>NC_137004.1:4621906-4669406 GCF_032717465.1 Coenobita brevimanus | reverse complement strand
TGTTAATTTACTAATAACACATCAATGGATTACCACTCTCAGGCTCCTATGACCCACTTGTGTCTGGCGCTAAGTGGACAAAAAATATAGAGTTGACCCCGCCATGAGAGGGTTAATGGTGACGGAAAGCCCGCTCTTACAATTGTTTTTTATTATTTCTTTTTTTACTATGCTAATCAATGTAACTTTCACTCCTATGTCTCCGCCTACACAGTCACCAAAAATATAACTATAGTCTGTTTATTTTCGCTTGGTAGAATTAGGCTACTCCTAGAACTATAATATTTAGTCGCTGCTGCATGAAATTCGGTCAGTCTTAGTTATGAGGTAACAATAAGTCTCCTTGGTTACTAGTCGAATTTTTCTTTTAGTCTGACTACACTTGGCCATAAACTGAGCTGGAAGGGGTTACGAATCTTTGCCAGGCGTAAACGAACTGACTACAGAACGGAACACAGAATCCTTAGTGATCTCTATGCCACTCCACTGAATCTTGTATATGGGAGATTCTTTACACTGAGATCCAAGGAGGTGAACTGTGGGATTTCGACCCGTAGAGTTACACAATAAAATCTGTATTCATGTCTTTACGTCTTGGAAGAAAGTAAGAAATCTTGAGGAGTTACTGATGTCAGCGCTCCAGGCTTTATTTCCTTACGCTGAAAACATTAATAATTCGGTATGTTATTTCTCATGTTCGTAGTAATATACCAAAGATATTTTTTTTTTAATATATGAAAGTTGAAAAAAAGCTGAAATTTTGTGGGCTAAAAATATTAATTAATAGTATTAGTTTTATTTCTCAGGATTGTTAGCTTTATTTTGGAACTAATTTCTGCCGTTCTATAAAATTTCCCTTCAGCTATTTTAAGATCTTCAAAATATCACTTTTATTTTCTTCCTCGGCTGCAAATCGCTGGAGGGTTAAGTGGGTAGGGGAGAGCCATTTAATTTCCCCTTTTCCAAACTTCTGTAATAAATGAACAACTCCTTCTTTTCAAAATTAATACCGGATCATCAAGTAGGGCCATTTAGGGTATTGCTGTCTGTGTATCTATGTAACATTACCTAATTCCTTCTTATTCTCCTTTCTCCTTTCTTCCCTCTATCTTTTCCAGTTATTTTCTTCCTCTGTGTTTGTCTGTCTATGTCTACGTGTTTGTATCTATCCGTCTATCTATCTGTCTGTCTGTCTGTCTGTCTGTCTCTTTTTTTCTGCCACCCCTCATTTTTTCACTCCCTCTCTCCCTCCTCCTCCTTCATCTCCTTCCTTGTGGACAGCCTTCTTCCTTCCTTCTTTCCCTCACTCCCTCCCTCACTTCTCTCCCCCTCTCTTCTTCCCTCCTACCCTCCCTCTTTCTTATATTACTTTCTTGTCTCCGTCGCTACTTCCCTCACTCTCCAATCCCTCTCTTTCTTCTCTGTTTTCCCTCTTTCCTCCTTTCCTTTCCTTTCTTCCTTCCTTCCTTCCTTCCTTCCTTCACATCCTAAAATTATAGTTATGAAGAGATCGACTTTGTTCCTTGCGTGATATGGCTTATGGTTGATTGACATATATTTTGAGGAAGGGAGAGAGAGAGAGAGAGAGAGAGAGAGAGGTTACAGGAGGGGAAGGAGAAGAAAGAGAAAGAGAGATGGAGGGATGGAGGGAGAGGGAGAAAAGAGAGAGAGAGAAAGGGAGAGAAAGAGGGAAAGCAGCCAACACATATATCCTGTCTTTGGATGTAGGCCAGGAGGTTCTCTCTCTCTCTCTCTCTCTCTCTCTCTCTCTCTCTCTCTCTCTCTCTCTCTCTCTCTCTCTCTCTCTCTCTCTCTCTCTCTCTCTCCCTCTCTCTCTCTCTCTCTCTCTTTCCTGTCCCCATTCGTCTCATTCTTTCATCCTCATTTCACTAAATTTCATTCTCTTTCCACATCTTGAAAGGAAAGACGGAAGAAAGGAATACATAGGGTGAAAGGAAGGAGAGAGGAAGGAAGGAAATCAAGAAAATTCAAGACGAAGGAGGGGAAGACCAAGAAATATTAATAAAAAGAGGTAAATGGATGTGTTTAAGTGCAAATATAATGACGTAAAGAAAGGAGAGAGAGAGAGAGAGAGAGAGAGAGAGAGAGAGAGAGAATAAACACACGACAAAGATAACTAAGAAAGGGTAGATGTGAATGGGTCGGAAAAAGAGGGAAGGAAAAGAGAGTGGCTAAAGAGGAGAGTGGAAAGAGAGGAGGAGAAAGAGAGCTTACGGGATTGAAAAAAAGAGCAAAGGAAAGAGAGCAACAAAGATTAGAGAGTGAGAGAAAAAATGAAGAGAGGTGAAAACAGTGGAAAGAGAAAGGGTAAGTAAAAAAGAGGAGAGAGAGCGCAGAGGGGATGAAAAAGAGAGGGGAAAGAAACTAGGAGAGTGGGGTAAGAGAGAGATTGAAGGTGATTTAGGGGATATGAGAGAGAGAGAGAGAGAGAGAGAGAGAGAGAGAGAATAATGAACGAGAAAAGATTGTTTTTACTACTGTGTGTGTTTTACTTCCAAACTTTTGAAATAAACTAGGCATTACGTTTCCTCTCTCTCTCTCTCTCTCTCTCTCTCTCTCTCTCTCTCTCTCTCATTTTGCTGCCAGACGATTTTCTTAAGCTCAGGAAAGGCCTCTCGTACTGAAGGGGTTTATTCAGGCTCCTTCTAACCCCTCCAGATAGAAAAGTCTTACCTAAGCTGGATAAAACCGTCTTAAGGTAGCTATAAAAAATGCTAAATGTCAAGGGATTCAGGGGGTTATTATTATTATTATTATTATTATTATTATTATTATTATTATTATTTTCACTATTATTATTATTGTTATTGATATTATTATTATTATTATTATTATTATTATTATTATTATTATTATTATTACCTGTCTTCTTCTTCTTCTTCTTATTATTATTATTATTATTATTATTATTATTGCCTGGCATATTATTATTATTATCATTATCATTACCATTATTATTATTATTACTCATTATTATTATTATTATTATTATTATGTACTTAAAGAAAATATAATCCCGTCATTTCTCTTATTTTTCTCTTCATTAAAACTGGAAATTAGTCTCTTAATTTCAAATGCCACTTTTGACACTGATTTGACACTAATTAATGTCATTAGTGTCAGTGGCTGCAAATTTACCACACTGATTTCCGACGGAGAGAGAGAGAGAGAGAGAGAGAGAGAGAGAGAGAGAGAGAGAGTGAGAAGCAATAAGAGTTTTGCTATTGATTGCAATGTACAGTCGGGGACAAAAATACTGATCCACTTCATTACAGCAAAATAACTATGCAATAACTATACTCTACTCACTTTAACCTGGCCCAAAATTACCATCTCTCAGTCTTTACTGTTAAGCCGTACTAACATACTAACATCAGATAACAACACCTGCCATGAAGCTGAGTTATGGAGGGGATAAAACCGTAATTTTGCATTATTCAGCCATTTTTTTAAGCCAGGAAGAAGGAACCAAAGGCCAGCCCGGAAGACTGTTCCCTGCAAAATAATAAATAAATAAATAAATAAATAACAGAGAGCCAAATTCAAGATCAGTTCATGTCGAGATGCTTGGACACACTGCGTTTTGAAGACTGGAGGTCATAGGCAGTTGGATATACAGACAGAGGAAGAAGGTCCCAGAGTTGACCTGCTTCAAGAAACAAGGTGCAAAAGGAAGAAAATCTCTAAAATTGAGGGAATGAACTACGGACGGTGAATAATTACTTTTGAACTCCCAGTGA
Organism: Coenobita brevimanus; assembly: GCF_032717465.1. Taxonomy (NCBI): domain Eukaryota; kingdom Metazoa; phylum Arthropoda; class Malacostraca; order Decapoda; family Coenobitidae; genus Coenobita; species Coenobita brevimanus. The sequence goes on along the minus strand of NC_137004.1, from coordinate 4,665,645 downwards.
TAAGTCCTTAGAGAGATCCCAGACTTTACAAATATTATATAAAAGCTTCGTAATTGAATAAAGGGAGGATCGCTATTACTGTCCGCTGATAAAGGGTGGGTCGATCTTACTGTCCGCAACTGTGTATATCTCTTGGTCTTGTGCAAAGGTTCCAAAATGGGGAGAATCCTCTCTAGGGGGATATTCGGATATGGGGGGGATGGGGGAGGAACTAAACAGATAGTCAAAATTGTCAGAGCAGTCTTTTCCGAGCACTTTTTACCCTCCACCTGACAAAAGGCAGAGGAAGGTGTTGTTATCACTGAGATCAGTAAGTGTCCGTCCGCAGAGTTAAGCAGCAGAGATTTCGTTTCCGGGCCGGAACTCAGGATGTATTCACTATAGCGTCCTGAATTTTCACTTAGTTATGTGTCTTATAGTGAACTGGTGTCTTTTGGTTGGTAGAATGCTGTGTCTTACGTAATTTTTTCTGAAAATAATGAATAGGAAAAAATATATTTCAATGCGACCGACGCAAGGAATCTGATTTAATGTTTTTGTATGCTCATTAAATGATTCTATAAAGTTATTGACATCTGACACTCTGGTTTTTGTTCTCTTTCCTCCAGTGGTCTTCTTTCAGCCAAAGCATATGTATCATGAAAAACCAAGTCGCACTCAAAGCGTTCTCCTTACGCCCACCCTTGAAAGAAAAGATTGGGGGGGAGGGGGGGGAGACCGGCTATGGGCTTGGTTAGGTGTGCAGGGAGGTAGGGGTAAGTGGATGGTCAGATGAAGGGTTGCAACAGCGTAGCGTTGCCCATTTTTTATTCTTATAATTTGCTGTATGGATATAAAGGTGATTTCTATTATGGTCAAATGGTTTCTGGATCTTAATTTGCGTTTTTTAAGAGTACAGTATGGCAAAATGGTCCCTGGCATTTATGTACAGTATTTTTTTTTTCTTTTAAGTCAAAATAGTTCTTGGATTTTAATTTGTGGTTTTAAGAGAAAGTCAAAAAGGTTTCTGGATTTTATTTTTTGTGAGTAAGTCAACACAGCTTCTGGCTTTTGATTCGTGCTATTCAAAAGTATGGTAGGACTTTTGGCTCTCAGTTATCAGGCTACACAGAAGTACAAATTGTCAAAAGTATTTCCAAAACTTGGTAAAAATCTCCGTAATATTATTTCTTGTAGTTATATAAAAAAAAAAAAAAATCACCGCTAAATACAGCAGAGGCGAGTAACTCCAAAATTATAAGTCATGTAAAATATCTCCCAAAGAGGGTATTGATTCTCTCCCCCCCTTGGGAGCTGGGAGGGGGAGAATTACCCAAGGCTTTCTGGTAAATGTACGAAATGACCTGGAAAAGTTTGGGAGCCTCTGGTTTTGCAGAAGAGAAGGGAATGGATTTTGCTATTATCAAGACCTTGGAGTGTTCAGTCCTTTAGCGGGAATCGATATTGCGATTTTAGAAGAAGCAGACAATTCGAGAGAGAGAGAGAGAGAGAGAGAGAGAGAGAGAGAGAGAGAGAGAGAGAGAGAGAGAGAGAACCCAGTCTAGTCATCACCAGGGAAGAGTAACAGCCAAATTGCGTCATTAAGCAGTATATAGAGGAGGGCAGACTATTTCCCTCTCCCAGCCACTCTTTATCTCCCCTCCCCCCTCTCTCTGTCTTCATCTGTCTGTGTCTGACTATCTGCTCCTGTCTGGCTGTCAGTCTGTCTCTGTTGTCCTGCTCTCCTCTTTCTTTCCCTCCCTCCTCTCCTTGTCCACCTCAATTTTCTCTCTCTTCCCTCCCTGCCGCATTCCTCTCCTCTCTCCTTTCTCCTCATCCCCTCCCCCTGTCTCTTTCCATTTCCTTTTCCCTTCCCTCCTTCGTTTCCCCCTCTTCCTTTCTCTGTTTCTTTATATTCCCCTCTTCTTCCCTCCTCTCTCCCCTCACTTCCCATACCTTCCCATCCTCCTTTCTTAACCCTATCCTCCCTTTCCCTCCCTTCTTCTCCCTCTGTCCTCTGCCTCCCTTATTACTTTTTTCTTTTCCCCTTTCCCCCCTCCTCCCTCCCTCCACTGAGCTCTCACTTCGCCGGAAAAATGTAAGGAAGGAAGAAAAAAATGAAGCAAGGAAGGAAGGAAATTGGAAGGAAAGAAAGAGGGAAGGAAGGAAAGAAAGAGGGAAGGAAGGAAAGAAAAAGGGAAGGAAGGAAAGAAAAAGGGAAGGAAGGAGGAAAGGATGGAAGGAAAGAAAGGAAGGACGGAATGAATGAATGAATGAAAGAATGAACGAACGAACAAACAAATGAAGGAATGAATGAAGGAAGGAAGGAAAGATAGGAAGGAAGCAAGCAAACAAGCAAGTATGGAGGGAAAGAAGTAAGGAAGGAAGAAAGCAGGAGCGCAAAGAAGCAAGTATGGAGGGAAAGAAGTAAAGAAGGAAGGAAGAAAGCAGTGAAGAGCATGTCAAACTGTGTAATATATACGAGGATGTAAATGAAATACAGACACTGGAGTAAATTAGGTTATGTATGTTTCATTTATACGGCACTCAGGCTCCTATGACCCACTCTCAGCTGAATAAAATCGTCTGGCGTCAGTGGAATGAGAGACTAGAGTTCCCCCGACCATGACATGGCTAATGGTCCCGGTATTAACACTCTCAGGCTCCTATGACTCACTCTCAGCTAAGAATTAAAATACAAAAAATCGTCCGAGGTATGGTGGAACTGAGTACTAGAGTTTTCCCGATCAAGAGAGGGTTATTTGGCTTCCACAACCCAAGGACGAATACTTGCTTTTAATTTGGCTTCTGTCAGACCTTCTCTCTCTCTCTCTCTCTCTCTCTCTCTCTCTCTCTCAGTTACAGAACGATGACCTAAGTTAGCCTCTTTAATCTTAATTCTCGTTTATCTCCAAAGTTTTTATTTTTCGCCTTAGAAGGGAGTTTTCAAAAAAGAGAGGCCACCCCCCCTCCCAAAATAAAGCCTCCATTAACCACTTCACTACAACAGGTCAACCTTAAACTGAAAAAAAGAAAAAGAAAAATCGATTAGAGGTCGCCAAAAAAAAAAAAAAAATCAGAGTGAAAGAGTTAAAGGGAGAGGAAAACCACCCATCCATTTTTCTCACATTTTCTTTTATTTTCTTTATTTTTCCTTTATTTCGTGGCAATATTTAAGTAAGGTCAACAGATTTTATTGAAATTTACGTAACTTGAACTATACTCTTTTTACTCTAACTTGGCCTAAAAATGACGTCCCTCCTTCACGCATGCTCAGTTATAACAATAGAGAATGCAATGCTAGTCACGAAGAAGTGCTACGAAGACGCTGTGGAGCCGTGCCTATGTCTTTTTCCATTAACCTACGTAAAATAAATTGCAAAAAGACGAAGATCTGGACTAAATTAAGGTAAACCAGGTATATTGGCCACATATTTCACGCAATATACTGCAGTTTATAATATGCCAGCTGATATATATGGCTGTTTATATTCCACACTATATACTGCGGTTTATAATAAGGTAGTTAACGTATATGGCAGTTTATATTTAAGACTTTTCTACAGCAGTTTATAAATGGCGGTTTATATATGGCAGTTTATATGTGGCGGTTTATATATGGCAGCTGATATATGGCAGTTTATATTCCATGCTGTTTTTTGAGCAGTTTATATAACCTGAACCCGTCGCCGCATATTCCAACTTATTTACATAAAACATTCCCTTTCTCTCTCTCTCTCTCTCTCTCTCTCTCTCACACACACACACACACACACACACACACACACACACACACACACACACACACACACACACACACACACACAGTCGCATCATCCCTCGTCTTTTGCACCATCTACAGCCGGACGATTTTCTTAAACAGGGTCATAAAAACCTGATAGTGTTAATACCCATACCATTAACCCCCTCACGCTCGGGACAACTCTAGCATTCTACCCTCTAATTCCAGATGATTTTATTCATCAGTGAGTCACAAGAACCCATAAGTGTTAAGTGTACTTCTAAAAACATATGCAAATTTTGAAAGAATGCTTTTTCAAATATCTATGAGTATCTATATATATATATATTAGATAGATTTATTTTTTGTTATACCCAGACGATTTTATTGGTCTTACGATGATGATAAATTCAAGGACGATGATGATGATGATGATGATGATGATGATGATTTCTTACAACTGTGGGAGTGGACGCATGCCGAAGAGGACTGTACGGTGATGATGATGATGATGATGATGATGATGATGATGATGATGTAAACTACGGCGATGATGATAATGATGGTGATTAAATACAAATGTGTCAGTGGACGTTTACATGATCCTGAATTACAAATGACTGTGATGATGATGACGATGATGATGATGATGATAATGGTGATGCTAATGACAATGATAGTGACGATGATGATGATGATGATGATGATGATGATAATGACGGCGATGATGATGATGCTAACGACAATGATGATGATGATGATGATTTAGTAAAACAGTGTTAGTGGACGCCTGGTTAATGGAAATAAGAGGACAAGGTGTAAATTGCGAACACTGCTCAGGCCGTTGTTAGGTATAATGAGCTGAGAGGAGAGGAGAGGAGAGGAGAGCAGGGCAGAGAGGAGAGGAGAGGAGAGGAGAGGAGAGGAGAGCTGGACAGAAAGGAGAAGTGTGGAGAGAAGAGGAGAGCAGGACAGAGAGGAGAGGAGAGGAGAGCAGGACGGAGAGGAGAGCATGACAGAGAAGATAGGAGAGAAGAGCAGGACAGAGAGGCGCGGACAGTGAAGCAGACAGAAGACAGCAGAACACAGAGGAGAGGAGAGAAGAACAGAGGAGAGGAAAGAAAAGGGGAGAAGAGAAGAGGAGAGGAGAAGACAGGAGAGAAAAGAAGAAGAGGGTGGGATAGGGATAGAGAATGCGGAAGGAGAGATGGGAGGGGACGTGAGACGAAGGACAAATATGTGTAAATAGAACGTAAGGAAATGAGGGAGAAGGAGACACGGCACGAGAGACAAAGATAAAGAGATGAGGAGAAATGAAGATGAGATGGTATGAGGAAAGTCGAAGGAGGAAAGGATACATTGACGAAAAATAAGAGGAAGGGAGAAAATTGACATAAAAAAAAAAAAGGAGAAAAACGAAAAGAAGTGGGAAGAAAAATAGGAAGAATGGCAGACACAATACGTGAAAAATGTGATGGAGAAGAGAGAGAGAGAGAGAGAGAGAGAGAGAGAGAGAGAGAGAGAGAGAGAGAAAATGCGGTAAGGGAAAAAGGAGGAAGAGAGAAAGAGCGAAGGAAGGAGAGAAAGGGAGGGGAAGGCGAGGGTGAAAGGTTGGGGAATTAAGGAAAGAAGAAGGAAAGGATAGAAGTGAAGGAAGGGAGAGGCAGGGAAGGGGACAGGGAATGGGGGAGAAAAGGAGGACGATGGGAAGGGAAAATGGGGAAGGGAAGGTGAGGAAGAGAAAGAGGGAAAGGGAAGGAGGGAAGCGAAGGAGGCAGGGAAAATTAGGAGAATGAAATGACGGGAAGAATGGCATGCAGGAAGGCCGGGAGGAGGAGGAGGAGGAGGAGGAGGAGGAGGAGGAGGAGGAATGAAGAAGGAGACAAACAAAGGAATGACGGAAGGGTGGGCTGAAGGCTGTTAAAGTGGGAAGGAAGAAGGAAGGGAGGGGGGGAAAGCGGAAAAAAGGAATGATGGAAGGAAGGAGAGAAGGAGAAGAGGGGGGAGAAGGACGAAACGATAAGGAGGAGGGAGAGTAGTGAAGATGGAGAGAAAGGAAGGAACGAAGGAAATGAGGTTGAAAAATGTTTGGGCGGAAGGAGGGAAGGAAGGAAGGAAGGTAGGGCGAAAAGAAAGTAGGAATGATGGTAGTAAGAGAGGAGGCATGAGAAAGGAAGAAAAGGATTGAGGGAAGGAAGAAAGGAAGGAGGGAAGGAAGAAAGGAAGGAAGGAAGGAAGGAAGGAGGTGGGGGGTGGCTGGCGTGAGGTAGTGAGGGAAGGAGAGAGTTAAGGTAATTACCACCAGGTGACAACTACATCGATCCCAGGTAACCTAATTATCTCCTTCCTCACCTGTACCGCCTGTCTGTCTACTCTCCCTCTCTCTCTCTCTCTCTCTCTCTCTCTCTCTGAACCTGTCCATCCTTGTCGCTGTCCTTGTTCGTCTGTCTGTCTGTCTGTCTGTCCCTCTCCTCGTCTCTATTTCTCTGTCTACCCCAGTCTCTGTTTCCGTCTATCACAGCCCTTTTCAGTTTGTCTCTGCCTGTCTCTTTTATCTCTATCTGTATCTCCCTCTGTCCTCCTCTGCCTCTCTCACTTCACCTGTTCAACTAATTAAGTCCACCCACCTTTCCACCCATCCCTCCGCCTATCCTATTATTCCGCTCAGTAGCTTACTTAATTTGGCAATCTACTCGCCTACCTGCCTACCTACGTACCTGCAGTGTTTGTTAAGGTATTTAATTGTTGACACTTCTGCTAATGAATCTTGTACTGTTTATGAATGACGTCACATGCACGAATTATAAAGGTGCAAAAGTGATTAGTGCGTTTGTGAATTACTGTGCAAGATTTGGCCCGGATGAGAAACGTACCTTAAGATTATTATTATTATTATTATTATTATTATTATTATTACTGCTATCATTATCAAAATTATTATTATTATTATTATTATCATTATTATTATACTGGTAGTATTCGTAATAGTAGTAACTGTATATACAAATATAGAAGACAGAGATATACGTAATCACACATACAATATATATGAATGTATAAATCTATATCTATATTTATATTTCTATCTATCCATATCTGTATCTCGATCTACAGCTATATATATATATATATATATATATATATATATATATATATATATATATATATATATATATATATATATATATATATATATATATCCATCTATCTAGCTAGCCAGCTAGAGCGGGCTATAGAGACAAGGAAGTGAAATAAAGAAAAGATTGGGTGCAAGAAAGGAAGGGGAGAGAGGCAGGAATTAGCCCGTGTGAGGTAATTGGTGCGGTCGTGTTGGCAGCCCTGATTGGGTCCTTTCCTTCCTCTCTCTCTCTCTCGTTCTGTGTGTGTGTGTGTGTGTGTGTGTGTGCGCTCACACACACACACACACACACACACACACACACACACACACACACACACACTCCGCGAAGCAAAGGAGTGAGCTACTACCTGTCGATCAAGAGATCAAGGAAGGTGGTTGTAGTTGGGAATGGACGAAGTACACAGGAATATAAAGAAATGTAAACAGACCTTATGGTCCTTTCGAGGCTGCTTGTTACAGAGTAGACTATGACTACGAGATCTAACTCTACATGCTGAAGGATAAGGATAGTAAAGCAAGAAAGCTCCCCCCGCCTCCAACCCTCCAGTTAAAACTGGCAGGAAAAAGTGAGAAAAACCACCATGCAGCATGGAAAAACTGACATGGAAATACCATATGAAAGACTGAAAGGAAAAGTTACATTCTATAATACTTTATCTATAAGCTACCAGTCTGAATAACCTGAAAGAGAAAGTAGTAAAGTAAAATGAATAATCAAATAATATATAAGGCACGACATTATGTACGGGTACGTTGAGTTGACGAGGCGTTTGTAGACACAGTGTGGAAAACGCACAGTGTGGATATTCAGGGGTGGTCCGGCAGCCTTGCCTTGCGCTTTTAAAGTAGGCAACAGTCAATCAGGCCTCAGCTCCGTTCACTCCACTGAGACAAGGAAATTTCCCATGCAGGACAAGTACACAAGTTACATCCTGAAGCAGTGACTCCTAGTACGTTAAAAAGAAATCCTGATGGTGGTCCCTTAACTAACAGGGACTCTCAGTGACCCACAGCCCATTACAGGTCGAGTGTATGAGTAGTGACCGTTAACTCAGGGCTATCTGTGCATATCCTAGTCTGTGAATATACTATATTTGCATTTAATAAAGTGATGTGTGTGTGTGTGTGTGTGTGTGTGTGTGTGTGTATATATATATATATATATATATATATATATATATATATATATATATATATATATATATATATATATATATATATATATATATATATATATATTATATATATTTACACAAGTGTTTTTTTTCATTAGTAAACATATTGAGCTGGGGGTTAGACGACAGACACTTATCCAAGCGACCTTTAAAGGTTAGTACTGTATTACAATTTACTGTCGTACACTGGAGGGGAGGGGGTTTAGAACGGTGTCCGAACACCAGACCATTTTTGGTCTCCTGGCCACGGCATCGACAAGGCCTGGATACTTTCTTTGGATCACGGGTGTACAGACATCTCATAAAATGAATGGATCTTAATCTGAGATCTCCTTTGTTCAATTAATCCTGGAAAGGGAGACTTTTTGCAGGCTCCCAGCCTTTGGTATTCTATATTTGGCTAAAAAATAAAGAAAAAATGCTGAATAAACACACACACACACACACACACACACACACACACACACACACACACACAGAGGGAGAATAAAGTTGACTAAACCAATACTTTTTCACTCACACAACAAACAGTAGAGCCAACGATCGTGTCAGCACTCGTCACCCTCGAAACCACGCACCTGTGTCACAAAGAGGCATTAGTAACACTCGGGCAGTCACAGAGGAAGGCTATGCTACCCCGTACAATAGCATCTCCCCTATTTTTTATATTTACACATTTATCTTTATTCATTCATTCATTAACTCATTTTTTTTCTGATTTTGCTCCAGTATGCTTTCTTTTATCAGCTTTTGTATTTCCTCTTTACTACCACAGCTTGGCCTAGTACGTTCTATGGGGAAGAAGACAATTGTAATGACACTGATTTGTGAATGGATGAATAACTCTGAAACCACAAATAAATACGGACAATCAGAGTCGAGTGTTATACAAACGAGGAAGGGTGTTGACGCATCTCTGGCATACTTTTAAAACTTGTGTAACAGTATGCTAGCTCTAAAAATAGCGGAACTGAAGCCGAGCACTAATAGCTAAATGTAGCAAGCCATATTATCTGAATACGTCGGTCTCTTTCTCCTTCCAAGGATTATGTGTTTCATGTGTTTACCGTATTAACTCGACAATTATAATGATGATGATGATGATGATGATGATGATGATGATGATGATGATGATGATGATGATGATGATGATGATGATGATGATGATGATGATGATTTAGTTCTTCTCCTCCTCCTCCTCCTCCTCCTCTTTTTTCTTCTTCTTCTTCATCATCTTGTTGTTGTTGTTGTTATTATTATTATTATTATTATTATTATTATTATTATCATCTGCTTTACCTGTAGTGTGATAGGTAAATAAAAATAAAATTTAAAAAACGAGACGTGGGAAGATAACAGTAAAATTCAATCATTAGGATGAATATACGGACATTAACAGACAGGCAATTACAGAAAAACGGAAAGACAGACTGACAGAAAGACAGAAAGCCAAGCAGAGAAAGACAGAAGGACAACCGACCCTACATACAGACAGACAGTGACAGCCAGACAGACAGACAGACAGACAGACAAAAGTGAGACAGCCAACTACAAAGAGGCAAAGACAGCAAGCCAGGCAGACAGAAAGACAGCCAGACAAATGACCAGAGAGAAGACAGAGAAAAAGACAGTCAGCCAGACAGACAGAGACAGGAAGCCAGATAGATAGAACGACAGCCAGACAGATGGACAGAGATAGACAGATAGACAGAGGGATCGGGTGATGGGTGCTCTTTAACAGGTCAGAGGTCACTGGAATTAAATCCATCCCACCTATAATTACCACACAGGATCATCAACTATTACCATCATTACTGCTTGACTACCACCATCATTACCACCACCACCACTACTACTACCACTATCATTACCTTAACCACCACTATCACCATGATTACCACTACCACCGCTGCCACCACTACCATCATTGCCACCACTACCATCATTGCTATTACCACCATCACTACCTTCACTGCCATCATTTCCACCACCACTATCACCACCACCAGTACCACCACAATCACTAAAGTCAAAGAAATCACATGCACCACAAACAGCACTACCACAGTCACCACTACCGCAGGTGCTGGAGAGGGACGCCTTCATGTGGTAACACGGACATAATCAAGTTGCTTATTTGCTTGCTTAAACAAATGTCCATCAGGCCCCCTCCCTACCCCCTGAGAGGAAGATGGTGGACTGCAGGAAGGAGTTAAATAGGTTCACATTTCAGTTCAACCTGGGTCTACTACTACCACTACTACTACTACTACTACTACCACTACTACTACTACTACTACTACCACTACTACTACTACTACTACTACTGCTACTGCTACTACTATGCTACTACTATCACTACCTACATCACCACAGTCACTGTTACTACTAGCATCATCGGTACCACAATCACCACAGTCACCACCGCCACTTGCCTAGGCGTGAAGATAATGTCCCTCTTTGTAAGACAAGGGAATATGACCCTAATGCTACTGTTTACTTCACTGGGGCCGGGAGTCTAGTGGTCAGAACGCCCCGGTCGGAGTGACGGCCTTGCACGGGTTCGATTACCAAAAAGGGACTGGAATCTTTATGCTCTTTTTATTTCACCAAGGAACCTAAGCTGATCATTTATCCTTATATTTGTCTATTATTACCTAGCCTCGGCCCCCTACTCTCTACGGGGGTAATATCTCCACCTTAATGGGGGTAATATCAGACTGATTTACCTCGCAATACCGATAATTAATACGTAACTTAAGTACTAATAATAACTAAGGTAATGAGTAAGTAGGGGTAATTATCTCCAGCGTTTCTTATCCACTAAATCATGAAATAGGAACAGCACTATACTGTACGCCATGGTTTATTTATTTATTTACTGGCTCCGGGCATTTCACTGTAGTGGCCATTCTTAATTTGTATGTAGTAGCGATTGTGAATACTCAAAGAATCTGGAATGTAGTATTTGTTTTTTTCAGTCCGACGAAATTCTAGTACATATTTTCCATGATGCCAGTTTCATGGTAGAGACGTAAGATGATTATTTTCACGATAAAAAAGATTGCTTCTGAAACTGCATAAATAGATACGAATAGTAATGAAAAATACCTGTAAGTGTACGAAGCATTTCTGGAACGGAGAATGGACAGATTCGACAAAATTATTTCATCCTCAAATTGACATCCTAGAATTGTTAATGCAGGAGAGAGAACCGGAAGTGTATATGGAATGGATAGGTGATAATTTTTGAAGGGCGAGGCAGGATTAATATATGTCATGATAACTGGAATTGTGATATAAAAATGATAAAGGAGGAATGTCTACGAAGAATTCTGGTGAGTGGGTGAACGAAGAAGGAGTCTTGATTTGAAAGAGGTAAGCGAAGACAAGAGGAACAGTGGTAAAAGATAAATGAAATAAAAATGAAAAAGTAAAGACAAGACAAATAAATCTAAGAAGAGGTGGTGGGAATCTGAATAAAAGGCAGAGAAAAGAAGGGAAGGAGAGAGAAATAGGTTACATGGGAAGAGGAATAAAAATAATATGAATGAAGAGGAAAGGAGGCTGATAGAGAGATTTGAGGAACAAGGAAAGCGGAATAAGATAAATGAGGGAAATCAAAAAGGAAGATAAATAGGTGGAGGAGTAAAAGGAAAGAATAAGAGAAGGACAGGCAGGTCGAAGGATAGATGTGGAGGAGCTGGGAAGGAAGGGAAAAGAATAGGTCACTGTGGGTTCAATAACGGTATGAAAACAAAGATAACATGATGGAAAGGTTATTAGTTAGTCTCGCAAATTTCTACAGGCATGCACTAGTACTAAAATAAACTACTAAAATTGTATTAAAATTGTCCCGATCACTAAACACCTACACCTTTGACTACCGTAATTTGTGGCAGGTAAAGAACTCGTCCTCAATTAATCGCTTCATTATCATCAAAGTCGAGTTTTGGAGGAAATTATAGAGAAAAAAAATCATCAACAAGTTTATCTAATAACTGAGCGGCCATTAGAGAGGAGGAGGAGGAGGAGGGGGAGGAGGAAACAAAAGGATGCGAGGATGAGAGAAGAAAAAGGAGGCGAATGAGCGAATGGAGAAGAGGAATGTGGAAAGAAGAGGAAAAAAAAAATAGGGGAAAAGAGAAGAGACGGAAGGAAAGGAAAAGAGAATGAAGGAAATGAGGGAGAGATATGAGAAAGAAATAAGTTGAAGAGAGAAGATGAGAAAATGGAAAGAGGAAAACAGGAAAATGGAAGGAGAACAAAAGGAAGAAAGGGAGAGAGAAGAAAAGAGGGTGGGAGAGGTGAAGAGAAGAAGGTAAATACGAGGCAGCAGAAGAGAAGAGAAAAGGGGAGAAGAGAAGAGAGGAGAAGAGAAGGAAGAAAGACAAGGAACAGAAAGCTGTGGGAGAGTAGTGAGGGAGGAAAAAGGAAAGAGAGCAGTAGATGTCAGGAGAGGAAAAAAAGTAAAGGGAAGAAAGCAAAATGGCCAAGAAAGGAAGGAAGGAAAGGTGGGAGAGAAGAAGAGAAGCAAGTAAAAGAAGAGGAAAGTCAGCGGCGGAAAGGAAAATGAAAGAAATTGATGGAGGAGAGAAAAAAATATATAAGAAGGAAGGGGAGAATAAAGCCAAGAAACAAGGAAGGAAAATAGAGGAATGAGAGGAAGGGAGAGAGAAGAGATGGAAAAAGAGGAGAGAAGAGAAGAGAAAGGGCGAAAGAAGGAAAATGTGGAATGAACGAGGAGAAGGAGGAAATGAGGAAAGAAGGGACCATGAAGGAAAAAAGAAGGCAAGAGCGAGAAAAGAAGAAAATGAGGAAACAGCAAAGAAGGAAGAAGGCGAGAGGAAAAGGTCGAAAGAAAGCAACAAAATAAGAGAAGAAAAAAGAAACTGAATGAAAGGAGAGACAATATGGAGAGGTAAAAAGCAAGGTGAAGATGGGGGAAGAAATGATGTAACAAAAAATTTAAGGACTTTGCAGAGGGAGAGAGGGTAGATACGAAGAGTGATGCAAAGGGAGGAGGCAAAGGAGAAGTTGAGAGAGAGAGTGCAGAATTATTTAAGATGGGAAGGGGAAAAACGGGGGAGGGGAAAATGACGAAAAAAAAAAAGGAATTAAATACAGAACAACAAAAGAAAGGTAAGGCTATGCAAATAAAGTTTACAGAGAAAGAGGAGGGGAAATTTTCCTCCTCCTCCTCCTCCTCATCATCATCATCATCATCATTATCATCATCATCATCATCGTCACTGTCTTCACCACGACCACCATCACCGCCACGACCACTACCACCATCACTAATATCGTCATTATTAGGCTATTATCATCATCATCATCATCATCATCATCATCACTATTTTTTGACATCATAAATGGGATGGGTAAAATGCGTCACACATCCATTAACCCATTATTCCAACAGATATCCACTCCACCCCATAGGCAAAATAATCCACACGAACATTAAAGTAAGATGTAATTTATTGTCTCAGAGGGATTATTGTCTCTCTCTCTCTCTCTCTCTCTCTCTCTCTCTCTCTCTCTCAAGGACCTTTAACCAAGAATATTAAAATGGCAATGTATACCAACGACCCACCACTTCACCATTACCGTACACGTCTAGTACTTGTTACAAACTCACGTCCCTATTTATAAGTCCTTTAATCCTGGAAATTCTTATTTTTCTAGCTAATTTCTGGCGCTTACTAGACGACCCTCACTACCAAGAAAAGAGAGATCACACCCTGTTTACGTATGACCTTGCTTGTGGCGGCTATTGTTTATGTCTGGAAAAGGTGACGCACTAAAGCCTCTATTCTTTATACTAAGGGAATAAAGACGCATTCAGACCCATAATTTCTGAGGGTCGTTTATGGATACGGACGTCTGGAGGTGGATAGACAGATAGATAAATAGATAGATAGACAAATAGACAGGCAGGTAGGTAGGTAGATAGCACAGACAGACAGCTGGATAAATACAAATACACTTACGCTCATACTGTGAATATTCGATGCTGTTATCCTACTTGCTATGTTAGCCTCTCCAATTCGCTGTATAAGCCTTGTTATTCTCGCCCTCCCGAAACTTGGTGGGTGGTTTGTGTATGTATGTGTGTGTGTGTGTGTGTGTGTGTGTGTGTGTGTTATTTACTCTCTCTCTCCCCCTCTCTTATCAGGCAGTGCTTCACATCCTTATCATCCAGCACAGTCATCCAGCACATTAATATCCTTGTCCCAGCCACACATTTAAGATAAGCCCAGAGTGACGACGTAAAAATAATTTCCTTTTACTAATTATATCCTCCATTTCTCGCCATCACTTTAATCCAGTATAGTATTTATTCTTTTTAATTGACTGTTTAATCTATGGTTAAATTTTCAAGCCTAGGAACAAGATTAAGAATTGCTAAATGTCGGTGATTTACGTTTTTTTTTTTTTTTTGGTTAATGTCTTTTTTGTGGTGTGATGTGGGCGGGTGAGTTTTTGTGGTGTGGTGTGGTGTGTTGCGCTGTGATGTTGTGGTGTGAGATTGTGGATTGGTGTGGTGTGTGGTGTGAGATGGTTGTATGGTGTGTTGTGTGAGGTGTGGTATGGTGTGGAGTGACTTCGCTAAAACCTCAAAAGCCTATAGAAATGAAACATCTCGCTTCCGGAAATCGTTAGTGAGGGACAGACGGACAAAGCTGCTCCTAGAATTACTTTCGCACCTAAAAGTATGATTCTTCTCGATGTCCCATTTCCTTTTCCACAATTCTTTCTCACTTCTTCCCTCTTATACCCTCATCTTCATCTCTCTTCTTCTCTCTTCTCCACCTTCCTAGTTACCTCTCACATTTCTTCCCAGACGTTCTTCTCCTTTTTTTCCGTCCTCTCTCTCTCTCTCTCTCTCTCTCTCTCTCTCTCTCTCTTCTTTGTTTCCTTTGTTATTTAACTACTTTTTTCTCTGTTTCCTTTCGTATTTATTTACTTTTTATTATTTATCGCCATCATTCTCCTCTCATTTCATTCATTTAAGGCTTCTCTTTTTTTCCTTTATATTCTTCCTTGGCTTCCTCCCCCCTTCCTCTCTCTCTCTCTCTCTCTCTCTCTCTCACTCACACATCTCAATTTCTGGTTCGTTTTTTCCTATCCCCTCCACTTACTGCGACCTTTATTCTGCTCTTTCCGCTTACGGTATTTTTTCCCTGCCTTTTTCTTCATATCATCATCTTTTCATAATTCTGACCTTTACATCTTGCTCTGACATTCTGCTTTTTTTTTTTTTTTTTTTTTTTTTTTAAGACTTTTTGCTGCCCCTTTTTGAGCTGATCTTTTTACCAACACTGTTATCCTGGTATCATTTTCACCCCTTCGATCTGATGACGTATTTTTGGTTGCTGGCGTGTGCCTTGGGAGGGCCCTGTCCGTCTTTCTCTCAATAACAATTTTCGGAAGCGACGTGCATCACTTTCGTGGATTTCTAGACTGGTAATACAGCACCACACCGCTTTACACCACCCCACACCACACCACACCGCCTCACATCTCTCACCAAGCCATCTCATACTATACACACACACACACACACACACACACACACACACACACACACACACACACACACACACCACCTCAAACCCCACCACCTCACATTCCACACCACACCACATAACACCCCACCACCTCACATTCCACACCACACATCACACCCTACCACCTCACATTCCACACCACACCACACATCACACCCCACCACCTCACATTCCACACCACACATCACACCCCACCACCTCACATTCCACACCACATCACTCCACACCACACCATACAAGAGCAATAGCTGAAGAACCCAAGAAACTCTACTACCCAGTTCTTTTGTACTTGTTCAATTTATTCTTTCCACTCTCAAACTATATGATTTTTTATTTATTTATTTTTATTTTTAATTTCAGAAAAAGCAGTTTGTAGAGACGGGGTCCACATGAGGTGAGTAATACTGTCAGGTGGTAATGAGGGTGCAAAGGCCAAAAACTATACATATCATTATCTTGCTGAAAAAGGCAAGTGGGGATTCTGTCTAAGCCCTTCAATCTGGTCTTCCCTGGGCTAAGTTAAAAGGTCTAGACGCAGGAAAACTAGCCACTTCCCTCCGATGACGCGTTTTAGGTAGGTAGGTAGGTAGGTAGAGAGAGAGAGAGAGAGAGAGAGAGAGAGAGAGAGAGAGAAATGAGTATCTTCTCAAAATCTGACGAACACATAGCGAAAAAAATTGAACCTTCTGAAACAAACACTAGGAAATATAGAGTTTTCACTTTATTTCGCCCTTCGTAAAATTTCTTCACACGGTACCGGGAAGATAAATTTTTTTCCTCTGCCCGTATTGTTTTTCAGATCCAAAGATGATTTTTTTCAGTTAATAGAAATGGGAGGGTTAAAAATTACCTTCATTACAAATCCTGTGTCCTTGGCTGAATAAAATCGTCTGGGGCCAGCAAGAAGATTAGAAAATGCGTCACCGGCTTGAAGGGATTAAAACCTTTCACTCCAATGACGTGGTTCTTAGTCCTGCTACTTTCAGAGGCTTTTCTTCAGCTTTGTAGGGATTTCTCTGACCTCACGGGGTAGATATAGATTTGATCAACCCCTTTAATGCCTGTGATCTTTCCTATGTTGAATAAAATCGTCTAGAAGAAGCTAATAACAAGAATAAAGTATACTTCAGAAAAGTTCCTATCAGACAACTCACATCACCGTCAAAATTTAATCAACTCTTCCTTGGCCCACGACCCACATATCCACAAAATATCACTGAAATCCATCCATAAGTTTTTGAGTTATCTTGCTGACAAACAAACATACAGGAGTGAATACATAACCTCCGCTGCTCCCATTACACTGATTCCATTACACTGCTCCCATGACACTGCTCCCATGACACTGCTCCCATTACACAGCTCCCATTACACTGATTCCATTACACTGCTCCCATGACACTGCTCCCATTACACTGTTCCCATTACACTGCTCCCATTACACTGCTCCCATGACACTGCCCCCATGACACTGCTCCCATGACACTGCTCCCATTACACTGCTCCCATTACACTGCTCCCATTACACTGCTTCCATTACACTGCCCCCATTACACTGCTCCCATTACACTGCTTCCATTACACTGCCCCCATTACACTGCTTCCATTACACTGCTCCCATTACACTGCTCCCATTACACTGTTCCCATTACACTGCTCCCATTACACTGATTCCATTACACTGCTCCATTACACTGATCCCATTACACTGCTTCCTTTATACTGCTTCCATTACACTGCTCCCATTACACTTTCCCCATTACACAGCTCCCATTACACTGGCCCCATTACACTGCTTCCATTACATTGCTCCCATTACACTGCTCCCATTACACTGCTTACATCACACTGCTTCCATTACACTGCCCCCATTTCATTGCTCCCATTTCATTGCTCCCATTTCATTGCACCCATTACACTGCTCCCATTACACTGCTCCCATTACACTGCTCCCATTACACTGCTCCCATTACACTGCTCCCACTACATTGCCCTCATTACACTGCACCCATTACACTGCTCCCATTACACTGCTCCCATTACACTGCCCCCATTACACTGTTTCCAGTACACTGCCCCCATTACACTGTTTCCAGTACACTGCCCCCATTACACTGCTCCCATTACACTGCACCCATGACACTGCTCCCATTACACTGCCCCCATTACACTGCACCCATGACACTGCCCCCATTACACTGCTCCCATTACACTGCTCCCATTACACTGCTCCCATTACACTGCACCCATGACACTGCTCCAATTACACTGCTCCCATTACACTGCTCCCATTACACTGCTCAAGGCCGTTGTGCGATA
The DNA here is from genome assembly GCF_032717465.1 of Coenobita brevimanus. Lineage (NCBI taxonomy): Eukaryota > Metazoa > Arthropoda > Malacostraca > Decapoda > Coenobitidae > Coenobita > Coenobita brevimanus. Next base: position 4,647,711 of record NC_137004.1, on the reverse strand, counting down.
AGCTGTGCATATATCAAAATCTTATCAGCATTTAATCTAAGTCCAACAAGTGTCTCTATAAATTCAATGATATTAAAATTGAGTGATACCAAATTATTATGAGGCTAAATGAATTGATAATATGAAATGGTGAGGAAGTTGGAGCTATTTATAATTCTTTCGGCTGTGTGTGTGTGTGTGTGTGTGTGTGTGTGTGTGTGTGTGTGTGTGTGTGTGTGAGAGAGAGAGAGAGAGAGAGAGAGAGAGAGAGACGTCCTCCCCCCTCCTCCTCCCTCCCTCCCTCCCTCTCTCTCTCTCTCTCTCTCTCTCTCTCACGCACACACACACACACACACACACACACACACACACACACACACACACACACATTTATGGCATTGAACTCTGACCTCTAATGAAGCCAGTCGAAATTTATAGCTAAAAGCACCCGATAATGACCCTTGACCCGATAATGACCCTTGACCCGACAATGACCCTTGACCCGATAATGACCCTTGACCTGATAATGACCCCTTGACCCGATAATGACCCTTGAACCGATAATGACCCCTGACTCGATAATGACCCTTGACCCGATAATGACCCCTGACTCGATAATGACCCTTGACCTGATAATGACCCCTTGACCCGATAATGACCCTTGACCCGATAATGACTCTTGACTCGATAATGACCCTTGACCTGATAATGACCCTTGACCCGATAATGACCCTTGACCTAATAATGGCCCTTGACCCGATAATGACCCCTTGACCCGATAATGACCCTTGACCTAATAATGACTATTGAACAGATAATGACCCCTGACCTGATAATGACCCTTGACCTAATAATGACTATTGAACAGATAATGACCCTTGACCCGATAATGACCTTTGACCTAACAATACACAGATAAAGGAATAAATTATCTAAAGTCCTGAGATAAAGAGTTGAGCTAAATGGTATGATTATATAAGAAAGTTAATTGAAATAAGATAACAAGAGTGGGGAGTGGGGGGGGGGCGGGAAAAAATGAATGATAGAAGGGTGAAACCTGGATTGAGAAAATAAAGAAAGGAGCCAGATAAAATAAAAAAAATAATTAGGGGGGGAGAGATTGAAATGAATAAAAAAAAAAAGTGGGCTACCTGAAAGAAAAAAAAAAACAGGAACTGAAATAAATCAATGGGAGCCACCTGCGAGAGAGAGAGAGAGAGAGAGAGAGAGAGAGAGAGAGAGAGAGAGAGAATGAAAAAAAACTGATGCGTGGTCAAGTGAAAAAAAAAAAAAAGAGCTTCAATAAAAAATAGAAAATGGCCAGAAAAAATAGAGGGGCAACTTAAAAAAATAATATAAAATGTGGAAGCCAAAAGCAATAAAGAAAAAACAGGCCAAAGTCAAACGTACCCTCTTCCACCTCTAACCTGCCTTGTGATTAAAGGTGGAGGTGGCCCCTTTCGTCCTCTCTTCTAATCCGGAGTTCTCATCTTCGCTTAAAGTCAGGCTCATTATATTCCTCAGCTTTGATCTCTTCTCCGTTAATCAAGTTTTAAATTAACCCCGCCTCCAGTGCATCTCCCCTGCCTCTATTATCCTCAGCTCAGCCTTCGGGATAGCATGATTTATCAACATTAGCCTGCCTTTGCCCTCGCTCACTTCGGGGTTCGAAATGTTGTAGGTCTTTCCTTCTCATCCTGTGATTTGCGGAAATTCAGGTTTGTTTTCGTGATCTGGATTTTATTAAAGTGATTACTCCAAATTGAGGCTTTAAATATATTCCTCCTATCTTATCACTTTTTTAAAATTAGAAGGTATTTTTGCAGTTTTCTCCACCTTTTTTCCGGCTGAAATTGTTTCAGAGTTTGTTTTTGAACGATATATATATATATATATATATATATATATATATATATATATATATATATATATATATATATATATATATATATATATATATTAGGCCAAGTTAGAGTTAAAGGGGTATAGTAGCAGATTTTATAAACCATGAAATACCGTCATTGGAGTACCGGTAGTGGTTAAAAGTTTTGTTGGAAAAAATAAATCAGGAACACGTACAAATAAATCAAGTACGTGAAATGTACAGTAGCGAATTTAGCAGAGAGAGTTACGAACGTATTGCAATACCCGTAAAAGAAGTTGTTATATATGTGTGCTGAATAAATCTGCCAAAGTCTTTTAAAAATTGCTGTGAGGAAATAAACATGAGACAAATGTGATGTTCAGACATAGCTGTGTTGTGCTGTGCTGTGCTGTGCTGTGTGTGTGTGTGTGTGTGTGTGTGTGTGTGTGTGTGTGTGTGTGCGGGGGGGGGGTGCCAGGAGCAATTATTGGGAAAGCGTGAGGGTTAAAACGCAACGTGGATACCGAGTGCAAGAGACACGAGATTAAACGCGACTGACATACCCCATAAAGAAAATACAGGCGCCAAAAATCCTGACGCATACGACTATACAGTATAAAGGTGTATGAAGGAATGAAAAATGATGGGAAAAATGCAAATACAGTAGCTTACATACTGTGGGGAACGATAAATGGTCTTCGCTGGTGGCATCGTATACTTTGTGATTCTCCTCTTCATCAATCGTCTTCGTATTCATCATCACTTATCACCATCATCACCAGCAACACCATCATCACTACCACCATCACCACCACCACTATCAGTACCATCATCACCACCACCACCACCACCATCACCACCACCACCATCACCACCACCACCATCACCACCAATACCATTATCACGACCACCATCACCTCCAGTACCATCATCACCACCACCAATACCATCACCACCACCACCACCATCATCATCATCATCATCATCATATCATCGTCATCATCATCATCCAATTGCTCTTTACACTAATGGACATAACATGGGTAGAATCCGGAAAATTAATAACATAAAGTAGAAGAAATATAACCAGAGTGACGAGTGAAAACGAAGCACATTTCCCTCAAAAAAAAAAAAAAAAAAAAAAAAAAAAAGGGAACTCTCGACTGTACACCGTCATCCACACAAAATTTTCCACTTCGTTAACTCGCAGTCGCAATATGCACAGGTGAAAAAAAAGCATTCCGTCAACAGCATGCAATGTTGCAAAACGGGACAAAAACCCTTGTTATATGACTTTGAATGATGAGGATGCATTTTTTTTTTACATGCAAATACCCTCCCCCCCCAAAAAAAAAAAGAAAGAAAATCCATTATATTCCGTTGCATCAAAAGACAATTAAACAAAAACGAGTCAAATTCAAGATCAGTTCCCTCGCTAAATGTCTGAACAAGAGGCACCTCACAGATTGGAAGTGTAGGTGAGGGGACAGAAAACTGAAGAAAGTATTATTAAATTTGGCATGTAGTAAAAATAAATGAAGATAAATACCTATGTGGAGTTTTAATCATACACAAATAACTATAGCAATGTTGTCAATGGGTAGGTCTGTGTGAAATATAAACTGAAAATAAAGCAGAAAATAAAAGTTAAGTTTAAAGACAAGGTGTCAGATAAGCCAATATGCAATAAAAGACAAGACTATACCACACACTGCCACACCTCACACTGCCACACCTCACACTACCACATCTCACACTGCCACATCTCACGCTGCCACATCTCACACATATCTCACACTGTCACACCCCACGCTGTCACATGTCATACACACCTTAGACTGCCACAGTTCAAACACACCTCACACTGCCATCAAACATACACCCCACACTGCCACATCCCACACTGTCATACCTCACGATGACACGGCACACATTATCCTACCACACACCTCACTCTGCCGCACTTCACATCTCTTAACTGCACACACACACACACACACACACACACACACACACACACACACACACACACACACACCACAGTCACTCTCCCCCCACAAACACACAATCACATCTCACACTGACACCCCACACGCACCTCACAGCCACACTACACACTGCCACACCTCTCGTTTCCTATTACAGTCCGTTCTAACAGTCTGTATACTAAGGAAAAGGTCAATCACACCTGATATCAGTGGATGGTGGGTAGAAGGTCAAAGGTGATGTGTCGGAGGTCAGGGGTCAACTAGATGCTCAGTGGAATATTCTATCTCTGCAATAAGGCATTCTAACTCTGCAGCGTTCTAACTCTGCAATATGGCATTCTAACTCTTCAGTATTCTACCTCTTCAATACAGCATTCTGACTCTACAGTATTCTAACTTTGCAATATGACATTCTAACTTTGCAGTATTTAAACTTTGCAGTATGACATTCTAACTCAACAGTATTATAACTTTTCAGTATAACATTCTGACACAATATTCTAACTTTACAACATGTATTTTATCTCTACAGTATTCTAGCTCAGCAACATAACTTTCTAACTCTGCAGTACTCTAACTCTGCAACATAACTTTCTAACACTGCAGTACCCAAACTCTGCAGTATGACTTTCTAACTCTACATGACGACATTCTAACTCTGCAGTACTGAGAGGAATATTCTGACCGCTATGACATTCTACCTACAGCATGAGACTATTCTAACTCTGCAACATGGCATTCTGACTGCAGGATTAAGAGGAATATTCTAACTTTGCAATACGTCATTCTAACTGCAGTGTCAAGTGGAATATTCTTTGCAACATCGAACTGCAGGATTAAGATAAATATTCTAACTCTGCAACATGTCACTCAACCTCTGCAGTGTGTCATGTGAGCTGCCTGACACTGGGAAATGCAACAGGAACTGGATTTGTGCAAAGAGTGAGAGCTTTTTCCCCCTTTTATTTTTCCCTTCAGTGAGAGAGGTGCGAATTTTTCTTGTCCATGTCATCAAAGGAGAAATGACAACAAAGGTGAAATGGGGTGCTGGAAAGGACTCTGTTTATTTTTATTGCTTTTATGACCCGTCCCCGTCCCTGAGGGGCTCGGGGATGGGTATTGTCTTCAATCGGTTTGTCTGTTTGTTTGTTTGTTTATCTGTCTGTCTGTCTGCTAACAACTTTACGCGAAAACAACCGGTGCGATTTTGAATACAATTACAGTGATGATGGGCTATGACCTTCTGATCACCTGAATAAATTTTGGGCCAAACTAGTCCAAGGCCCAGGCTGTAGTTGGACCTATTGTTGTTGTTATTGCCATGGAATGTAGGTCCTTACAAAAAATAATGTGCAGTAAATCATACAAAAACAAGGGAGGGAGGAAGGAAGAAAGAGGGAGAAGGAAAGGGAGGGAGGGAGGAAGGAAAAGAGAGTGGAAGGAAAAGAGGACGAAAGAGAATGAGAAAGGGAGAGAGGGAGGGCGGGAGGAAGGGAGAGGAAAAGGGAGGCAGAAAGAGAGAGGAAAAGGTTAGGTGGAAGGGAAGAGTCGGGAGGAAAAAGAAAAGGGTTAGGAAGGGAGAATAGAATTGAGTGAAAGTGTGACAGGAAAGAAAATAAAAGTAGAGAGGAAAAGAAAGGGAGAAAGAAGGAGAGGAATGAAGAGAGAAAGAAAGATAAGAGGGAAAGGGAGGGAGAAAAGGAAAAGAGAGAGTGAAAGAGGGCGAGGAAGAAAAGGAAGGAAAGAGGGAAGAAGGAAAGGAGAGAGGGAAAGAGAGGAAGGAGGAAAAGAGAGACGGGGAGAGGGAGAGAGGACAAAAGAGAGGGAAAGAGAGGGAGGGGGGACAAGAGAGACAGGGAAATGGAGAGATGAGAAAAAGGCAAGAGACATTATACACGTAAGAGATGAAGAGAAAAACAATGATTGGAGATGCAGCAGTGCAGGAGATACATGAAACGACTTTATCTATCAAGCTCTCTGCTTCAGTCTATCAATTTATCTCTATCTCTACCGTTTCATCCATTGATTATCGATCTATATTCCACATCTATCTGTCTATTTATCTATCTATCTGTCTGTCTGTCTAGCAGTTTCACTCATCATTTCATCCATCAATTGTTGATCTCTCTCTCTATCTATCTATCTGCGTGTATATACGAGTATATATATATATATATATATATATATATATATATATATATATATATATATATATATATATATAGATAGATAGATAGATAGATAGATATAGATATATATATATATATATATCAGGCTCTGTCTATCAATCAGTCTGTCCATCTATCTATCTATCCGTTTCGATCTTTATACCTATCGACCTTTTCACCCATCAGTTATCTTTTTATCTACCTATCTATCCATCTGTCTATCCATCTATCTAAGCTTATCTTTATATACCTTAATCCTCGCCCATCCAACACCCATCCCCTTCACAACCAAACCAAATGGATAATTAAAAAAAAAATAGAATGAATATCACCCTCGATAATAATGGCTATGGAGACAAGTTTACCAAAAAAGACAAGAAAAATTATCAGGAAATAAAAAATAATGATAAGAGCCCATTTCCCTTTTCTTCTTTGACGTAGGCTTCGTTATCGTCGCCTATACTACATTTACTCTAACTTGGCCTAAAATTACCCTCTCCTCATCTCGAATGCTGAGCTGTGTCATTAAATTAACACCTGAATTATAGTGCTAGTCATGAAGAAGTGCTGTGGAAAGGATGTAGAGCCGTAGCACTGTCTTTCTCCACCACCAAGCTGTGTGAAAGAAGCTGCAATAAGGACGAAAATCTGGGCCAAATTAGAGTGAAAATGGTTTAGCACATTTAAGGGTAGTTGACCAGTCCTACTTCCCTGGATGGCATTGCAAAAAAAAAGAAAATCCAGCCACCTCTTTGTGGATCGAACCAACGCAAGGCAGTCACTCCGACCGGGGCGTTCTAACCACTATGCCACCAGGTGAAGGATCCTTTTCTATGACCCTAAGAGGCAAGAAGGCTGTCGGTTTGCACTCGCTTCCCTTCAGCGTTAATTCTGAGAGGTAGAGGTAGAGGTAGAGGTAGAGAGAGAGAGAGAGAGAGAGAGAGAGAGAGAGAGAGAGAGAGAGAGAGAGAGAGAGAGAGAGAATCTGATCATGGAAACACCGCCAGCGAGGTAATACCCTTACCTTTATACAGGGTGTCAAAAAAGTCACCCAGAACACTTCACACTGGCTCACCATACACACTGTCACACTTCACACTCCTGTACATCACATTTCTTCACCTCTCCCTGCCAGACATCATACTGCCATACCTCATATATCTACACCTCATACTAATACTCTAGACACATACTTCACACTGCCTCATCTCACACTACCACACCTTACCCTGCCACACCACACACACACTACCAAATCACACACTGCAAGATAACACGCTGCCATACCACACACTACCACATCACACACTGCAAGAAAACACACTGCCACACCACACACTACCACATTACACACTGCAAGATAACACACTGCCACACCACACACACACACACTACCAAATCACACACTGCAAGATAACACACTGCCACACCACACACTACCACATCACACACTGCAAGATAACACACTGCCACACCACACACAGCCACACTACACACTGCCACACCACACCTCACCATACTCTGCCACATCACACCCTGCCACACCACAAACTCTTCAGTCATACACTATCTCACGACATACACAGCCACATCTTTCATTTACCACACAAAACCTTTTCTGGCACGTGCACATATCTCCACACTCACTCTAGCCAACTCTCTCTCTCTCTCTCTCTCTCTCTCTCTCTCTCACACACACACACACACACACACACACACACACACACACACCATCTGCACATTCCACCCTAACTCTGCATGTCCACCGTCTCTCCCAATACGCCTCTGCATCTGGTAAATACAATATTACTCCCTAAGGTTTCAGAGTTCCTTCATTTCCTTCTTAACCTCTCATCTCCTCCTCCACTTCACCTTGCAGCTTTTCCTCCTCCTCCACTCCACCTTCCTAACCTCACATCTCCCTCTCCACTTCACTTTTTTTCCTCCTGGTTCTGTCGTCTTCCCTTCTCCTTGGTCAGTCGAAGTGAGAGGAGGAGTATGCATAGACGGAGAGAGAAATATTCCTTAGAGGTATACGAAGAGAGAGAGAGAGAGAGAGAGAGAGAGAGAGAGAGAGGAAGGATGGAGTGACAAGAGGAAACAAAAGGGGGGGAGTGGAAAAGAAGGGGAAGGGGGAGGGGAGGAGGAGAGAGAGAAGGAAGGAAAAGGGAGGAACGGAGGAAAAAAGGGTGAATGGAGGGTAAGCGGGAGGGGAAGGAAGGATGGAAAGGAAAACGTAAGGAGGGAAAGGGGGGGAGGAAGGAAATGGGGAACGGAGGAGGAACACGGGAAGGGAAGGAGGGACGAGGGAGAGAAAGATGGGGAGGGACAGGTAAGGGAGGGAGAAAGGAGGGTGGGGAGAAGGGAGAGAAAAAGTTAATCATGAAGACACAGGCCTCGGGATTATGTCATTAGCCCAATATAAGAGGATGCGAAGGGCGGGATTGATTAGAGGGAGGGAGGGAGAGGGAGAAGGGAGGGAGGGAGGGAGAGGGAGAAGGGAGGGAGGGAGAGGGAGAAGGGAGGGAGGGAGGGAAATAGAGGCAGACGGGGGAGAGAGGGACATGGAAACTGACAGGGGGACAGAGAATGAGAGGGTGTGAGAGGAAGGGTGAGGGGGAGACAAGGAGTAATGGGAGGTACAAGAGGGGAAGGGGAGGGAGGGAAGGAAGGAGAATGAGTTTGAGGGAGGGAGGGAAGGAGGGGGAGTTTGAGGAAGGGAGAGAGAGGGAGTGAGAGGGAAAGGGAGGGACAAGGAGGCAGAAGGAGTGGTAACGAGGGACAAGGAAGGGAGAAAGAGTGAAAGGAAGGGTAAAGGATGAACAAGAAGGCAGGGAGAGGGAGGGAGGGAGAGTGACGGCAGAAAAGTTGAGAGGGGAGGGGGAGGGTGGAGGAAAGGTCGTGGAGGGGAAAAAGGAAGGATGTTAAACAGAGGACAAAGAAGATGAGGGGAGGAGAGGAAATGAGAACACGGAAGGAATAAGATGTTGGAGGAAAGAAGGAGGAGAGAGGGAGGGAAGGAGGAAGGAAGAGAAGAAGAGATGCAGGGGATGGAGGGAGGAAGAAAAGAAGGGCATGGGAGGAAGGGAGTGACAATGACATGGCAGAGGGGGAGGAAGGAAAAAGAGCATAGGAGGAAGGAAAGGGAGGGAAGGAGGGCATGGGAGGAAGGGAGTGGGAGGGAGAGAGAGAGAGAGAAGGAAAGAAGGACATGGGAAGGAGGGAGAAGAAGAAACAGGGTTATCGGAGGAAAGGAGGAAGTTCGAAAAAGTCTCTCTCAATCAAATTATTCTCCAGTAAACGAAGGACGAATACGAAACTAAATAAATACATAAATACATAAATAAATAAGGTAAATAAATCAATAAACAAAATAATTATATGCCTATTTCGGTGAGGTGGAGTCTTTTGCGTAAATCTAAACTACCCTTCTTTATTTTTCCCGTAAATGACGCACAAAACGAGAGAGAGAGAGAGAGAGAGAGAGAGAGAGAGAGAGAGAGAGAGAGAGAGAGAGAGAGAGAGAGAGAGAATTTAATTCTCACGTAAAAAAGAGGAAATGGAGAAGGAGAGGGGGAGGGGTGTGAATATGTTTCACTCTCTCTCTCTCTCTCTCTCTCTCTCTCTCTCTCTCTCTCTCTCTCTCTCATCGTCTTGATATCCTTTATGACGAGGGAGAGGAGAAGGAAGAGAAAGAGGAAGACGGGCAAGAGGAGGAGGTGGAGGAGGAGAAAGTAAAAGAAAGTGAGGAAAAAGAAACGAAAAAGGAAGAGGAAGAAAAACAAGAAGAGGAAGAAGAACAAGGACAAAGGTAAGAAAAGGAAGAAAAAGAAGATTAAGAAAAGGGATGATAATGTTTATGGTAAAGAAGAGGAGAAGAGGAAAGAGCAGTAAGGATAGGAGTAAGAGGAAGGATGAGTGAGTTAGGAGGAAGTGTGTATGAAGAGGATAATGGGCACTAATGGTATACTCCTCTGCCTCTTCCGTGTCCTCTTCCTATCCTTCCTTCCTTCCATCCTCTTCCGTCCCATCCTTCATTCGCTTGTTTTCCTTCCCATCCTTCCTTCTATCCTGTTTTCTTTCCTTCCTTATCTTCCCCATTCATTATTCATCCCTTCTTTCCCGCTGTATTTCCCTTCATTCATTTTTCTTTCATCTTTCCCTCCCTCCCCTTCTTTCCTTCTCTCCATTCCTTCCACCCCTCTTTCCTATTTTCTTTCCTTCGTTTTCTCGTCCCCTCATCTTTTATCTCTTCCTTCTCTCTTTCTCCTTTTCAATCCTTTCTTCCTTCTTTCCTTGTCTCGTTCTTCTCTTTCCTTCCTTACTTCCTCCATTTATCTTGCATGTCTTCCTTCTCTCTCTCATTCCTCTCCCTCCTCTTCCTTCCTCTCCTCTACCTCCCTTTCCTTTCTCATCTTCCTCCTTTCATCTTCTATAGCTTTCTTCTCTCATTCCCTCCTTTCTTTCCTTTTCCTCCTTTCCTCCTTCCTTGATTCATGCTTACCTTTCCTTTATGTTCTTCTCTTTTCCTTCATCCTTTACTTCACTTGCGTTTACTCCTTCTGTCCTTCCTTCCTTCTCATCTTTACTTTCCTTCCTGTCTCATGTCTCGAGGAGGAAGAGGAAGAGGAGGAGGAGGAGGAGAATACCCATTATAGACAAGATATTAGCTTATGATGATGATGATGATGATGATGATGATAATGAAAAGTGATGATGGTGATGAAAGGAAGAGTGGTTCATTTGACTGATAGATTTGACTGAAGAGTAGATAATCAGCAAGAACAGAGGTGATGATGATGATGATGATGATGATGATGATGATGATGATGATGGGCATGAGGAGCTTAATGGATGTTTAAGGTGCTTTGTTTATCTCTGTCTCTCTTATCTTCTATCATTATCTTTCCTTCCTCTCTTCTCTCCTTTCCTTTGTCTCTTTCTCTCCTCTTTCTCCTTCCTTCCATTCTTTCTTTCATTCATCTTCCTTTGTCTCTCTCTCTTGTCTTTCTCCTTCCTCCCATTCTTCCCTTGCCTCCTTCTCTCCTCTTCTTCCTTCATCCTTTGCCTCCTCCTTTCCTTCTTTTCCTTCCTTCCTTCACTCTTTCTCGCTCTCCTTCTTGCCTTCCGTCCTCTCACTGCTTCTTTATGTATTTCTTTTGTGATGCAACACATTACCGCGTGTGAGATGAAGAGAGAGAGAGAGAGAGAGAGAGAGAGAGAGACTGTGTATGCTCATTTCAACAGATATGACTATTTCTGTGTTATATGACTCATTTATACGTACGCTCTCTCTCTCTCTCTCAGGTGAAAAAAGGTGTGCTGTAAAAGATAGAAGCGAAAAACTGTCCACTTCTTTTTCTCTCCCCCCCCCCTTTTTTTTGTCTTCTTTCTATTCTTATTTTTTTTTTACTCGAAAAGAGGAGGCAGGATTACGATAAGAAAAGATGGAAAAAAAATGTCAACGATCCTTCAAAGTACTGTAATATTAAGCAGTGATAATTTTCCTATTTCCCTCCTCCTCCTCCTTACCGTGGATGAGAGGAGAAACGAGGGCAAGAAAGGAAGAAGAAAAGAGGAAGGAAAGAAATGGGAAAGTCGGCGTTAAGGGAAGGGATGTGTTATGAAAAACTGATCTTTCTTCCTCCTCTTACTTAACTTGGATCAAAGAATAACGGGAAAGTAAATGAAAGAATCAGGGAAACGAAAGTGAAAGACGGAGTTACAGAAGTGTGTTATTTCCTCCTGATGCTTGTCTCTCGATCTGTGCAGGGCGGGAAAGTGAATGGAAAAAAAAAATGAGGAAGAAGAGGAGAGACGCAGTTACAGAAAGATGTGTGTCTTGAAATACTAGATGTGTGTCAAGAAATACTGCTCTTTTTCTTCCTTCTTTAGCCTACCTTAGAACAGAGAAATACCAGAGAAGCATTTGAGGAGGAAAGGAAATGTGAAAGATACCGGTACAATTAATGAAAGATTTGAAGCCGCTGTAAATCCTACGTCCCTTCTACTTCTATGACCTCTTGGCGTTATCATATTTACTGCGAAAAATCTCTCCTTCGCTGAATAAAATCGTCTGGCGGAACCAAAAATAAGAACTTCCCAATCGTCTTGAAGGCGTTTTTGGAGACTGTCCCTAACTTCGTCATTATGCCCATTTTTACTCTAATTCGACTTAGATTTTCGTCCTTTTACTACTTCTTTCGATGTAACTAAATGGCAGGAATAGACAATACTGCGACTCTACATTCTTACCCCAGCACTTCTTCGTTACCAGCATCATATTCCACTGCTAATCTGCTGTTATACCTCAGCACTGAAGATGGTGATACTACGGCTCTACATTATTTCCGCAGCACTTCTTCGTGACCAGCATCATATTCCACTGCTAATCTGCTGTTGTACCTCAGCACTGAAGACGGTGATACTACGGCTCTACATTATTTCCGCAGCACTTCTTCATGACTAGCATCATATTCTAGTATTAATCTATTGTTACACCTAGGCAATCAAGATGGGGAGACGGCAATTTTTGGCCAAATTAGAGTTAAAAAAAAAAATAAGAGGTTTCACGGAAGGAGGATAACAATATTCTAAGAGATATAATGCTGAAAGGGAAAAAAAAAAAATCATTGACTTTTTTTTTTTTTTTTGCTAAGATTATTGCCCTTCGAGATGGCTTAAATTTTGCTGGAATAAAGTTGGCGCCGAAATGCAACACTGATTTATCGTTTGACATTTCCATTTGACATCCATTCTCACCTTCGTCTATTTTTTTTTTCTCTTCTGTCTTATTTTCTTTCCTTACTTTAGTTTTTTTTTCCCTGTTTTTGTTTACTCTCTCATTTTCCTTACTTTCCTTAATTTTCTTCACTTATTTTATTTACTACAACATTTTTTTAAATAATTGTCTTACTTATCCTTAGTATTTCTCCGCATCTTCCTCTCAGTCTTGCCTTCCTTTCTAATACCTTTTCTTGTTCCTTCAACCTTCATTTTCCTTCGTCTTTTCATTTCCACTCTCTCTCTCTCTCTCTCTCTCTCTCTCTCTCACTTCTTTAACAATTCACTTTTCTCCCTTTCCCCTTCATCATTCATTCCTCCTTCATCTCTCATTCACCTTTTCCCTCACCTTCTCTTTCTACATTCCTCCCTTTCTCCTCCATTTATTGCTTCTTGCTCCCTCATTCCTTGACTCTTCTCCTCTGTTGCTACCCAACTTCTCCATCCAGTCCTCATCTTCCATCTACCTTTCCCTTCAGTCTTTCTCTTCTATTTCCCCCTCCCTCCTTCGTTCCTTCCTTCTTATTTCTTCTGTTATTCCTTAATTAGCAGTTTTCCTCTTAGTCTCTTGTTGCTGTCTTTTTCTCCTTTCTTTCGTCGTCTCTAATTCACACTTTGACTCTCCCGTTTCCACCTTACCTTAACATCATCATCATCACCATCATCATCATCACCATCATCATTATCATCACCATCATCACCATCATTATCATCATCATCGTCACTGTTTTCGTCTGTCACCGCCACTGCCATCAGCATCGTCATCGTCTCCATCACTATCCTCCTCCTCTTCCTCCTCCCTATCATCATCATCATCATCACCACAGACATCTTTCATCGTCATTTTCATAATCCTTCTTCCCCTCCTCCTCCTCCTCCTCCTCCTCCTCTTCCTCCTTCTCTTCCTCTTCTTCCTCCTAATGGCACGGGTAGGATCAAGTAACAGGGAAAAAATAAGGAAAATGAAACAGGAAAATGCGAAAAGGAGAAACATATCACAAGCGTTTGGCGAAAATAGGCTACAGTTTCATTCCAAGATTAAATTTGTTTATGTAGCCTACGTATCACTGCTGACTCTAATATCAATCCACTGCCTTACGATAAATAGCAAGACAGTGAACGACGACTTCTGAAAATTAAGTGAAATCTTTGAAACTCAGGATACTTTTCAGAATATTGCGTAACAGTTTCAAAGTTCTTCGGCCAAAAAGTGGGGCAATATTCCTGTCCACAGATATATGTTTGTCTTCGCTCGACGCTTCTGCCAGATCAGTGAATATTAAAGCTATATTTAAAACCAGATAAAATGTCTATATTTACTACCTGCTACGAAAACTTGCCTACCTTAAGTACTGGTTAAGATCCTTTATGAATACGGCCACCGGACTGAATATCGATGTTACATGTGGAATTCTGGTACTTTCTTATCATATACTCTTGTGCTTGCCCTGTCACTCATGTTTCTCTCTCTCTCTCTCTCTCTCTCTCTCTCTCTCTCATATTCCTCTCGGCCGACGCTTTTCTAGCCCTCCCCCTTCTTCTCCTAAATTCCCCCCCCCTCTCTCTCTCTCTCTCCCTCTCTCTCTCTCTCATAATCGTAGCTTGTTTCTCCCCATCCTCCCATCCCTCTACAGCCTCTTCCTACCTTCCACGGACCGTATTCTAGCAGACGCACACGGTCCCCTATCACTTCTTCGTGACTAGCGCAAATCTAAATAAAACCCGGCGATATTCAGTTGTACGTGGGATGTGTCTTCTGTGGCGATATTATAAAGGTATTAATATCATTGAGGAAATACTGACCAGTGTAGGACGATGACATTTTTATTTTATACCTCCCTGTAATTTAGTAGAAAATATTTGCAGAAGAGAATGGATTTTAGTGTCAAAGTGGTACATAGAAAACGGGCTGGAGTCGTGTCAGGGAGCCTCCAAAGTCCACGAACATACCCTCCTCTTCCCCACCTGCCTACCTGTCTTCCATACACTTCTATTTACCTGGCTGTACATTATCCTCCCACCTGAATCCATCTCTCAATATCCCCTCTGCCCATTGACTATTCCACTTGTCTCTCACCATCCCACCTATCCACCAGATCACTCACTTACCTCCCACCTGCGTCCACCTGCTACCCATCCGCCCACCTGCCTGCCACCCACTGATTTACCCATCTACCTATCTGTTGCCTTCCCACCTACTTTTCTTTTGTATTTCTTTGTATGTGCTTCTGTCTTAGCTTCCTCTCGCACCCATCTACCGCCCACATCCACTGACACCAAATCTACACCCTCTGACACCCACTACACCCAAGAAAATCCACCTGCACCCACTTACACACTCCCACACCCACATACACACTCTCACATCAACGTACGCTCTCCCACACCCACCTACACTCTCCCACACCCACCTATGCTCTCCCACACCCACCTGCACCCACCTACACCTGCCTCGTCCGGAGTCTGTCGCTTCAACACAGCCAGGCCTCGTCTCTTCACTGTTTGCAAGAAATTTATGCATGAGACACTAGAGCAACGTGACTGGGCATCCTCTCTCTCTCTCTCTCTCTCTCTCTCATTTTCTTCCGGTTCCTCATTCCTGATGTGGCTAGCTTCCCCATTTTTCTAACCTCGTCTAATGTTTTCTCTCGTCTCTGTCTCCTCCTCCTCCTCCTCCTGTTCCTCCTCCTCCAACTCCTCTCTCCATTTTCAATCATCATTTCTGTCTCCTTCGTCAGCCTGAAGGGGGCAGTGAGGGAGGTGAGAGGGAGGAGGGAGAGAGGAGGGAAGGGAGGAGGGAGAGAAACAGGTAGGAGGGAGGAAGGTAGGAAGGAGGGAATAAATATCTGAAGGATGGGAGAGGAGGGAGCAGTGAAGGAATGAGAGAATGATGCATGAGAGGTGAGATGGGGAGGGAACGGAGGAGAGAGAGAGAGAGAGAGAGAGAATATATGAGCGTACTGCAAGACTAGGTGGTGAAGAACAGGGTGAGAATTTAAGAAGATGAGTTATGAAGATTGTTAAAGATAATTATGGTGAGTAAAGAGACAGGTGGAGAGAGGGAGAAAGGGGGGGAGTAAAATGGAGAGGGAGAAGGGGTAGAAAGGGAGGGAAAGAGAGAAGAAAAGGAGGGAGAGAGGGTGGAAGAGGAGGGAGAATGAAAGAGGGGCAAAGCAAAATTACAAGAGGAAGGGGGAGAGGATGAA
This sequence comes from Coenobita brevimanus, assembly GCF_032717465.1. Taxonomy (NCBI): domain Eukaryota; kingdom Metazoa; phylum Arthropoda; class Malacostraca; order Decapoda; family Coenobitidae; genus Coenobita; species Coenobita brevimanus. Next base: position 4,631,723 of record NC_137004.1, on the reverse strand, counting down.
AGAGGGATGGAGAATAAGTGGAAGACGAATGAGGGAGAGGGAGGAAGAGTGAGGGTGTGGACGAGGAGGGACGAGAATGAGAGAATAAAGAAAAGGAAGAGCGAATGAAAGAGGCAGGGAGTGAGAATGAAAGAGGGAGAGAGAGAGTGGAAGAGGAAGGAACAGTGGAAGGGGGAGTGGGAGGGGAGATGAGAGGGGAGTGAGAGATGGAGAGAAGGGGGTTAATGATGGAGGAGTGAGAGAGAGTGAGTGAGTGAGAGGGAGTGAGAGTGAGAGAGTATGAAAGCGCGAAGATGGGGGGGAAAGAAGGATGGGGGAAAAAAGAGAGGGGGAATGGAGGGAGGGAGGGAAGGAGAAAGAAAGGGTAGGAGTTGAAGGAGGGAGGGAGGGAGGGAGAAAGGGGAAAAGGGAAGAAGGAGGGGGAGCTGAAGGACGGAGAGAGAGAGAGAGAGAGAGAGAGAGAGAGAGAGAGAGAGAGAGAGAGAGAGACGACAGGGAAAGGGAAATAATGGGCTGAAGGAAAGATTTGGTGAATGAAGAAAAAGAAAAGGAAAAGAAGAGGTTTACAAAGAAAAGGAAAGAGAAGAAAAAGGAATATAAGAGAAGAGGAAAAAAGTAGGAGGGAAAGAGGATAGAGAAAGGAAAGACGAGAGAGGGAGAGTGAAGGGAATAAAGAGAGAAGAAGATAAAAAGAGAGATGGTTTAAAGAGAATAAGAGAAAGGGAGATTAAAGAGAAAAGTAAGAAAGAGAAGGGAAAGGAAAAGAGGTTGTTTTAAAGGAAAAATAAGAGAAGAAAAACAATGTAGAAATGGGAAAGGAAAAGAACAGGATTTAGAGAAAGAAGAAAGAAAAAGGTGATAGAGGAAGGACTTAGGAGAGAGAGAGAGAGAGAGAGAGAGAGAGAGAGAGAGAGAGGAGGGGGGGACTTAAAGAATAGGCGAAAGGGTGACAAACATTTTACACATATATACCGTATAAATCACCGTCTATATATTTATAATTGATATATATATATGTTAAAAAAAAGAAATAAGCTTAAATTCCTGAAAGTAGCTCCCTATCACCATTTCGTTGGGGGTAATATTCAAAGTGGCTCAAGTTATTACGTAACAAACTTTCCTAACCGATTTATTCTGGAAAAATCAATTACATCTCTATATCCTGCTGTGTGTTATTCGTGCGTATCATGTCAGAACTAAACGATTTATATGACGTTGAAGAAAATGCTTCATGCGTAATGTGTAGAATAAATCGCTAATGAAGAAGTGTTACGGAGTCTCCTATTCCACCCATTATAAGGCTATCTATCTATCTATCTATCTATCTATCTATCGGACCATGTATGTATGCATGTTTATGTATGTCTGTTTCTGTCTGCCTGTCCATGTATCTATCTATCTGTCCATCTATTTACCTATCCATCTGTATATCTACCCATCCACCTAATCATCAACATCACCATCTGTCCAAATAACCATCTGTCCAAATAACCATCTATCCATCTATCTATCTATCTATCTATCTAAAAAATGCACCAAGAAACGAAATACCTGAGAGCAGCGACATTACCTTCTTAATTAGGCTCCAGGTATCCAGTACCCAGGTCAGCTTCCCCCGTGGCTGAAAGAATAATACAGGAGAATATCTGTATCAGTGAAAGATAATACTGAGAAATATTTGTGCGTCAGAGAAAGATAGTAGAAGAATATTTGTATCAGTAAAAGGTAATATGGGAGAATATTTGTGTAGAGATAATACTGAGGAATATTTGTGCGTAAGAGATAATACAGAGGAATATTACGTAAAAGATAATACACGAGAATATTTGTGCATCGGGGAGAGGTAATACAGGGAGGGGAATATCTGAGATGCTATGGCGCGTCCACAAGTGACAATATTATAAGCGTACCCCACACACACACCACCTTGCGTGTGTGTGTGTGTGTGTGTGTGTGTGTGTGTGTGTGTGTGTGTGTGTGTGTGTGTGTGTGAGAGAGAGAGAGAGAGTACAGGAACTCAATAGTGTCTAGAGAAGCCTTCCGTCTCATGAATAAGAAAATGGGATATGCATGACGCGACGGGGCATACAACAGATAATGTATTTATGAACTCCTATGAACACACTGGCTTGGGCTTTTGGGGGTGATGGCTGAGGTGTGTGGCTTCTTTATTCTCTCTCTCCTGTCCTCCTCCTCCTCCTCCTCCTCCTCCTCCTATTACTACTACTACTACAACTACCGCCCTAGTACGTGAACCTGGCGTCCCTCAGGCTCTTGTTTCCCTTCTGCTGTCCATCCTTCTTTCAGGGGACACAAAGGCAGCGGATCCTCCCGGTTATTACAGGTGCCACCGCGGGAAGGCGTCCCTCTCCGGCACCAAGGGGCTTTTAAGGGCTTCAGGATGTACAGTCGGCGTCGAAAGTCCTGTCCCCTCACCTGTTACTCTCTCACTGAACTCGGAAAATCAATGTACTGTAGTAAATCCGTAACAACTGCCACTAATGACTTTATTTAGCCTCAGATCACTGTCTATTTTTGCAGATTTACCACCTTAATTTTCAGAGTCCATGGAGAGGGAAAGCAGAGGAGGCGACAAGACTTCTGATGGTGACTGTACAGACCAGGCACGGTTCTAGGTCTAACCAATACAAGTGACAGAGTAAAACATCTCTTCTCTGACGCAGGCATAAACAAAACAAAGGTCTATCGGAAAAGCATTTACACTCTAATGACAGATAAAAAATTACTGAAATAAATTATAGTTCGTATCTGATTGCATAGCCCAAGCAATACCTAAAATAATAAAAATAAAAAAATGTTATATAAAGCACACTAAGGGTCTGGGCCCAATTTAGCGACTTATTTGGGTCAATGCTAGAGGGATTTTAATATTCTTTTCACGTCTAATTGCCTAGCGTTAAGTGCTATTAGTGTTGATGAATCCAAATATTACTGTACTACTTAAATGGGCTTAATTGCTGCCAGGTAATATGCAGGTGGGTTCATTAGAGGGATCTGTATGTTGTTCTGCGTTGAGTCCCTTAATGACTAGAACCAGAGCTTGTGTGTGTGTGTGTGTGTGTGTGTGTGTGTGTGTGTGTGTGTGTGTCTGTGTGTGTGTGTGTGTGGCGTAATCTCTAATCCACCTGTTTGTTTCTATTTGATTACGAAATTTGAACGTTTTGCATTTTCTGGGCAAGTGTGTGTGTGTGTGTGTGTGTGTGTGTGTGTGTGTGTGTGTGTGTGTGTGTGTGTTTACGTATGATGTTGATATTTGCAAGTGGACTTATGTATGTGTACGTGTATGTATGTATGTAAGTGTGTAGCGTGTGCCGTCGAATGCGTGTACAGCATGGAGTAATAGGCTAACATTATCAGATATATGTATGTATGTATGTATGGATGGATGGATGGATGGATTGATGGATGGATAGATAGATGGAAGGGTGGATGGATGGATGAAATTATTACATTATGCACTGGCTCAAAAAATACGCCATCTGTTCATGTACAACTTGTTTTTGGGCAGAGGGGGAGAATCACATTAATGTAATTATTTTTAAGAACAGTTAATATCGCTTTTTGTTCAACCCCCTCCAAATGACGCAAATAATACAATCGCTAAACTATTTCCCCCTATTGTATATTTAGTTTTTTTTTTTTTAACAGCGATTTTTTTATTTATTTCTTTTTTATTTTTGGTCTTCCTGTATTCTCATGATTTTATATATTTTAGATTTTTGTAACTAGATGGATTTGGATACAGCCTTCATTAACACCAAGCCGATGACGTGGACTTATACAGTACACTTATTCTTGCCACTATCAAGGTATTTGTCTGTTACCTGATGCGTAGTTGGCAAGGTGCATGCTTGTGTGTGTGTGTGTGTGTGTGTGTGTGTGTGTGTGTGTGTGTGTGTGTGTGTGTGTGTGTGTGTGTGTGTGTGTGTGTATTTATGTATACATGAGCGTTTGTGTCCTGGTTGTGTGCATACATGTATTTGTTTACGTGTATGCTGATGTATGCAGCGGGTATATCTGCATGTATAATTATGATCGGCTGAATATGTATATGATTCTCGGATCAGATGTGCCTATGGAACTTCATGTATGTGTGTATGAATGTATTCATGCATGCATTTATGTGTATTGTTGTATGTCTATGCCTGTGTATGTGTGTTTGTGCTGTCTGTATGCTTAAGCCTAGGTGTGTGCATGTTTGCTTTTATATATATATATATATATATATATATATATATATATATATATATATACAGAGAGAGAGAGAGAGAGAGAGATTTACTTGAAAGGAGCATGTGGAGTGACATGGAGGGACAGGTTGACAAATGAAGAAGTGAAGGAACATTGTGGGGTGGATGTGGATGTGGTTGAGAAGATCAGGAGAAATACACTGAGGTGGTTTAGACATGTGGAGAGAATGGAGAATGAAAGACTGACTAAGAGGGTGTATATAAGTCAGATGGAGGGAGGGAGAAGGAGGGGTGGACCGAGGATGAGGTAGAGGGATGGAGTTGAGAGGTATATGAGGCAGGGGGGAGTGAGTTGGGGGAAGGGTAGTCAAATGGTGGGTGACAGAGCGACTTGGAGGCGTTTTGTCTGCGGCCACCCTTTGCGGGATTAAGGCGTCGGGCTATAGATAGATAGATAGATAGATAGATTAGATATTTATGGGATAGTATCTGCATGTGCGTAATTCCATGTGAGAATGTATGTGTATGCTTGGGAATATTCACGTTTGTGAATGCTGATTTTGTTTTATGAACATACGTATGTTTGTCTATGTATGTACTTATGCATGGCCGTGTGCGCAAGTGGGGTTACATACCTATGCGTGGGACCACTTATGTGCAACACTGTGTATGTATGCTTGTGTGTGTGTGTGCCACAGCGTGCATGAGTATCTGTGACCATGTGTGTGTGTGTGTGTGTGTGTGTGTGTGTGTGTGTGTGTGTGTGTGTGTGTGTGTGTGTGTGGAACCACGAGGGTGTATATGTGTCTGCTTGTGTATGCATACGGCAACGTGTTGACTGCAGTGTCCTTGCTGCCACCAGACGATTAAAATGAACTTGGGAACGGCCTCGTATTGGACAGGTAAATGTTGCAAAAAATATCTAAATCAGTACTAAAAAACTCTCTCTCTCTCTCTCTCTCTCTCTCTCTCTCTCTCTCTCTCTCACACACACACACACACACACACACACACACACACACACACACACAAATAATAATAATAATAATAATAATAATAATAATAATAATAATAATAATCCCACATCATAGTTAATAATTACAAAGCTTCTAAATCTAAATATGACGCAAAAGTCGCTCATACATCACAGAAATGCTATAAAATAAATCTGAGTACGAAGGATAAACACGAGGAAAATTCACCCACACATCACAAATAAACAATACTCACCATAAAGGCCCTCTCCCACTTCGGCGTAAATAGGCACGATGAAGCCACGATGAAAATCGTGGCTAAAGTCGGTGAAGTGTCGACGATTCTGACCAAGAATCGTGGTGTCGATGTAATACCTGCGACACCAGTATGACAAAACGCCGAAACCTCGGCGGAGTATACGATATAACTGGCGACTAGTAGCCAACATATCGCTGATATGTCGGCGTAATGCACAAGCATTATTCTAAATTCAAATTTTAACGTTTTTTTTATGGCGACTCAATGGCGATAAAGGTACAACGGCGGCGTGCTGTCGACGATGTATCGTCGATGTGTTGGCGAATGCATCGCACGCACCTCCCAGACAAAACGCCGAGGCCATCGCAGGTGCCTCGCTGTCATCGGCGTATTTAAGGCGATTAATCGACGGTTCATCCGCGAAATGTCGGCGATATATCACCGACATTCATAAGATGAAATATTACTGTCGCACAACCCGGTACATATCGTACGGTTTACGTAGGCTATGTCGTATTAACCTCACCGATGCATCGCCGATACATTGCCGACGCTTCGCCGTATGACCATATGACATCTCAACGTTTTTTTTCATCGCCGATGCCTCGCCGATGTCGGCGATCATACGCGGTTTATACGCAGGGTAATCGCCGATGTCGCCGAGGCGTCGCCTTATTATTTACGACTAATCTGCGAAATTTTACAAAATCGTGGAGGGCTACGACGTTTTCATGCAGCATGAAAACGTCGTGGTCCCCCACGACAAATTTCCACCTCGTGCGACATATCGGCGCCATGCCACGAATGGACAAGATTTTAATGACGAATACCCACGATTAGGGATTTTTGACACATCGTGACTTTATCTTCCACACTTTCGCCGAAGTGGGAGAGGGCCTTAACACTATAATAATCCCCGCATCCCAGCTTCCACGCACACATGCACACACCCACCTCCACATACAACAACCAACTGAGTGCTGGACTGTGATGCTGGGCTTTTTATGTCACTTAGGACGCACTCTGGTATCTCATTCTCTCCAGTCATTTGTGTAAGTCATGATCATATTTTCTCGTCTGTCTTTTATGTAGCCTAATCTCTCTTGGTATTAAAACGATAAAAAAGAATAAGAGATAAATGACTGAGAAAGAGTGGTAGAAAGAGATGAAGCTGAGGAGGGCACGAATTAATGTGAAACAGGAGGCTTCATTATTCATATCACTTCCTTCTTAGTGAATCATTTGCCTACTACATCTGAATATTCACTCTGATTATATTCATACTCCTCAGTAGAGACACAGTTTCTATCAGTGACACAGAAGAATATATGAAGGCTAATCAAGGAAAACAAATCGCTTAGGGAGAGGTGCTACAAACCCTCCAAAGTAAAACAATGACCCGCTGCTGTCTCGCCGGTTCGAACGAGCGGCGAGGTGTGATTGGAACTCCAGATTTCGAACCATCCAGTCTCTTAAAATCATTGGCTTACAGAAAACGTGAAACATATGATAAACTATTATTATTTTTATTATATTTTTTTTATACTGTAAGGGAAGGTCGGCAATACTGCATTGTTGTATGAATATAGTGAGACGTATACATACATACATAAACATATTACATTTATATACTCGTTCATATACATACGGATAAATTAACACATCATAAGCTGGATTTTTCTGAGGAGAGATGAGTTACACTGTAGCTATATAAAAAAAATGTTCTAAGAAAATACACTCACGCAAATAAGGATACACTTCTTTTATTTATTTATTATTTTTATACGCAGTAGCATGTGTGAATAAGAAATGGAAAAATACAGCGAAGGAAGATTAACACTTCCATTCGATTCATCGGTTATTCATCGATCTTTCTGGTGCGTCTATTGATTTATAAGTACTGACGTGACTGGTAAATCCTAAATATTTTCAGTCGAGTTCCCTTTATATCAACAAAGAACGTACGAAAGAAACGTAGAATGACAAACTACATTCCATTTCAAACTGGACTTAAAAGGGAAAATTACTATGCAGACATACACTGATAAAAAGTGATGCCACAAGCCTCAGAGGTCGACAAGGATACGGTTCCAAACTTGGTGGAGAGGTTGGCGGTCAGTCAAGGGGTTTATCTAATGTTGAGAATAATACATTTGTAGGTCAAAAGTAAGGATCACAAGGCTAGGTCATAGCTTGCCCTAGCCAGGTCAACTTAAACAGTTTTCATTTAATTCTGACCAAACATGGGGAAGAGTGGTTGAGAAGGCAAGAACAAAGGGTTACAACTTTAAGAGTCAGTTAAGGGTCAAGGTCACAGGGCAAGGTCAATCAAAGTTTTCATCTTATCCGGATCAAACTTAATGGGAAGGTTATGGGTCAGGCAAGAATGTAATGAGTCGATTTTGAATGCCATTGGTCAAAGTTCAAAGTCACAGGGCAATGCTAAAAGTTCGTCCCTTAAACCAATCTGTTGACACGGATGCTGCGCTCTGAGTACTCCTCCTCCCTTGTGTTTTGATTTGCACCAACCCGCACTCCCACCCACACGACACCCACGGGACTGTAATTAACCCCTTCAGGCTGAGGATGTATTTATAACATTCTCTGACCTTCATATGAGTTTATTTAGAACAGATTTTTTTTTTTTTTTTTTTTTTTAACTGGTAGGGTTATATAAAGCTTTCATTAACCCCTACAAAATGTGTTTCCCGGAGTTGAATAAAATCGTCTGCAGGTAACTCGAACTAAATTAACACGTAGGGCATCGTAGTGAAGGGTCTAATTGCATCATGTGTTATTTACTGCACTTGAGGAAAATATGTTGCTGTTTATTCCAACGTTGCCAAGTGTAGTAAACTGCACTCCATGGTTGCCAAGTGTATCTTTTTTTAATGTAGTGGAAATAAATCTACTTTCAATAACTATTTTACTATTATACTCTTTTCTCTTCAACCTGCTTTGATTTTCATATTTTGCTATTTAATACACGTAGCTTTATGATAGACATAGACAAGGCTAAAGTTATACATCGTTTCCACAGCACTTCTTTGTGATTAGCACCATATTCCAGTGCTAGTGTTACAACCCAGCATTCGAGAAGGAGAGATGGCAATTTTAGGCCAAGTTAGAATAAAAGACGTATAGACAGGGCAGCCTCATGCGTTAAGAAAGACGAAAATACAAGCCATCTAACACACGATTGAGCTTACGGGAGATCATAAATACGGGTCGTTTTAAGTATATTTCCCACCCATAATCTGACCCAAAATTCCCATATAAGACTTCACTTTCCGCCTTCACGCGTCCTTCTCCAAACTTCTGCTGCCTTCTCTGTGCAGCTTCAATCTAACTTCTAACTCCTGCTCTTGCGCTGCACATTACAACTTTTCCCGACGAACATGGCAAAAATTCTTGGATAATGTAGTTTTCTGGGGGTTCCGATCTCTCTCTCTCTCTCTCTCTCTCTCTCTCTCTCTCTCTCTCTCCAAATGGGATAAAACTGCCATCTCTCCTTAAATCTTGAGTCGTAACAACAAACTAAAAATGGACCACGATGTTCGTCACGAAAAAGTGCTATGGAAAGGATACACAGCCGTAGTTTTGTCTTTCTGTCTCTGAGCTACGCAAAATAAGCTACAAAAAAATCTGGGCCAGCTTAAGGTGAAAGAACTATAGTTGTATTCTACAGTGGATGGTCCGTTGAAGGCTTTTCCTGTGTTTGTCATAAAGGTTTTTTTTTGCCTGACTGATTGCACTGCTCTGTTTGTTTTTAATATCTGTCGGCAATTCGTGTTTGTTTCATGTGCGAGTTTTCACACACACACACACACACACACACACACACACACACACACACACACACACACACACACACACACACACACACACACACACACACACACACAATTTGCAATCACCCACAACACTCGGCACATTCAAAGCAACTGCATAGCTTTTTATTTTCTCCTCCTCTGTTCCATCCCACTTTCTATTTCTGCTGATGGCGCTCTTTCTCTGTTCCTCGCGCCTCTTCAAATCCTCTGGCGCATATTTAAATATTAATCTTGGTGTCAGCAAAGGATTTTATTTACTTTAGGTCACTTCTTTAATAGTCAAGGAGTTAATGAAGGCTCAATGCAGCTCTGTGGCAATTTCGAACCTCTTATCATTTTCACCTCTTCCTGGTTCTCCGTCTCCGTCTGTATTTCCGTAATCTGTCTGTCTACCTACCTATCTGTCTGTCTATCTATCTATCTATCACCAGACTCCTTAATCCTGTGAGAAGTCGCCACAAACAAATCGCCTTCACGTCACCCTGTCTTCTGTTGTCAGGCCGCCCCCTCTGCAACTCACACCTCCCTACCTCTTATACG
>NC_137004.1:4461906-4619406 GCF_032717465.1 Coenobita brevimanus | reverse complement strand
TATTCAGCTGTTTATAAATGCACTTCTCATAACAATTCTTGAACTTAAGTATTCTAACTCCAGACGATTTTAATCAGCTGACTCCTCTGTTTCTTCGCTGCGGTTGAACAAGTTACTAAATTCTCGAAATATAGACGATTTTATTTAGCTGAATCCCTAAACATCTAGCCTATTAACTCTTCGACTACGAGGACGGTTTTTTCTATCTCTTGCTACCTCCAGACGATTTTCTTAATCTTAGAGAGACGTGAGATAGTGAAGGGGGATTGAAACATCATCATCTCGACCTCTTTTTTGCACTCAAGGATGGGTAAGGTAAGATCCAGAAAGCAAGAAAAAAATATAGATAGACAGACACATAGATAGATAGACAGACAAATAGATGGATAGACAGATAGATAGACAGATAGATGGGTAGACAGACAGAGAGATAGGAACTTGTATAAACAGATAGACATAGTATAGATGACGGATGGATAGAAAGATAGACAGATAGATATACAGACAGATAAATAGCGAGTTCTATCATAAAAATCTGTCCAGTTCGATGGGCCACACTCTCATTTACTCATCACCTAAGCCCTAGGAATCCTGACTCCACCTCACAGACATCAACATCCACATTTAAGCGCTCCACATAACCTAGCCACCGGAACCAAACTCCGGTGACCTCGTTTGCTAAGAGATCTCTCGCCTTAGGTCACAGGTTATTAGACTGGAGGGCATGGTACGCGGGACGGGGGGGAGGGAGTGTATTTCTCGGGGGGAGGGGGGGAAGGTGTATTACTTGAGTGAGGGGGAGGAAGGTGTTGGGGGGGGACTTCGTTGTTCTTGATATTCCGTAACAGCTGAGGGGAAGAAGAGAGAAGGAAGAGGTGTAGAAGTGAAAGGAAGAAGGATGAAGCAGAAGGGAGAGGAGGAAGGAAAGGATAAAGACGAAGGGATGGAAGGGAGGAAGAAAGGGAGGAGAGAGGAAGAGTAAGGACATGAGGCGAACATAAGAAATGGGGAAATGAAGTAATGTAATGAGCGGCATAAAAGGAGGAAAACACATCTTCCTTCGCGATAAACATTACACATTACACCTTACCATTAACCTGTATTTACTTTATCGTTTTCTACAGACTTTGCATCATTAACATACAAGAGTAATTTGAGGTGTCAAGTACAAAATAAATCGCTACGGAAAAGGTGTTAAGTAGTCACCACTTTAAAAACCTCTTAGGGCCACCACTTCAAATTTCACAGTCAATTACCTGAGTCAATAAGAGTTAGGATGCTTTTATGAGTCAGCCATCTCACACAGGCATACCTTGAGGCGATGCGAAATGACTTCCTTGAACTTCGAGGCGACCCATTTGCCAAAGACACATGAGAGAGAGAGAGAGAGAGAGAGAGAGAGAGAGAGAGAGAGAGAGAGAGAGAGTGTTAGAATCCACATATACCATCTTGAAAGTGAACCGGGTGTAAATGCAATCAAGTGAATGAATGTCTCCCTACCAACATTCACCTAAAATGCCCACCACGAATTGGCATTGAACCCTGGACGTTGGATTTGTGCATCGCGAGACGTGTACGCTACCAACCCAGCCACAGCGGTTCCATCAAACACCGTAATTGAAGGCTTATTAATCCATCAGACAAGGAGCGTTTACGGAACTTGGTTAATTGGGGTAAAGAGAATTTGTGAAGAAGTTACTGGTGTTGTGGTGGAGTTAATGATGTTGTGGTGGAATTATTGGTGTTGTGGTGGAGTTAATGGTGTGGTGGAGAATGATGGTGTGGAGATGCTAATGATGTTGTTAGATTAATGTTCTTGTGAAGTCGTTGACGGTGTTATGGGTAAATTAATGAGGTTATCAAGGAGCTAAGTGTGCCTGAATAGAAATTAATCACCTTATGCAAAGCTCGGTGATGTAAGGGTTTGAGATGGTGATGTTCAAGAAATATATTAATAATAATAATAATAATAATAATAATAAAATAATAATAATAATAATAATAAACATCATCATCATCATCATCATTCCACCTCATAAATAACATGCCTAATAAAACGGGCCACACACCCACTTATACACCTTTCAAGTCCCCGGAATCCTGGCTCCACCTGATATGTACACCTGTCCGCACGCTGCTTCATAATAACCTATCAGACAGACTCAACCTAACGACCGTCAGGTTAAAAAAGAGTGTCAAATCTTAGTTATACCCTCAGTTCAACATTCATCCAGCCAGCTCGATTCCTTGTCAGTTCCCTAACCTCGCCGGCTGTCCTATGGAGTGTTAAAGAAAGCGAAAGCCGCCAAGCAGTTTGTTGCCAGATCCTCGAGTTCTTGGCCCCCCCCCAAAAAAAAAAAAAAAGCCAAGAAAGGTCTCGGAAAGGCCGCTTCATGAATTTTATTTGTCATATCCATAATGAATTTTAATGTCTAAAAAGTTCCCAGCAAAATAAACCTGACACTAACGTCTTACTTATATATATAAAAAAAGAAGTATTATTTAAGAAAATGTAACCCTAAGCATCTTTATGAGTATAGCACAACTTAATAATCTTAAATTTTGACTTAAGAATCACTATGGCTATATATCGTAAGTCCCTCCCCCCCCAAAAAAAAAAACAGCCTATTTTGACCACTTTATAAACCGACTTATTATAGTCATAGAAAAATAAAGTATTGACAATATTCTTTACTTAAGATTCATTGTGACTATAACTTAAGTCTCAGGTGATCATATGTAACATCCTAAGAAAGACCCTGTAACCGCCTTAGAGGGGTCTAGCGGGACCGCAAAGGACCCATTTCGGATCGGTCCCTCAGTTCATCAGTAAGTAAGGAAATCAGTGACATGGGCATTTCTAGACCAATCCCTGGGAGGGTCTGGAAATTAAGATTACGTTATTGATGATGATGATGATGATGATGATGATATAATAATGAAGAGCAATGATGATGATGATGATGATGATAATAATAATAATAATAATAATAATAATAATACCCACCACACTGCAACGAAGGGGCTAAACTGACCGAAACAACGGTAATGAGAGGGATAAAGAGATAATTACTCTCTCTCTCTCTCTCTCTCTCTCACACACACACACACACACACACACACACACACACACACACACACACACACACACACACACACACACACACGACTGCACACCTCACCTGCCAAACTGTTATTGTCGCCATTTTGTTTCCCATATTTCTCTGGCGATGGTGGTAGTTGTGATGGTGGTGGTGGTGGTGGTGGTGGTTGTGGTTGTGATGGTGGTGGTTGTGACACTGGTAAGTGGGATGGTGTTAGTTGTGATAGTGGTAATTGTAGTGGTGGTAGCTGTTAAGTAGTTGTGGCAGTGGTTATGATGGCAATAGTCGTGTAGTCGTAACAATATCAACGAAATAATATACTCGAGATACAGGTCTTTTTAAACATTTTGCAAAAGCTTAAGAGATAGTCCCATTTTACTCCTTTTGAGGCGTAGGGGCCAGAGGCTAGGCTACCGTAGTCCAGTATATTTAAGGGTAGATTGTCGGCCTCCTTCTCTTGGTGGCATTACATGATTAAAAAGCCTCCAGTCACTTCATGAGGATCGAACCAGGGGAAGGCCGACACTCTGACCGGGGCGTCCTAACCACTTAACCACCAGCCGCCTAAAGCCTGTGTCTGCTGGGATTCCTCTCAACTGAATTAAATCTTCCTTTTGTTAATCTGAATAAGATCCCAAACAAGTGCTCAAGCCGCAGGGAAAATGACTTACCCTCTCCCTGCCACGGAATGCTTTAGGGCGCGTCCGCACCAAATACTTGCTGGTGCGGGCGGGATCTCTGCATCACTTTAATCCATAGAAGATCTCGGCTGGGTCAAATGGGGGCTCTTGTATGTGCTATAGCGATGCAAAATTCTCTTCCACAACAGCCCGCGCCTACAAGCACTTGGTGTGGACGCGCTTTTAGGTGTGGCATTCTCAACTTTTCTGTTCTTTTCTCCCTCCTGGACCATTTTGTTAAGGAAGGGCTTCTCGTAGTGACATGGGTTCGTAAATTCGGTCCCTGTTTCCGTCTTAACCCTTGACTCGGGGCAAACGCATCGCAAGACACGCACTATCACGAGCACTTTTTTTTTTTTTTTTTTTTTTTTTTTACCTGGCGAGAGGGAGGTGGAGGACAAAGCTGGAGAAAAGCCAAGGGGAGCAGATACTGGCGTCACACACACACACACACACACACACACACACACACACACACACACACTACTTATCCATCTCTATCCATTAACCTGCCCTTACACCACACCTGTCTTCCCTCTCACCTGGGGAGTTACAGGAGTTTGTGATCGTGACAGCAGGCTACCGATCGGTCCAAGGCAGCTCAGTCACTGTAATTGAGAGCTTATTAAAACAATCAGGGAGAGTTAATGGGACTTGGTTAATGGAGGTAAAGAGGAGAAGTTAATGGTGTTGTGGACGTGTTAAAGGTGTTGTGGAGAAGCTAATGGTGTTTTGAAGAAGTTACTGGTGTTGTGAGCTATATCCGTTTTACTCTAACCTGGCCTAAAATTGCCCCTCTCCCCATCTTTATTGCTGAGTTGTAACAAGCCATTAACTCTGGAATATGATGCTTGTCACGAAGAAGTGCTATAGAAAAGGACGTAGAGCTGCCGTACTGCCGTTTTCTTCCACAGACGAACGTGAAATAAGCTGCAAGAGGACGAAAATTTAGGCCAAGTTAATGTAAAAGGACTAAAGTTACTGGCATTGTGATAGTAGACCGAAATTACCTTAGTCACCGATGCTGGACGGAGGTTGGTTGATGATGATACTGGGCGCTGATGAAGGCATGTGCTCCCTGAGTGCTCCCTAGCTTTCTTAAGGGGTTGATGTGGCCAAGTTAATGGTGTTGTGGAGAGTTAATGGTGTTATGGTGAGTTAATGGTGTTATGGAGAGTTAATGGTGCTAAGGAGAGTTAATGGTGCTAAGGAGAGTTAATGGTGTTATGGAGAGTTAATGGTGCTAAGGAGAGTTACTGGTGCAAAGGAGAGTTAATAGTGTTATAGTGAGTTAATGGTGCTAAGGAGAGTTAATGGTTCTAAGAAGAGTTAATGATGTTATGGAGAGTTAATGGTGCTAAGGAGAGTTAATGGTGCTAAGGAGAGTTAATGGTGCTAAGGAGAGTTAATGGTGCTAAGGAGAGTTAATGGTGCTGTGGAGGAGTTAATGGTGTTGTGGACAAGTTGATGAGGTTATTATGGAGATAAATAAATTATATAGTAATTACTCTGCGAAAAGGCTAATGATGTAAGGCGTTGGGAAAATGTCGACCTGAACAAACAATAATGGAAGACGTAAAGAAAACAGCGATAAAGACTACAGATAATGGTTGATGATGATGATGATAATAATAATAATAATAATAATAATAATAATAATAATAATAAGATAAAAGCGAAATTAAAATCAGTAGTAACACCGACAAACCCTAATGACAAATCTATCCTGACCGAAACAGTAAACAAGAAGACAAATAATAACACACACACACACACACACACACACACACACACACACATACACACTCTCTCTCTCTCTCTCTCTCTCTCACACACACACACACACACACACACACACACACACACACACACACACACACACACACACACACACACACACACTCTCTCTCTCTCTCTCTCTCTCTCTCTCTCTCTCTCTCACACACACACACACACACACACACACACACACACAAGGCGGCACACCTGCCAAACTGTTATTGTCACGATTTTGTTTTCCGTGTTTACCTGGCGATGGTGGTGGTGGTGGTGGTGGTCGTGGTTGTGGTAGTGGTGGTTGTGATGGCTACAGTTGTGTCAGTGAAAGTGGGGATCTGCTATGGTAGGGTGGATGGTGGTAGTTGTGGTGATGGTGGTAGGCGGGATACTGGTAGTTGTGACAATGATGTTGGTAGCTTAGATAGTCATTCCTTTGAGGGTGATTGCTTAAAATGTATGTGGTTGAGATAATGGTGATTGTTTGCCTTGAGAGTAGCTACAATGTTGCTCGTGAAGATAGTTGTAGTTTGAATGGTGGTAGCTAATATAATGTTTGTTGGCGCAGGCTGTTAATGACTGTAAATAGTGTTGGAAAATGGGGGTAGGTGAAAGTGTGGCAGTGTGGAATGGTGGTAGTTGGGGTAGTGCTTCTTCTTCACTAGGTCTTAAACTCTCCACTCATCTTTCTTTCCCTCTCTTCTCTCCAAGTTCCCTCCCCCTCCATCGCTCTTTCATCCCTCTCCTCCTCCTCCTCCTCCTTCCTTCCATCTCCTGTCCCTCGTCCCCCCAATCCCTCTTCACCCTCTCCTCCCTTCACGTCCCTTTCTTCTCCTCGTCTTATCTCCTCCCTTCTCCCTTTCTCTTACTTTCCCTCCCCCTTTCTCTTCCCTTCCTTTCAATTTCTCTTCCCCATCCACCTTCATCTCCTCCTTTCTCTCCCTGCTTCCCCTCCCTCCTCCCCCTCCAAGTCCCCCTACCAGACTCCCCTTCTCCTCCTACCCAGACCCCTACCCCTCCTTCCCCCTCCCCTTACCACCACCCAGTTCCCAAAGCTCCTCACTTCTTCATTTTTTCTCTCATCCCTCTTTTCTCTTAATATCCACTACCTCCTCCCTCCCCTGTCTCTCTTTTCCCACTCATCCTCTCATTTCTCCTCCCTCCTCTCCCTCTCTCTTCTCTCCCCGCTCCCCTTTCTCCCTCCTCCCCTTCCCTCTCGTTTCTTCCATCTTGCCCAGTTTCCTCATCTTTCTTTTTACACACAGTCTCTATTGTTCTTAGGAGCGACGCCGAAGATACTGCTATTGTTATCGAGCTGGTTTTTATGTCTATTTATTCCCCACACCCCCACACCCCACAAAACGAGGTTGGTGGGTTGCAGGGAAATGGTAACTTCAGCCTGCAGTCCACTGGGTTTACGTTTCAGCTGAACCTGGGATTACAGCAACAACAATATCTACAACTACAACAGAAACAACTACCGCAACTACTACCACCATTCTACCTCTACTACCACTACTACTACTACTATTGCTACTACTACTACTACCGTATGTGTGTTAGCAAAATATTTGTTCAATGCCAGATAAGATATAGATGAACACGGACACGTACACTGTGCGTGGTACTGGGAAGAGGTCATTCGAATTTGGTCAGGTTCAATCCAAGGTCAAAGGTCAAAGGAGAATTTTATGGCTGTGTCTTTATCTCCTTAATCCTTAATCTGATCGAGCTGAAAATTAACACATGTATTATACGTGAGGATGGGAAGTAGTAAATCGATTTTGGTGCAGATTACTTTGAGGTCAAGGTCAGAGGTCAAGGTCAAAGTTCCTTCTTGCCCTCTGCTTCTGTCCTCGTAACTTTCTTTTATTCTCTACTTGAGAATATTGTGATTAGTTTCTCTCTCTCTCTCTCTCTCTCTCTCTCACACACACACACACACACACACACACACATTTATTACTATACCTTGACAACTTCCTTCTTTTCCCCTATCTCCACATTTTTTCGTTCCTTCATTTTTCCTGGCCGTCTCCTTCTCTTCCTTCTTCCTTCTATTCTTCCTCATCTTCCTCTTTATTCCCTTTTTGTTTATCTTCCTCCTTCCTATCCTCTCTCCCCTCCATTTACTTCTCTCTTCATTTCCTTTCTTTATTTCCTCCAGTTTCCTTTCTTCTTTCCAACCTTTCCTCCTCCTCCTCCTCCTCCTCTCTCTCTCTCTCTCTCTCCTTCCTTTCCTTCCCACTTCTTCCTTCCTCTCTTCCTTCATTTTCCTCCACTCCCTCTTCATTTTCTTTCTTTCCTTCCTTTCGCATTTCCTTTCTCTCCTTGTTCATCTTATTTTCTCTCATATTTCTCTTTCCTTCCTTCTTTCGTTTGTTCTGATCTTTCCTTTCTCTCTTCCTTCCTTCATTCCTTCCTTCTCGTTTTCCTTCCGTCCTGCCTTTCATCCATCCATCCTTCCATATTTCATCCACTCTACCTTTCACCCTTCCTTCCATCCTTTCTTCTTCCTTTCCTTCCTTCCATCCATGCATCCATCCATTCAACCTTCCTACCTTTCACCCTTCCTTCCATCCATGCATCCATCCATCCAACCTTCCACCTTTCACCCTTCCTTCCATCCTTTCTCCTTTCTTTCCTTCCTTCCATCCATCGATCCAACCGTCCTTCCTTCCACCAGTCCTTCCTTCCGTCATTCCCTCCATCCCCCTCCCGTTTCCTCCCTCCAAGAGACAAACAATCCTAACTCCTTCACATTTCCCTCCAGACGGGGAGAGATTAGACAAATGGCCCAAGGGAGGGAAGGAGGGATGGAGGGAGGCAAGGAGAGATAGAAGGGTTATCAAGGGAGAGAAGAGGAAGAAGGAAGGGAAGAGGAAAGAGAGCATTAAGAGAGGTGGAAATGTTAAAAAGGGAGAGAAAGAAAAGAGGAAGAAAGGGAGGAAGAGAAAAATAGAAGGAAGAGAGGAAAGGGAAGGAAGAGAATTGGTAGAGTTAAACATAAGAAGAACATAAGAAGAGAGGATAACTGCAGTAGGTCGGTTGGCCCATGCTAGGCAGCTCCTAGAAGAGTAACTGAACTACTAGAATGAGATAAGGACAGCAAAGAAGAAGGCTCTCCCCCGCCCTCCAAACCCTCCAGCCGAAGCCGGCAGGAAAAAGTCAGAAAGAACACCACGCCGTATAGAAAAACTGGCGTGGACATTTTACAGGAAAGTGTGAAAGGAGAATAGATACTATCATAGTGTAACCTGAAAAGAAATTTTTTTTGAATTAGTATTGGTTATAAGATTTTCTTTATTCTATATCCACCCCTTATTTGTCATATGCTTATCTAGCCTATGCTTGAAACTCTCAATGGAAGAGGCAGCAACTACTTTACTAGGTAGCTTATTCCATTCGTCTACTACTCTATTACCAAACCAATTTCTACCGATTTCCTTACTGAAACGGAATTTTTCTAGTTTGAAACCATTATTTCTAGTTCTATCCTGTATGCTCACTTTAAGTACCTTGCTAATATCTCCCTTATTTATACCATTCATCCACCTAAACACCTCAATTAAGTCTCCCCTTACTCTACGCCTCTCTAGCGAATGCAGACTTAGTCTTTTCAGTCTGTCTTCATATGACAGGTTCCGGACGTCATGTATCATTTTAGTCATTCTTCTCTGTACATTTTCTAACGAATTAATATCCATTCTATAGTAAGGACACCAAAATTGTACTGCGTAGTCTAAATGTGGCCTTACTAATGCTAGATAAAGTTTTAGTATTACTTTAGATGATCTATTGCTCACGCTTCTCGAAATAAATCCTAGGACCCTATTTGCTTTATTTCTCGCATTAATACACTGTTGCCTAGGTTTAAGGTCGTTACTAATCATAACTCCTAGATCTCTCTCGCATTCCGATTTGCTAATTTCTTTGTTATCTAAGCTGTATTTAGTATCTCCAATGGTCTTGCCTACGTTAAGTACTTTACATTTTTCAACGTTAAATTCCATTTGCCAAGTTTTAGACCATTTGGACAATGTATCGAGGTCTTTCTGTAAGTTATGGCAATCGTCAGTCGAGTTAATGATACGCCCTATTTTTGTATCGTCGGCAAATTTGCTGATGCTGCTATTGACTCCTAAGTCTAGATCATTTATATACAGTATATGATAAATAATAAGGGACCGAGTATTGAACCCTGTGGTACACCGCTAGTTACTAATCCCCAGTCCGACTTAGTTCCATTTATTAATACTCTCTGCTTTCGTCCTTTCAGCCAGGATTCTATCCATTTTAAGATATCGCCGTCTATACCGTGTGCTCGAACCTTTCTAACTAACCTTTCGTGTGGGACTCTATCAAAAGCTTTACTAAAGTCCAGATAAATAACATCGTAAGCTTTATCGCTATCTACTGCCTCATAGACCTCCGAGTAGAATGACAACAAATTTGTGAGGCAGGATCGTCCTTGCCTGAATCCGTGCTGACTTTCGTTTATAAGATTAAATCTTTCTAAGTGTTCTCTAATCTTATTTGCCAAAATTGACTCTAACATTTTTCCTACTATTGACGTTAGACTTATCGGACGATAATTCGACGCAGCTGATTTATCACCCTTTTTAAAGATGGGCACTACGTTTGCGGTTTTCCACGCCTCTGGAACTTCTCCTGAACTTAAAGAGTCATTAAATAACGTTAAAAGTGGCTGACATAATTCTTCTTTGGTTTCTTTTATAATTTTTGCATATATATCGTCCGGACCTGGCGATTTTTGAGGTTTTAACTTATTAATTTCTTTCAATACGTCCTCCTTACTAATGGTTGTTTTACTAAGAATATTTTCCGTATTCTCATGGTAAATATTTGCTGCTTGAGGGACCAGGCTTAGATTTTCCTTGGTGAATACTGATATGAAATAATTATTTAGGATGGAGCACATTTCTTTATCTTCACTGGTAATGTCACCTGATTCTGTTCTGAGTGGTCCTATCCTGTCTTTATTTTTCGTTCGGTACATTTGATAAAAACCCTTGGGGTTTTCTTTTGATTCACTGGCAACCTTAATTTCATAACTTCTCTTTGCTTTTCTTATCTCCCTCTTTACTTCTCTATTTAAAATTGTGTACCGGTTACGTAAGTGTTCCTCTCCACGTTTTATTTTTCTATATATTCCTTTCCTTTGGCCTATGAGAGATTTTAATCTGTTGTTTAACCATCTTGGTTCTGAATTATTAGTTCTAAACGGCTTTGAAGGAATATATCTATCTTGGCCTCCGTGTATTATATTTATTAACTCGTTATACTTCTCACTGGTTGAACGTCTGCTTGGTAATGTAGCTGAGTTAATTTCCGTCACCTGGACTACATTCCTATCTACCACCTCCTCCCTCACAGACACCTGACGGACATCCCCAGGTGTTTCCTGCGCCTGACCTATGACCTGGGATTCCACACTGACCTGGCATTCCCTCCAATAGCTAATCTCCCTGTGGAATACCGTTCGAAAATAAGCTCTTAAGCCATCGAAATCTCCTAGACGAAAATTAGGAACGGTGGAGGTATTTTCAGTGGGACAGACATCCCAAATAAATTTGAACTTAATTTCTTCATGATCGCTATTACCAAGTCGTCCACCAACCTCTATATCGCTAATGATATTTTCTTTATTAGCTAAAACCAAATCTAGTATATTATTACCTCTGGTGGGCTCCCTTATATACTGATAAAGGAAATTATCCTGTACTACCTCTAGAAATTCCTCTGACTCTGCATCTCCTGTCTGAATTCTCCAATCTATCCTTGGCAGATTAAGGTCCCCTACAATTATTACTAAGCTGGACTGTGATGCTTTCCTCATTTCCTCCCAAAGGTATTTACTATCAGCTCTACTTAATTTAGGAGATCTGTAAATTGCTCCTAAGACTAATTTCTCCCTATTGTTACTAATTTCAACCCAGACACTTTCTGTGTCCCTATTTACTTTAATGTCTTCTTTATTATAACAGATTAATGAATCCTTTACATAAATAGCTACCCCTCCCCCCTTTCTTCCCTGACGGTTTGACACAAAAATATTATAGCCTTTTATCTGATATTCTGCTAAAAATTCTCGAGTGTCTGTATTCATCCAAGTTTCACTAATAACGGCAATGTCTATTTTCTCTGTACAAATTAAAGCCCTCAGTTCATCCATTTTATTACGTAAACTCCGGCTGTTTGTGTAGTACACTTTCAGATTATTACTAGTAGTGATGCCTCTACCTTGGCATTTACTGTTATTTATTTTATTACTAACTGGGAAACTCTTTACCTTACTAATATAACAATTTTTTGTACTATCGCTTATCGCCCTTCTATCATCGCTTGTTCTATCATCTATCATCGCCTGCTCAATTTGAGGTGCCTGAGTGGATGTATCTACACTATTGGTTGAACTTTTGTTCTTAATTTTGCAAGTATCGATGCATCTATCCAAACATGGTAATAATGATTTCTGAGTGTAGTTGCTGCATCTTCCTGTACACCTACTTCTCAATCTCGAAAAAATCCCTCCAACTCCCTATCTATCATTCCAGCTAAAACAGTAACTCCCTGCCTGCTAAGATGAGTCCCATCCCAACTATACAAGGCACTCCGTCCATAAAACCGGTCCCAGCTGTCTATGAAAGGTATTGCATTATCTTTGCAATACCTTTCAAGGCGGCAATTAAACCCTATTGCCCTGCTCAACCATTCCCTTCCAACCCGCGACCTTGGTAAAACACCAAGCACTACAGGGGTTCCTCCCCTCTCCCTAACTTTTTCTAACATCAACTTGTACCTTTTCCACAGTACCTCACTCTTACGGCTACTAATATCATTGCCTCCTACACTGAGGCACACAGTGGGTTTGTCACCACTTTCCTTTACGATATTTGAAATTTTTTCTACCACATTAGCCACCCTGGCCCCTGGAAGACACACATGTTTAGCGAGTGGAGTATACATGGCCCTGTTCAGATATCTCACCTGGGAGTCTCCAACAACAACAACATTTTTCTTACCTTTCTTGTTCTGTTTATACTTCCCTGTACTGGAAGTTCTCTCACCGTCCTTCTCCTCTACTTCCCTCTCTGCCTTCCCTTCACATTCGTCCCGTAGTGCGTCGAATGTATTAGTTGTCTTAATTTCCGTTTGCTTTTTAAGGGTGAACTTCGTTGCACCGTTGTTAACTAGTGTCCAACCTTCAGCCTTTTTCTCTTTCTCCTCCAACATCCCCTCCAACAATTCCCTCATCTGTGCCTTCTCCTGCCTGAGAATTTGTACCTCCCGCTTCAGTTCGAGAAGTTCCTCCTTTAATTCAAGGTAGTCCTTTTCAGTACCTGCAGTGGGGACACAGCTCTCTGCCGAGGAAGCCATTACGCACTAGTTCACTCAAGGTAGCACACACTATCACGGGTCACTACGGGTCACCACAACACACACTCTCACGGATCACTAGCACAGCACTATCGCTGATCACTACAACACACTAACACAACCACTATCACAGATCACTAAAGCACACTAGCACAACACTACCACAGGTCTCAGGCACGTCTGAGCTGACTGGCCACACGAGAGTAAGGGATGGGAAGAAAGTTGAGATGGGAGGGAGAAGAGGAGAGAGGAACGGGAGGGAGAAGAGGAGAGAGGAATTGGAAGACAGGAAGGGAGAGAGGTAGAAGGGCTAAGAAGGGAGAGAAGAGAGGAGAAGAGGGGCAGAAAAGATGATACGGAAGGGAGAGAAAAGGAGGGAGAAAAGGAAGAACGAGAGGTGGAAAGGTTAAGAAAGGGGAGGCAAGGAAGAAAGAGGTGAGACGGAACGGACAGAGGAGGAAGGAGGAAGTTAACGAAGGAAGGGAAAGGAAAAAAGAAAAATGCGAAAGTTACAGAGCTTCCTACGCCATTTAGAATAAGTCTCATATACCCAATACATTTAAATATAAGCCAGTCTAACCTTCACTTAGAACTCTCAAACACAACCATCTAATATTTCTAGATAACTTGCTCCACTTATCTATTAACACATTTTTCTAACCAAACCCTATCTGCCTTATAAATCAGAAAAAGGTAATTTGTTTTGCGCGTTTAGAATTGGTGGTATTAGATTAACCAACACTGCCACTGACTGATCATGGTTAACCTTAAAATTATTTTCTTATGCACTCTGGTATCTAATGCAAATTCACTAAGCCTCAATATGGTGTCTCTTGGGCCAGTATTCTCGTCATTTAGGGGGGCTCCCAAACACCTCTCCCTTAGCGATTTATTTTATTGTACGTTACCCTCTCCCTTGACGATTTATTTTGCTTATTATGCGTTACCATCGTCATTTATGTTACTTATATCATTCTAACATCGCCATATTCCGCATAAGTAAAGGCACAAAATGATACTAACCAGCCGGGTCCAAAAATAAATCGCTGGGTAAGAGGTGTTAGGGAGCCTCCTTACCCTACGAGAATATAGGCCTTGTACAACTTTCTATAGTGTGTTTGTTTTCACTTGACGTAAGTGGGCGACTCAGACAAAATTTAATTCAGTAGTAAATCGCGGCTGTCTAAAACTCAATGAACTTTAGATATGAGGCAGGAATGAGTCTCCTTGGTTACTGGTCAAATCAATTCTCCATTCCAACGACCCATGACCATCAAATAAGCCTAATTGGGTTACGGATCCCTATTATGCTACGACAAGCGTGAGATAATGTAACAGGTCTACAAATCAAATCGAAGGGGATGAAATTGTAAAGGATAAATGATAAAGGTGCAAGAATAGACCCTTGAGGTAATCCTTGCCAGAGTGAATGAATGAATGAAGGAAGGAAGGAAGGAATAATGAAGACGTAGAACCAGAAGTAGAACCAGGATTTACTCTTGCTCTATGGCAGTAAGGTAGAAGGGAGCGGGGGGAATAAGTATATAGTATGCAAGATGTGAAGAGCAGTAAGTGAAAATACTGGAAAGGGAAACAGTGGGAGAGTCACCTAGGAAATCAGCACGCAGTGGGGACCGACGTGGTGGGGAAAGAAAGGGAAAAGCTGAGAGGCAGTGTTGAATTTCCAGCCAGAGAATTGTCCCATTGTTTACACGCCATCTTCCTCTTCCCTACTAACCATGGTATATTCCATTTCAATATGCCTTCTTCCTTCTTGCATCTGGTGACTTATTTCCAACTGTGTTTTTTGGTCCCTCCAGACGATTTTATTTAGGTTGGGAGACACCTTTGGAACTGGAGGGTTTAGATTGAGCCTTTGTTATCAGGGGGTTCTACCAAGATAAATAAAGACGTCTGAGTAGCGCCAAGCATTAGTTAAAAAGAACCTCATCCTGATTTAAAGGGAACCCATTGAACCTGGAAACATCTTCATTTATTTATTGTGGCAATTTTAATTATAAACTTTTCAAACTGGAACGGGGAAAAAATCAATACAAGGAGGTACAGTAGTGTAGTAGTAGTAGTAGTAGTAGCAGTAGTAATAGTAGTAGCAGTAATATTATTATTATTATTATTATTAATAGTAGTAGTAGTAGTAGTAATAGTAGTAGTAGTAGTAGTAGTAACAGTAGTATTAGAAGTGGCAGTAATAGTAGTAGTAGTAGTAGTAGTAGTAGCAGTAAAATAATAATAATAATAATAATAATAATAATAATAACAATAATAATAATAATAATAATAATCTATCTATCTATTGCCAGACGCCATAATCCCGTAAGGGGTGGCCATTTGACTTTGAGTTATTTGTTTTACGGGAAGGGGGACTAACCCTTCACCAACCCACTTGTTGACACGTAGGGAGCAATAATAATAATAATAACAATCATAATTAAAAGGGGAATATCCTGAACTCAATATTGGTGGCAGCAAGACTAATTAGAAAATAGTGTTACCTGAAATAAAATAAAAAAGTTATATAATTGGCCACCTGCGAATTTAGAGCTACAAGGAAGTTGGAAATATCGCCACTGATAATTTTTGTCGTAATGGCAATATCGCTCCTAAAATAGAAACATATCGTGCGAAAATATATTGCAATTTTATAAAGTACTTGGTGAACAATATTAAGCAGAAACACTGATGTAAAGAAGGAAAGTATAATATCGTTGACCGTCCATCTTTTCACAGTCATTGAGAAGCTGCTCATTAATTTCCTTATATCACTAAGTACTTGTTATTATGTCAAATCTATTTCCACGAGAATATTTATCTATTTCAAACGCAATTCGTGTCATTACTACGAAAATTATCAGTGTCAATAATTTCCATTTTCTTGTAGCTCAAAACTCGGTAGCTGCCAATTCGATTTTTATGTCGAACTTGGTGAAATTTTTAAATCCATGAATACGGCGACATATTTAAGTCGTCCCCAATTTTCGTATTTTGGTCAGGAGAGCCCCCCCCCCCGAGAATAAATTAAAATGATACAGCATAAATCGGTATGTGATTAAAGGTATTGGGAGCTAAGAAGAATATTACGCAGAGAAACACACATTTTTGTAGACACCGAGACTAAAGAGATGAGGGAAAGATGGAAAGAAAGCGAAAAGCAAAATAGACACAGACAGATAGCTAAACAGATAAAATGACAGAGATAAACTGGTAGGTAGGATGCAGAGTGATGGATAGATAGATAGACAGATAGATAAAGCATGCAAGAGCTTAATCAGGGAAAACGTCACGCAATTAGGAGGAAGGAAAATGTAGAGAGAAGATTACACGAAGGATTACGGGAAGACGAAGTGGATAAAATGCGGAAAAAAGGAGGAGGAGGAGGAGAAGGAGGAGGAGGAGAAGGAGGAGGAGGAGGAGGAGGAGGAGGAGGAGGAGGAGGAGGAGGAAGAGGAGAAGGAGGAGGAGGAGGAGGAGTAGGAGGAGGAGAAGGAGGAGGAGGAGGAGGAGGAGGTGGAGGAGGAGGAGGAGGAGGAGGAGGAGGAGGAGGAGGAGGAGGACGACGACGACGACGACGACGACGACGACGACGACGACGACGACAACAGAGAAAGAGAGAGAGAGAGAGAGGAGTTTGAAGATGGATTCTCATCTCTCTTTCATTTTTGGATCATTTAGTCATCAGTCATTGCTCTCTTTCTCTTTTTTTTCCTCCTCCATGCTTCACTTTAATTTTCCTCCCTTCCCTCTCTTTCCTTCTTCCTTCTTCCTCCTCTTCTTTCCTCTTTTCCTCCGTATTCTTCTTCCCCTCTTCCTCCTCCTCTTCTTCCTTTCTTCTACCTGTCTCTTTATTCTTCCTCTCTTACCTCTATTCAGCCTCTTCTCTCTTTCCTTTCTTCCTTCTTTCTTTCTTGTTCCCTTCTTCCTCCTTTTCTTCTTCCTCTCTTTTACCTGTCTTTCCTCTCTTTTACCTATTTATAATCCGCTCTCTCTTTTCTACATCTCTTTTTCCTCTCTTCCTTTTTTTTTTCTTGTTTCCCTCTTCCTCCTCTTATCCTTCCTCTCTTTTACCCGAGTCTCGCTCTTCTTTCCTCTTTTTATCCCTTCTCTCTTTCTACCTCTCCTCTCTCTTCTTCTCCTCTCTTTATCAGTCCGTTCTCTTGTTCTTTCATTTCTCTCTCATACCTCATTTTATCCTTTTTCTCTTTTCTACTTCTCTCCTTTCTTCTCTCTTTTTATCATCGCTCTTTTCTACGTCTCCTCTCTTTTTCCATTATATATCTTTCGTTCTTTTGTTTCGTTCTTTCCTTATTTCTTTCATCCACCCTTTCCACGCCACGGAATATATATATATTTTTTTTAACTCCATCTTTCAAAAGGAAATTTTAGTCAATTCTCGATAAAGTTTTTGAAATGGAGTAGGTAACAGACACTTCTAAATAACCCCTTGGAGGTGGAGAGGGACGCCTTCAGGAGGTGGCACTGATATAGCCGGGCGGAGGAGCTGCCCGGTTATACAAACGTCCCTCACCTTCCTTCCTGTCCCCCTAAAGAAGGTTGGTGGCTACTACTACTACTACTACTACTGCTACTACTACTACTATTACAACTACTACTGGTACCAGAAGCTCTTCTAAGCTGTATAAAAATTTCTGATGGTCGTTTTAAATGCAAAATAGGTCATCGTACTGAAGGGACTAATGCCTTCTGTTTTTTTTCTCTCTCTCTCTCTCTCTCTCTCTCTCTAAGCATCGGATGAAAGACCAAGAAAATAAAGCATCCTCTCTCTACCCAGAGGTCCATCAATCTCTCTGGTTAAGTCTGGCAGGAAAAAGTGAGAAGCATCATCCAGAGTTGAGAGCCAAAAGAGAGGGAGCGACACGAGGAGAGAAAGGGAAGGTACAGGAGGGAAAAAACGGAGGAAACGAGAGAGAGAGAGAGAGAGAGAGAGAGAGAGAGAGAGAGAGAGAGAGAGTGTGTGTGTGTGTGTGTGTGTGTGTGTGTGTGTGTGTGTGTTTTAAGAGGAAGACATGATCCTTGCCGTGTACAGCAGATTCTCGTCGATTACGGGTGCTCTCTAACACTTTTTCCTTTGCGATTTAGTTTTACTAAATCTTACTGTCCTTCTCTGTGTTACACAAATCCTTCCAACATCTCCATACTCTGCATAAATAAAGTACACAGGGATATTAACGAGCTATATCCATAAATAAATCGGTATGGAAGAGGTGTTAGGGAGCTTCCTTAACTCACTTTTTTCCCTCACTCTTATTGACAATATAATCTTTCCACCTCAGGGTATTAATCTGCATGTAATTCTTTTTGCATATAAAGGATTAATTTGCACGTCTGGTCACCTTTTCTTACCTGTCACCTGGACGGGCTAATTCGGCACTCTGGAAGAAGGGGGGAAGGGACGTGAAAATCAGCGAAATGACCACAAGTTTGAATATATAACCAAATTCGTCTCTTCAATGATATTATTCTAACAATTTCATATTTTTTTTCATATTTTCTGTTCATAATAAGTAACAATTGGTCTGCTGAAAACCGGGGAGACGTACCTTCACACGACCCCCCTCCCTTAATTCCATACCTGTCCTGCCAACTTACCTTCCTACCAACCGTACCTTCCTACCAACCATACATTCCTGCCAACTACCCCACGTACTTCACTGCCTGTCCCCCTGTCTACCTTCGTTTCTGCCTACCTACAAACTTACTAACCTACCTACCTACCTATCCACCTGACCTCCTGCCCACCTACCTCCCTGCCTATCTACATCTCAAATTACCTCCCAGCCTACCTCCCTACCCACCTGCCTACCTACCTCCTTACCTACCTACTTACCTACTGTACCTCCCTGCCTGCAACCTCCACCTACCACAGAACCGATACAGGAGCGCATGTAATGTTTTTTCTTGCCGGTTATAGTTGGTTCTGTGAAAGTTGTGGTGAGGGCATATATAACTGCATCTTGAACCCCCTTTCCAGTCACACAAATGTAATGTCCACACTCATGTAAATATTGACGTTTTTAGTCTCTGGGGCCATGGGGTTGCTCTGGGTGTGTTGGCCAGGCAGACGAGGAAACACCGTCACGTGGAGAGGATTCATTTTATACCCTAGTCATTAAACTCAGACCGTGACCGTGGCCGCTAGAGCGTGGACGAGCGGATGGAAAGTTTTTATTCAGGCTCAAGCTGGAATAAGCCCTCGTCTTCGTCTAAAGGAATTGTTAAACAGACAGACAAATTGACAAACAGAAGAAATTATACGTAATAAGAAGGAGCATTCAGTGAGTGCAACCCCCGTGCCCTCCAAATGGACTTATGGCCGAATAATTGAGTTTCCCCTTGGACTTTTTTTTTTTTCTTTTTTTGACAGTCTGCTCTGAAAATCGAACTACTCCATTCTTTTGCCTATGACCCTAACCTTTGACCTTTCCCTGTTACCTTAACCTCTGAGCGACTGTCCTCAGAATTTAATCTGTTTACATTTATTTTAACTTGGGAATTTCCACAGTTTAGTCAGCACTGAATAAAAGCTGTTTAATTTGACCCAGACATGTGGCCTTGACCTTTGTTCTAAAAAATAATAGGTCAGCTTCTTGGGTGATCTTCAACTCTCTCACCAAGATAAAGCACATTTTTTTTTCCTTCACATACAGCCACACGAGTCGAATTTTGGCCTTGTCCTGTGATCCTGACGTTTGACTGATCGTTTGAAAACTAAATCCCTTAGTTCTTGACTGATGCTTAACTATTCCACCAAATTTGGTTCAAATAAGATCAAAACTGAGTTGACCTTGCCGTGTGACCTTTTCCTGTGACCTTGGCTTTTGACCTTTTCCTGTGACCTTGACCTTAGACTGGAAGTTCTAACAAATGAATCCCTTTATCCCTGCTTTATCCTTAAACCTTCCACAAAGTTGGATCTAAATCGAATAAAAAACCGCTCAGTGTGACCTTACCTAGAAACCATGACCTTTAACCCATTGCTTTCTAAAACTGTAGTGTTGCTACGTTCTCGTCCCTCAACACTTCCATCAAGTTCTTTTAAAATTGCATCAAAATTGAAAGTTATTTTTTACCACTCATACACGAGTCGAAATCTGATTTTGCCTTTTGAGCTTTCTCAAAATTGTACAGCCTCATTCTTACCCTACCCTCAACCTTTCATCTAAGTTTCGTTATAATTGGATAAAAAAAACAGTATAAGTTTATTTTGTTGGGTCAGCCTTTGGTCTAGCCTTACGACCTTGACCTTTGACCTGTGGTTCCCCCCCCCAAAAAAAAAGTTGCCTGTGACTCAACTTTTCCACTAATTCTTGTTAAAATTTGATCATAGCTGAGTTATTTTGCTCACACTCACACACAGACAGACAAAGACAGATGCACGAGAACTTCAATATAACATCCGCTCTATCTCCGCGACTGCAGGTGTAAAAATAATGATATCCACTGGGGAAAGAGGAAAGAGAATTGTCCTGAGCGTTAATGTGTAGCCAATGTATTTATAAGTCAATACACGAAAGCGCTGAGGACAATCTAACTTACCACGTACTTGCGATTATCAACAAATCTTTAAGTCACGCGTAACAGTGGGGTTGGTGGAGGATTAGTGCCCCTCCCTGTAAAACAATTAACTCTAAGCCCTTGGCCACCCCGTCTGGGATACATGGCGTCTGGCAATGAGTGATGAATGAAATGATGTAACCAACTGATCCATTCGCACGGAAAGATTGATAGATAAACTTGTAA
Source organism: Coenobita brevimanus (assembly GCF_032717465.1). Lineage (NCBI taxonomy): Eukaryota > Metazoa > Arthropoda > Malacostraca > Decapoda > Coenobitidae > Coenobita > Coenobita brevimanus. The sequence continues at coordinate 4,598,669 of NC_137004.1, read as the reverse complement.
ACTGAGCTCTACGTGTAAATTCCCTGATTACAATGAAGCGTATGATAGATAGATAGATAGATGGTGGATAGATATATAGGACAGGGTAGCAAGATGAAAAAATAGAGATTTCAATTTTCAGCTTAGTTTTCGTTATCTTTCTTCTTTTAGTGTTCATTTATTTTCAACCCCCTTCCTTTGTCTTGTTTATTCCTCTCTTTCTCACTCAGCCTATCCTCTTGTCAATTTCTCTCTCTCTCTCTCTCTCTCTCTCTCTCTCTCTCTCTCTCTCTCTCTCTCTCTCTCTCTCTCATATGGACTGTTCCGGAGAGTGGAATTAGCCTTGTTGCCCTTGTCTACAGGGGGAGAGACGAGAGGAGGGAGAGAGAGTGAGGAAGAGAGACGGGAAGGCAGAATCGAGAGAAGAGGGGAAGGCAGAATCGAGAGAAGAGGGGAAGGAGAAAAGAGAGGAGAAGGGAAGGAGAAAAGAGAGGAGAGGGGAGGGAGAAAAGAGAGAAGAGGGGAGAGAGAAAAGAGAGGAGAGGGGAGGGAGAAAAGAGAGAAGAGGGGAGAGAGAAAAGAGAGGAGACGGAGAGAGCGTGAGAAGATAGGAAGGGAGTATATAAAAAAAGGGAGGAAAGGGAAGGGAGTGAGACATGGAAGGGGGAGATGAAGATACAAGATAAAGTGAGAAGAAAGGGAAGGACGAAAAAAAAGTGATAGAAAGGAGGAGAGAGGGGGGGGGGGAAGAGAGGGAAACAGTAAATGAAGAGGAGAGGGGGATGAGTCGGAGTGGAGAGGAAGAGGAGGAAAGGAGAGTAAAGGGAAGGTGAGAGGAGGGAGGGAAGAAGAGAAGGGGGGAGGATGAGAGAGAGAGAGAGAGAGAGAGAGAGAGAGAGAGAGAGAGAGAGAGAGAGAGAGAGAGAGAGAGAGAGAGAGAGAGAGGAAGGGAGAGAAAGAGAGAGGGAGAAAAGGAGAGAGAGAGGGAGGGAGGAAGGGAGAGAGGGAGGGAGGAAGGGAGAAAGGGAGGGAGAGAGGGTATAGGGACGTCACTCAAGGCATTTTGACGAGACCTGACTGCTTAATGTGATTACTCTTGCGTCCATTTACAGGTGGAATAGTCCCTCTCTCTCTCTCTCTCTCTCTCTCTCTCTCTCTCACTCACACATAGACACACATACACACACACACACATACACACACACACACACACACACACACACACACACACACACAATCATGTCACTATTTCTCTCAGTTTCACTGCCTGTGTCCTTCTACCTGTATTCTCTCTCTCTCTCTCTCTCTCTCTCTCTCTCTCTCACACACACACACACACACACACACACACACACACACACACACACACACACAATCATATCACTATTTCTCTCAGTTTCTATGCCTGTGTCCTTCTACCTGTATTTCTCCACCTGTGTCTGCCTCTCTCTCTCTCTCTCTCTCTCTCTAACTTTATCTTCCCCACCACTTTATTCTTCAAGTGTCCTTTCACTAACTTTCCCTCACGTCACATCCTCCTGTGATTTCCTTAACTTCTTCCTTTTCCTCTCTTCTTCCTCTTTTTCCTCTCTTAAAATTTTTGTCGCTCTTTTACGATTCACTCTTTTCTTCTTTTTTTTTTGCTTTTATTTTTACTACTATTTTATCTTATTCATTTGCATCTTCATTTCTCTTTATTTACTACTTGAAGGTCCGTTCCCTTAGGTCAAGCAGTCCTGTTGGTGCCATTATCTTCACATGTTACTACTTTGGCACTAATACCCACCGTCCATATTGAATACACACCAAGGCTGTCTCGTTCTGGGCAGGTTTAGTGGTATTATATTGGGAGTTTCTATGGAATGTCGGTGGGTCTTGTGGAAGATGAGTAAAATATATATATATCAACCAAATAAAAAAATTAGACTGTTTCATACCACGACACGGGATCGAACTCACTCCCTTCGGATAGCATACAGCTTCTCTAATCGCCTGACCACCACCTCCTGCAAATCATTCTGTTCAGTATAATGGCGCTTTCCTTTGCTGTTTTCTTGTCAGCATCAGTTGATTTTTATTGAGCTTTTGGGAGGCTTTTCGTGTCAAATAATATCTCTGTCTATCTATCTATTGCCAGACGCCTTAATCCCTTATACGGGGTGGCCACAAACAAATCGCCTCCACGTCACCCTGTCCCCCGCCATTTCACTGCCCTGCTCCCAATTCACATCCCTGTCTCTCATATACCTCTCCACTCTATCCCTCCATCTCATCCTTGGCCTTCAAATAATAAACCAACCGAATTAGGCGACTCATTTTTATCTTTACTTTATCCAGACGATTTTATTCAGCTAGGGATATATGTAAATTTGGAGGGGTTATTTCCTTCACTAAGTCTTACGCTAACTAGGGACTCTTTCTAGGCTAAATAAAGCCGCTCGATAGCAGCAGGGATAAAACAGGGTATTCGATATAGAACGCTCGACTTGCATTCCGTTTTGCGACTTCTCTCGTGTTTCAGGCAAGGCTCAGGGAACGTTATCCACGTCTAATTTACGGCATTCACTCATTTCCTTCCCCCACTGCCTCACTCACGCCCACACCGGCAGAATGAGCCGTCGTTGCCACACACTAGATTCCAGAAGGTGAATTTCTTTTGAAGCGTTACTGAAGAGCTAAAAGTATTCATATATGTATATTTCTGATGCCTTCACTGCGGGATATAGCTAAGTTGAATTATAATCTTCATCGTAGGGAAGGAGGTAGTAGTAGTAGTAGTAGTAGTAGTGGTGGTAGAAGTAGTAGTTCCAGCCCCAGGCTTATCTCAATGTGAACCCGGTGGACTGAAGGCTTAAGTTCTATCTCTCCTTCAGTCCAACATCCTCGTTTCGGGGGATAGGCAAATGAATAAGAGACGCGTGTATAACCAGGCAGTTCAGCCCCCTGGTTATATCAGTGCCACCACGTGAAGGCGTCCCTCTTCATCAATGGAGGAGGAAGACAAAGAAGAACACACACACACACACACACACACACACACAATCTTTTCGAAACAACAGCCACTGAAAAACACCTAAAAACATAAAACGAAAAAAACAAACACAAAAACACGTCAGAACACGGCATGACCACCGTTTTTAAATCCGTATTTGGTGTTGTTAATGAGTAGGGATGAAGAGGAAAAGTGCCAATTACATGACCTGTGTGGATTTTTGTAGCTATGTGCATGACAACCCTACCTCGCTTTCAATACTGCAGAGAGAGAGAGAGAGAGGGAGAGAGAGAGATTTTTCTTTCTTTCTTTCTTTCTTTAATTTAACCCTGGGCAGGCTTAGGATTCAGGTCTGAGGTTTCTGGCGTTAGGGGGATTCCCGCTCCGTACTTTCACGACCCGCAGGGAATACGTGGGTGCCGTCTCAGTTTTTTCATCTGACGGAACCGGGTCACTCACATCCAGAATGTGGTTGCATGAAATTCAACGGGCCTTTGCTAAGAGGTGGGAATGAGTCTCCTTGGCTGCTAGTCAAATCTACCCTCCGATCTGATTACACTTAGCCATCAATTCAGTTCATAGCGATAAGGGAACTTGATGAGAGAGAGAGAGAGAGAGAGAGAGAGAGAGAGAGAAAGAATGGATATAGCACTATTATTTCCCCAGCTCCAAAAAAAATCCCTCAACACAGAAATAAAGTTAATCAATTTGTATGATAACTTGTATAATTATTAGCTACGACTACTGCCTTTACGTTTTACTGTCACTGCTATCTTTCTATCTATTGCCAGACGCCTTAATCCCGTAAGGGGTGGTCACAAACAAATCGCCTCCATGTCACTACTGCCAAGCGATATTATTTTTACTTAAACAGGGACTTTTCGCGTTGCAGTGGGTAATATTTTCATCACAAATTTTCGTGATGATTCTAAAAATATTTATAGTTTTACCGCCATTCGCCTGTCTGTATGTCTATCTGTTCCCTCCCCTCCCCCCCCTCTCTCTCTCTCTCTCTCGTGTGTGTGTGTGTGTGTGTGTGTGTGTGTGTGTGTGTGTGTGTGTGTGTGTGTGTGTGTGCCTATATGAATCCATCTGTGTCTGTCTATCTATGTTCATTCGTCCGTTGGTTTGTCTGTCAGTCTGTCAATTCGTCCTGTCATTTTCTGTCTGTCTATCTACCCGTCAATTTTTCTGTCTCCACGGCCAGTCATCCATCCGTATGTCTGTCTGGAAGTGTCTGTACGTATCCGCTTGTCTGCCTGTCTGTCTGCTGGCTGTCTGTCTGCCTGCCTGTCTGTCTGTCTGTCTGTCTGCCTGTCTGTCTGTCTGTCTGTCTGCCTGCCTGTCTGTCTGTCTGTCTGCCTGTCTGTCTCTCTGTCTGCCTGCCTGTCTGTCTGTCTGTCTGCCTGTCTGTCTGTCTGTCTGTCTGTCTGCCTGCCTGTCTGTCTGTCTGTCTGCCTGCCTGTCTGTCTGTCTGTCTGTCTGCCTGTCTGTCTGTCTGTCTGTCTACCTGTCTGTCTGCTGCCTGTCTGTCTGTCGCCTGCCTGTCTGTCTGTCTGTCTGTCTGCTGCCTGCCTGCCTGCCTGTCTATCTGTCTGTCTGTCTGTCTGCCTGCCTGTCTGCCTGCTTGTCTGCCTCTCTGTCTGCTGCCTGCCTGTCTGTCTGTGTGTCTGCTGCATGCCTGCCTGTCTGCCTGTCTGTCTGTCTTTCTGCTTGCTGTCTGTCTGTGTGCCTTTCTGTCTGTCTGTCTGTCTACCGGCTTTGAGATGGACGAATGGGCGTCTTACGAGGTACATTTGAAGATTCCGTAACACCTCTTCCTTAGCGATTTATTCTGTACGTGACACTTTAATATCCTCCTCATGCAAACTATGGTGATATTAAAATTCTACAGATAACATACAAATGAACAGTAAGGGCTAACAGGTAAAATAAATCGTTGAGGAAGAGGTGTTAGGGAAAATCGAGTGCCATCGAAAAAGCGCCCTTAGTTCATTCTGTACTAAGGGCGATTTTATTCACTTCAGGAAAAGGAACTCGTGTTGAAGTGATTAATTTTGCGTTATCTCTCTCCATCTCAAAACGTCTCCCCAAAACTTAAGAAAATTGTCCGAAAAAAAATATATATATACTGAAAAGGCGTCCTCGGGGTGAACGTTCAAAGGGCTTGGTGGTAAAAAATTCCTTAAACTCTTCTCTCACCCTCGATCTTCCTCTCCTTCCTCCCTCTTTCTCTGTCTCCTACTCCTACCTGCCTCCTCCTCGGTTTTTCTCCCCTTCCTTCTCCTGTGTCATCCCTCCTCTTCCCTCCTCCTCCACCACGTTCTTCCTCTTCTACCTCCCTCCTCCACGTCTTTCCTCCCTCCTCCACGTCCTTCCTCCCTCCTCCACGTCCTTCCTCCCTCCTCCACGTCCTTCCTCCCTCCTCCACGTCCTTCCTCCCTTCTCCACTCCTTCCTCCCTCCTCCATGTCCTTCTTTCTCTTTTCCTCGGGCTTCCTCTCCCCTTTTCCCTTCGCCCTTTCATCTCCTTCCCTTGCTAAGCACTCAAGCCACCAGACACACACACACACACACACACACACACACACACACACACACACACACACACACACGCAGTCTTATTTTCAAGCTTTTTACACTAAAGAAGCCGCCCTAGTAAGCCACTCTTAGGCAGGCTTTCCCTCAGCTGTGTAAATCGTCTGTCAGAAGCCCACACATAATATTAAATCGCTAAAGAAGTTTTGTTTGGACCGGATCGCGTAGGAATGACGGTAATTTATGTGTGGTTTGTGAGTCTGTGTAGCCCTTAACACTTTCAAAGCTGAGGTGTGTGTGTGTGTGTGTGTGTGTGTGTGTGTGTGTGTGTGTGTGTGTGTGTGTCTTCCCATTATCTCAGGAACGGCTTGAGCTATAAACATGAAACCTTCAGGGTATCAAGATTTGACCAAAATCTTGGCTGAGTTCGAAAATGGGCACTCGGGGTCAAGGTCAAGGTCATCAAAATGGCTACCAAAGGTCAATTAGTTTTTATCGCCCGCCCTTAGCACCATTATGTTTCATGAATAGCATGAGCTATCAACATGAAACCTTCAAGGTATCAAGATATGGTCTAAATCTTGGACTTGGTTAACAGCATATTCTGGCGGGCGATTAGCATTTGGCTCCCAAATGTTTTTCTTTCAGTTACGATAGGATTAACCCAGTACAGTCAAGGGCTACTACACACGGGAAATTGCTGAGAAAATACCTAACGTACCATCCTTCACCTACTGGCTGATAGTCGCCAAGCTCTTAGGGTCAAACTTTAGGGTTCCGTTCCCCCCTTAATCAACTTCCGAAAATGCCCATCAGTATCCTCTGAGGCTTAAAAAAAAACAAGTGTTAATTTTACCATATACTTTGGCATACCTTAAAAATAAATTAAAGATTAAATTGTGCCCTTAAGTAAGAAAAAGAAAAAAGATAAGGAGAAATCTTGCACTCTTTCCAGTCTAGCAATTTTCTTGAGCCAACATGACGCTCTGCATGCAAATGAATGCAAGAAAGTGCAATTAAAATACACACAGCCAAGCAGCTTCTTATTTACACAATATGCACATGAACAAGGACACCACCAAAGTAATTATGCTCAACATAATATTTTTGCCTCGAAATATTCTGAAATTTCCGTAAATAATTAGCCTCATCTAAACTCTAATTGCACAATGGTAAAAACTGTATTATTATCATTCTCTCTCTCTCTCTCTCTCTCTCTCTCTCTCAGCCAGAAACTGTGAGCCATTGTTTTATGTTCATTTTTGTTTTGATTTATGAAGTGTTGTTGTTTTCTGTCGAATATTATTTTTCTCTCAGCTTTGAAAAAAAAGGAAATGATGTGTTGAAGTCTATAATTATTTTTCCCTGCATCACACAATGACGTTCTTGCTCTCTCTCTCTCTCTCTCTCTCTCTCTCTCTCTCTCTCTAAATTACATCCTTACACACTAAGTAATTATTAACACTCTTAGGCTTCTCTGACTCACTCTCATTAATAAAACCACATGGCGTTGGGTGGAACTGAATGCTAGAGTTGTTCCCATCGTGAGCTGGTTAATAATACAGCTTCTTGGTCACAAAAATGATCCTTGTAACATTTTTCAACACCGCTCTATATCCGAGACCTTCTACTACTACTACTACTACTACTACTACTAAATGTAACAATAATAATATAATAATAGTAACTGTCATCACCATCATCATCATCATCATCATCATCATCAACATCAATATCAGCATCAGCATCATTCTCACCATTGTCATCGTCATCGTTATCATCATCATCATCATCATCATCGTCATCATCACTCCTACTCGAGGGACAGTGGGGCAGACAATCAGTTTTTTTCTAAGCCTTAAACTTCCCCTAAAACATGACCCTCAACAGTCGATGTTATATTAAGGTTCCTAAATGTACTGGGGGGGTAGACAAGAGGTAAAGCTGAGAAATGACAGAGAGAGAGAGAGAGAGAGAGAGAGAGAGAGAGAGAGAGAGAGAGAAATATAACAGACTCTAAAGCCTCGTTCACACCAAGATACAAAGTCGCGCAACATGGTCCCTGGACTGTCTCGCATCTGTCTCAGAAAAATCTAAATTTGTCTCGCAACAGTCGCTAGACACTGTCACTGGGTCACGTACACATCAAGATACTTTATCCAGCAAAAGTCGCACGACAATGTCACTAGACTGTTGCGCGACTGTCTCAGGAAAGTCTAAATCTGTCGCTGGACAGTCGCGCGACAGTCCAGGGACAATATTTCGGCTGTATCTTGTCTGCCACTAGATATGGGAGACAAGATACAAGTTGCTCGGTGCGGAGGGGTCTGGCAACGGATGACGGAGTTTTTTTTTTTTTTCCTTTTTTTTAAAGTTCGCATTTAAAAATGCACGCCTCCTGCTATGAGGCGTCATTATTCACATATTTTAACATTATTACATACACTGAATAATTATATGCCTATGGTTCAATCCTAAATAATTACAGAGTACCGTATATCTATATACTCTAATTTTGCATAAAAGTTATACATCATCGTTGAAAGTCATGCTGTATGTATACGGGTCTGTCCTAATAATAATTATGGTATATTTACACGTTTTACATACATCGTTGAAAAATTATGGGTACGTATATGGTTCAGTCATGACAGTTATTAGCATTAGTGATTCCACTGTTGGTTTTGACAATTATTCACACACACACACACACACACACACACACACACATATATATATATATATATATATATATATATATATATATATATATATATATATATATATATATATATATATATATATATATATATATATATATATATATATATATATATATATATAGTGTGTGTGTGTGTGTGTGTGTGAATAATTGCCAAATTCTCTCTCTCTCTCTCTCTCTCTCTCTATACGTAGGTGCGGGCGCTCACCATCCACTCACTCGATGTAGTGCTGCTCTCGGGTGTCTGCCCTTTCCTCTCCTCCATTCTTCTTTCCTTCCATCCTCTTCTGTGTTTCTTTCCTTCATTCTTTCCTCGTCTTTCTGCCTACGGGTGACTTTACACTCCCTCTTCTGTCTTTCATTCCTTCATTCTTTCCTCTTCCTTCTGCCTGTGGGTGACTCTACATTGAGTGACAAGACAAATGGTTTCCTGTACACCGGGAAACCATTTACTACGCTGGGTAGTAACCATATAACCTTGGCGCCTGGTGGTTTAGTGAGTAATTACAGCGCTCCAATCGGATTCAGCCGGTGAGAGTTTATATCCAAGGGATGGTTGGGGTTTACTGCTCACGTAATGCCACTCAGGGATGAGTGAGGCTGGTCACTCTCATCTTAAATGTCAGGACCAACTTGCCTTGTCCTGAGCTCCTACGCTTCTCATGGGGCAATGTAGGACTGGGTGATGAATGAATGAAATGAAATATATATACCGGTATATACAGTACACACACACACACACACACACACACACACACACACACACATATATATATATATATATATATATATATATATATATATATATATATTTGTCCATAAATGTATATCTTCACATGTACATTTTACCTGTGACTGGAATATCACTTCTTGAGTTTAATATGACAAATGTTGGTTGTAAACTGATATTTCAAAATTCACGAGGTGGATGGTTCAATCACGGACGCGCTACAAAGTCGCTGGACTGTCTCTCAATTGTCCAGCAACAGTCCAGCGAGAAAGTAGCAGAAATGTCTCGCGACCGTCTCGCAACAGTCTCTAGACGATCCAGAGACAAGTTGCCTTGTCTCCAGTGTGTCTCTGGACTGTCGCCCGTCTGTATCTGGATTGTCTCGCAACAGTCGCGATACATAGTCGCTCGACTGTCTCTAGACTTTGTATCTCGGTGTGTACAAGGCTTAACCATCGAATATATATCTAGAATGTTAAGAAATTAATATACACAAAGGAGAACAGATTTCAGTCATCTTCCACACGATCCTCCAACATTTCATAAACACCCACCCTAATACCAACATTCCAGCCCCGAATGACAGCCCTAGCATGTATTCTTGAAGGACGGCTGGTATTAGGGCCAAAGTAGTGACATGCGAAGGTGTGTGGCATGTAGGAGGACAGCTGGGCCTTAGGAATCGGGCTAAGAAGTCTATGCTTAGAGGTGAACACATAAAAATGTCTCTCTATCTCCCTCTCTATGTCTGTATGTAAGCTATGTATGTATGTATGTGTGTGTGTGTCTGCCTATCTGTCTTTTTCTATCTACCTTCATCACTATCTATCCAAGCACACATGGGATAGATAAGGAAGAGGTCTGGCAGGGAGGTAAAAATATCCAACTGACTGTGAATCCTCCCTCAGATCAGACTCGTGAATAATGTAACTGTGTTGAATAATGCATAACTCAGCGGCCACCACACAATGCCCCAGTGTCACAACGCATATCACCTTCACCTTTCTTTCTGTCCTTTTTTTTATCTATTCTTGTAACTTTTTCCACAAGACGACTTCTTTAAGCTGAGGCCTGACATCTCGTGGTGAGGTCTTCATGTACAGTATCAGCTAAAGAAACAACAGTTGCGAGAAAATCCTAATATTTCCCTAAATTTGCGTGTTATGTGCAAAATACATATACCAGCTTGTATCTGTAACTTTTATGAAATGAACGAGTCACGGAATAAGTAGGTGGAATAAATAGGCTAAAGGGCCCGTTCGAACTAAACTTACTTCGAACTTTAACTGGGCCTAACAGAACATATGCCTGTATTAGGATGGCTGCTTTGGCGAATGTGGTTTTGTGCGTGTATTTTAGTGGTTACTTGCCGTCGTTTTACATTTTTGGGCTCTAGAACGATTTTAAAGGACTTGATCAACAAGACAAAGGACACATTTGATAGTCACACCCACCCCTGCAGTACTGTAGAGAGAAAGTAATAAATACTGACGAGGGCACCTGGTTACATTCAAATCTGGGTTAAAGTCGATCATTATGCATCATTTCGTGTTCCTAAGTAAAAATTATGTCTATGTCCTCCCTGAAGGTACCCTCCTTCGTAAGGGATGGCCCTTGGGTGTTCCACGATACAACTGTTGAATTTTTGAATGGCTGGAATTTTGAGCGAGTTCCAAGGGAGGCTTAGACCCCAAGGGGAGTCTCTCCTCCTAGGGGGATTGACCCTTATAAGGTGTATTCAGAGAAGGAATTTTCTTCACAGCAATCTAAATATCATACAAGTACTGTTGCCGTTGCCTTATACAGTACATCTTACTACTGGCAGAAACTCACAACTATTAACACTCCTATGCTCACTCTCATTAGAAAAACAAAATCATCAAACGTTTGGTGGAATAGAATATTAGACTTGCTTTGACCATGAGCGTGTTAATGGTACCAGAGTTAACACTGATGCTCCTTTGACTCACTCTCAGCTGAACAAAATCGTCTGGGGTTAACTGGAATGGAATACTAGAACAGTCAAGTTATTTACTGCCGGATCCTTGAGGGCACTTGACCTTAAAAAAAAAAAAAAAAAAAGGAACAAAAGGGGGATTAAGATGATCATAGAAAGATTAGGTCATGAATTTGACCTCGTAATCATATAGAATTTTAAGGTATATATTAAATTTCTGAACTTACGAATCATTGTGAATATGACATAGGTCCCTCGGATGTATTGCCTGTATCCAGCCAGACAAGGAAGATTGTTTAAGCCACCCCAGGAACAGTTTGGCCTCGTTTTCTCCTAGTTACAAATGACTCTCCTAGTTACGAGTGACTCCTGGCTATGAATGACTCCTTTTTACACCGACTGACTCTTCTGATTAAACGAGTGAATCCAGGTAACAACGAGTGACTCACCTAATTACGAGTCACTCACCTAGTTACATGTGACTCCTGGTTATAACGAGTGACTCAGAGAACAACAGGTGACTCAGAGACAAAGGCGTTAGTGGGCCGGTGCCTCTCGCTGACAGGGCATGACATCTAGAGCTGCGACGAGCATGAGAGGGTTATAGGTACCAATTTTAACACCATCAAGCTACAATTGGCCCTCACCTGAATAAAACTGCCTGCCATTAAGTTAGAAAAATATACTAGAGTTACCCCACCACTGAGAGGGTTATTGTGGTCAGACATGAATTAGTGCATTGGTTCCATTTTGCTGGGAGATGTAATGAATGGTTGACATTTATTGTACACCAGATCCCAGGGACTAGCCTCATCCCCCGACCCCCATGACCAAACCCTCCCCCCCCTCCAAGACCCCCCCCTCTCTCTCTCTCTCTCTCTCTCTCTCTCTCTCTCTCTCATTTTAATTAAATCTTTCTCTCACCAACCTCTGTTCTCACGTCAAAAGCTTTTATCCTTCACACTGGCCACTTTATTTTCTATTTTCTCTCATTTTCTCACTTCCCTCATTCTCTCTAATCCACTCTTTCTTCTTTTCTCAGTTCCAGTATTCTTTTTATCTCCCCCTTTTCTTCTCGTCTTTTTATCTCCTTTTCATCCTCTGTTTCTTCTTCTCCTCCTCCTCCTTCTCCTCCTTTTTCATCTCCCTCTTCTCCTTCTCCTCCTCCTCCTCCTCCTCCTCCTCCTCCTGCATAAAGTGCCGTCTGTCAGTGTGGATATCCTGTGTGTCACTTTTACACCTGTGTCGATATCATAGGTGTGTGTGTGTGCTTTTACCTTACACTATTTCCTTATACCCTTATACCCTGCTTCTGCCTTATATCCTTCCCTTATACCCTATTGTTACCTTATATCCTTGCCATATACTTTATTATTACTTTATATCCCTACCTCATACCCTTATACCCTGTTTTGCCTTATACCTTATACCCTTATACCCTGTTTTTTTTCTTATATCCTTGCCTTATACCCTTATACCCTGTTTTGCCTTATATCCTTCCCTTATACCCTTATACCCTATTTTTGCCTTATATCCTTACCTTATACCCTTATACCCCATTTTTGCCTTATATCCTTCCCTTATACCCTTATATCCTGTTTTTACCTTACACCATACACCTTTATACCCTGCCTTTCCCCATACCCCTCTCTTAAACCCTAATACCATGCATTCCCTTATACTTTTACCTTATACCCTATCTTTGGTTTCCCATTTTTCCTCACGCCTTACACCTTCCTTTCAAGATGTCTTTCAAGTGTGTGATTTTTTTGTCAATTTCTCCTTCCCATCTCCAGACGATTTTCTTCATCTGGGTGGAGATTTTTTCGACCTGGGGGGGTTGGATACAGCCTTCATTAACCCTTCACTTCTACAGGTAAGCCCTAAGCTGAATAAAATCGTCCGAAAATCGTCTGCTGGTAGTAGGGATGAGGGAAATATAAGGTCGCAGGGTTGAAGGGGTTGAGAGAGAGAGAGAGAGAAAGAAAGTAAAAGAAACAGAGAAAGGGAACATGCCTTAATGAATGAATGAAAGAAAGTAAGGAAATTAAGAAAGAGGATGAAAGAAAGAATGAAAGAAAAACACAGAAAGACAGCCAGACAGACAGACAGATAAATGGAAAAACAGACAGACAGACAGACAGATAACCAGAAAGTCAGACAGAAAGAAATACAAAAAATTCGCCCCTTTAATAAATGTGTTTGCGCCATGACTTTCCAGGTACACAGACAAAAAGGACCCGTGTTTACTTTCTTGTTTTTCTAGGGGAAACTTTTGACTGAAACTCTCGCCATTCACACACCAGCCAGCTCTCAGCACCTCCTTTCACCCCCTCTTCCCCCCTGCCCCTTCACCCATCACCACTCTCTCTCTCATTCTCTCACTTTCACTCACACGGATTGTATTAATGATATAGGGACTAGATAATACTCCTTTTACTCCAACTTGGCCTAAAATTCATCCCATTACTCCATCCTGAATGCCGAGTCGTAACAACAGATCCAACACTAGAATATAACGTAATTAAAAAAAAAAGTGGTATGGAAAGGACATTGAGCCGTAGCATTGTCTTTTTCTGCCACTGAGCTACGGGAAATAAGCGGCCAAAGGACAAATATCTAAGCCAAGTTAAGGTGAAAAGAGTATAGTTGTCAAGAAGAACTGAAGAAATATTTAGGTTGACGTTAAAGGTAAATTTTGTACGTAAATGCAGTATTATTTTTTTTTTTTACTCTGAGAAAGAATCCTGATCTCTTTCAGTTCAGGTGATAGCCAAGTGTAGTTCACATTGGAAGGTCTACTTGACTAGTAACCAAGGAGATTCATTGCAATGTCATGGTCAGGCACATTAAATGTTTAGTTTTTAGGTTATGGGAGCAACCTAGTACCATCAGGTGAAAACAAAGCAACAGTAAGTTACATTTACCAAAGCTTTTCCAATAATTACAGTTGGTGATCGAAAGAAAACGACTAACCACATTTCGCAGTGGTGTATCATGAGTGTATGAAAGATACTGAAATAATTACAGTAAATAAACAAATAAATACAGTAAAAAGACACGCAAAAATAGAAGTAAAAAATTAAGTAACTACAAAAACAGCATCTAATATTTTTGTACGTATTCAAAAAAGTGTGTAGAGTCATCCATCAGGTAACAGGAATAGATAGAAAAAGATAGATATATAGTAACAGCGATAGATGCAGGTAGATGATACTTGTGGATAGATAGATATATGGTTAATTGATCAGCTAGACAGAAAGATACGACATAAATACCTGTATATAGACAAACAGACACACAGATAGACAGATAGACAGTGACAGATTAGGTAGGTAGGCAGGTAGGCAGGCAGGTAGAAAAGTTGATAGGCAGGTAGATTGGAAGATAGGCAGGTACACACAGACAGAAAAGTGTACATGGCTCCAGACAGGTACAAAGGGACAAACAGACAAATACACAGGTACGCAGATGGCTACATGAAGAATAAACTCAGTAAAAGATCTTCCTAATTTCACTAGAGATAAAACTTTGCCATGAAGTTAGAATGTCGAGTTTAGTAATTAGATTCAGAGAGAGAGAGAGAGAGAGTGTTAATATACAGTAATGGCTCTTCCCACAAATAAATCGCAAAAAGTCCCTTAAACCGTTGGCTATTTAAGGGATTGGTCTGAAGGTGCCTTAAATCCTTCCCAAGATGCCTCAGAAGGATAATTTCGAGGACAATAACGTATAGACCTTCTTGACCTTGACCTTGACCTTCCTGACCTTGACCTTCTTGACCTTGACCTTGACCTTCCTGATCTTGACCTTCTCGATACTGACCTTCTTGATCCTGACCTTGATCTTCGCTTTCTTGTTCTCTGTGTCCATGTGTAGCGACTCTGTCCATTTGTTCCACAGTACACGAAGGAACATAAATTCTTGACCAAGGGGTGTAAAGAAATGGTCTTGGTAGCTCCATGGCAGACCGAAGAGACCTGTTGCTTGAGTGAAGGTACTGTTGCTTGAGTGGTAGTACTGCTTCTTGAGTGGGGGTATTGCTGTTTGAGTGGGGGTACTGTTGCTTGAGTGGGGGTACTGTTGCCTGACTGGAGGTACTGTTGCTTGAGTGGGGGTACTGTTGCTTGAGTGGAGGTACTGTTACTTGAGTGGAGGTACTGTTGCTTGAGTGGGGTTACCGTTGCTTGGGTGGAGGTACTGTTGCTTGAGTGGAGGTACTGTTTCATGAGTGGGAGTACTGTTGCTTGGGTGGGGGTACTGTTGCCTGAGTGGAGGTACTGCTGCTTGAGTAGAGGTACCGTTGCTTGAGTGGAGGTACCGTTGCTTGAGTGGAGGTACTGTTGCTTGAGTGGGAGTACTGTTGCTTGAGTAGGGGTACTGTTGCCTGAGTGGAGGTACTGTTGCCTGAGTGGAGGTACTGTTGCTTGAATGGGGGTACCGTTGCTTGGGTGGGGGTACCGTTGCTTGAGTGGAGGTACTGCTGCTTGAGTTGGGGTACCGTTGCTTGGGTGGGGGTACCGTTGCTTGCGTGGAGGTACTGTTGCTTGAGTTGGGGTACCGTTGCTTGGGTGGAGGTACCGTTGTCTGAGTGGAAGTACAGTTGCTTGAATGGAGATACCGTTGCTTTAGTGGAGGTACTGATTTAGAGCCTGACAGGGTTCAGTCGGTAGAGAGGTGGCCCACAGTCCTACTGGACCCAGGTTCAAATCCCGGCCGGGGCAGGGAACAGTTTAAGGATTTGAATTTCATAATAGCAGGCATTACTGATCTACCAGGAGACACGCCGACATGTCATAAAAACACCCCAGCTAATACCAGCACACCAGTTCTGTGTGAGACAGCCCTAGCATGTATTCAATACGGACGGTGGGTGTTAGCGCCGAAGTGGTGACATGTAGAGGTGTATGGTATGTAGGAGGACTACTGGGCCTTGGAGAACAAGCTGTGAAGCCTATGCCCAGAGTCGGATACATAAAAAAAAAAAAAGTAGATGGCTGATGCAGGGAGCCCAAGGAAAGGGTAGGACGTCCTTGGCAGAGAACTGGAGGGGCAACTTGGTCTGATTTGCTCTCTCTTTCTCTCTCTCTCTCTCTCTCTCTCTCTCTCTCTGCTAAATATAGGTGTGTCTTAACTTTGTCATTAATTATAACAACTTCTAATTCAGCCAGGTGTCTGCTTCAGCATTCTCATATCTTTGTCTATCATTTTCATATTCCCTAGCCCATCATTCTTTCCTCTGTACACTAGTAAAACAAGAATTTTTTACATATTTATGAATGAAACGTAAGCGAACTATGCAAAATGAAAAGCTATGCCAAATATGCGAAGGTATGTCTTTGAGTTACATGAATATCAAATTGGCTCTCTCTTTTTCGACCTGTCTTAATGGTGCACTTAAGGAATAAAGGAAACTTTAAGGAAATCCACTAACATAAGCAGCAAAAAGGTGGATGAAGTTTGTCTTTATCGGTGTAAATGAGGTACATTAATATTAAACTTATCCAGTCGTTAACGCCCATTAACCCATTAACAACCAGTCATCATCCATCAGCTGAATACAACATCTTGGCAAAATAAAAAATAATACAAAGAACACACCACCGCACTGAACAGAATAAGCAATACAGTGCACAGACAAAAGTACAATATTTAATTAATAGTTTGAAATAAAAACTGTCAGGGAATATATGGTAACAGTGCAAGAATATACTTCCTTTGCTGCATTGCTATAAAAATCAATCGTATCATCTGGCAGTCCTAGTGCAAGAAACAATACTGCAACCAAATCCAAAATAATGCAACAGAAAAATAATGCATGAATAAAAACTATATATTGCTCTCTCAAAATAGTATCAAAAATAGAAAAGAATGAAAACTTCCAGAGAAAATACAAGATAGCGGAAAATGCATCTCGACGAATCACGCTACAGTGTCGTTTAGTATCGGAAAAAGAATACGACTCAAACTTTCGACATAAATTTATCTACAAAGGAAACGTACGCCAGGCAAATTGATGTTAAAATCCAGGGTTGGGAAATATTACACAGCCCGGCATATCGCTTGAGGCTCAATATTTCTCAGCCGAGGTGGTGTGCGGGGCCTAAAACTCCAGATGCAAAGTGTAAACAAAGGAAGCCCGGGGAAGTCAAGTTTATTCCGCTCGGCTTACTGTGGGGATGGGGGGGGGGGGGCTGAGTAAGGGGGATCAAAAAAAAAAGAAAAGAAAAAATAAAGAAAAAGAAAGAAAACTGAAAAGAAAGAAGAAAAAAACAAGGAACAAGCAGTGAGTGCAACATTCGCGTCCACTACTTGATTTGAGCAGACTTAGCCCAGTGACTTTAACCTCTGACCTTTCTCTGTGACTGACCTTAGCTCGTTCTAAAAATCAAGTTTGCTTATCCTTGCTTAACCTGAACCATTGCACAGTTTCGTTTAACTAGGACAAAAAACTGTTTAGGCTGACCCAGCCGTGTGACCTTCCCTTTGACCTAATGTTTTCATAATTAAATCCCTTCATCTCTAACCCTCAGTCCCTCCACCAAGTCTGGCCGAAATCAAAGCAAAGTTGTTTAGTCAAATGGCCGAATGTGTGACCTTGTCCTTTGACCTTAAGTTTCTTCAAATTGTTCTCAAAGTAGAAAACCATCATCCTTACTTAATCTTGAGCCATCCCACAAAGTTTGGTATAAATTGGATAAAAATATAAAAATGTTTAAGTTGACCCTGCCATGTTACCTAGACATTTGACATTTCCCTGTGACACTGACCTTTGCTTTATTGTTTTCATATTCGAATTCCTCTATTTTCGCCTTTCCCTGAAGCCTCCACAAAATCTGGTAGATCGGATGAAAAATATTTAAGATCTTGCCACGCGAAACTGACCTCACACACACACACACACACACACAATATCTCACTTTTGCTTAACGAGCGCGGTTGTAAAATCGGAAAGGAGGAAAATAAGGCTAAAGAGGGATGGGGCAGACAGAGAAGAGACTGGGAATGGGTAAAGAAGAGATATAGTACATGGAAGGGAACACAGACGAGAGAGAGAGAGAGAGAGAGAGAGAGAGAGAGAGAGAGAGAGAGAGAGAGAGAGAGAGAGAGAGAGAATCAGTGGATATGAAACGATTATGAGTTCGGTGACAAAGCGTGAATACGAGGGTGTAGACGAGGAAGCAAGTGGACGGGGAAAATTAAAGAGAGAGAGAGAGAGAGAGAGAGAGAGAGAGAGAGAGAGAGAGAGAGACTTACTCCTAGCAGATGACGTCACTTTTTATTTATTCTATGTGCTTTGAAACGAATTTTTTTTTTGACTGGAAGAGATTCAGAATAGTAAAGATTTTAATAAAGATTGTACCGAACACATAATTCCAAAAATCTTTACTGAGCTGAATATTATCTGTAGCTAATAAAAATCAATATGAATAAATAAATAAAATAAGTTATCGTACTGAAGCGATTAGCAAGGTGAACGAGAGTGAGGTGCTTGGGAGGAGCAGGAGGGGTAGACCGAACCCTCTATTCTGCTCTATCAGTAAGGCTCCCTAACACCTTCTCTTTACCGATTTATTTTTGTATCTAGCAAGTTTATTCAGGTGTGTTATTTACGCAATTACGTTGATAAAGAAAAATATTGCTAAGAGAATGATAAAATGTACTAAGCACCTTTCCCTAAGCAATTTATTTTGCTTCTTACACCTTACTGTCCTCTTCTGTTACATATATAGTTCCAATATCGCCACACTCTGCATAAATAACGTACAAAAGGATATTACCCAGCCAAATCCAAAAATATATCGCTAAGGAACAGGTGTTAGGGAGCTTCATTAACCGACGAGAATACGGGCCCAGGTAGCAAGGTGGGAGGTTAGGTAGGAGAGGATATGGGGGAGGATGGTGTGGAATGGGACGAGGGGTTGTTGACGAGTAAGGACAGATACACCTGGATATCCTTTCTTGATCCTGTCACAAGAGAGAGAGAGAGAGAGAGAGAGAGAGAGAGAGAGAGAGAGAGAGCAGTAAGAAAAATCAGCAAAGTTTCTTGGACTGAAAGAATGGCGGTCGCTTTTTTCCAGCCTGTACTTTTTACTCTCTTCTTCCTGAGACACTGCCCAACTTGGAGTGCAGGTGTGTGTGTGTGTGTGTGTGTGTGTGTGTGTGTGTGTGTGTGTGTGTGTGTGTGTGTGTGTGTGTTGTTTGTTCATTTATCCACTAGCATATGTTAGCACCCCAATGGTCTATATCAGTGACAAATATGGATAAACACACACACACACACACACACATACAGTCGTTTCATTACCTCTCGTTTCACATGCATTATGTTCATTTCGATCATAGAAAAAAATCATTGATCGTCTGGCAGTAGCAAGAATAAAATATAAAAGACGCCGCTGTACAAAATGTGATAATGGAAATGGTCTCCAACCCATTCAGTAAGAAAAATTCCATCGAATAAGAACAGAATATAGATAGATAGATAGATAGATAGATAGACAGATAGATAGATGTACGTAAATGTTGTAAAGCTATACTTCTTGATAACTGTATTAAGCCAGCAGGTTCAAAGCATGACTATCTTTCATTAGTTATATGATTAAACGCTGCCGATGCGCTAAGGACATATCTACATAATGCTGTCCGTTGCTTGGAGGGATTCTGACAGTGGAAGCAGAAATCATGCCATGATCTTAAAACTGCCACGAAATCCAATTATATGCTTAACACGGCCTTCGTCGAGCTAACACTGTCCTCTTCAAAGGCACATCAGAGTGGGTTAACAGGTTCAGGAGTGGACGAACACACACAAGGTTATTCTGCTCATTGTATGCACCTTATGTATCGAATTCTCTGACCTGTGTGTCTCGGTTTGTGAAATTTAGGGGGCGATTTCAGGCACACTTGGTAGTCTTCCCTGAGATTCGCAATTCAACACCCTCAGTCCTTCACACATACTCACCTGGTTATTATTACATCAAGACAGGCAAAGATTAGGTCACTGTGAGCTGGTGTGATGGCGTGTTTGTATTTTCTTAATGTGAAATATCTTTAATTCCTGATTCCTCGACCACCACATCCAATATTTCTTTCTGATACAACCCAACATCCCTAAAATAACAGCATCGTGCATTTCAAGCCTTCGCATTGCACTAGTATTATTTCTTCTATTTCATTTTCAGTTCAGTGTGGAAATGTCAGCGGTGCGGAAGACACAACACTGTCAGCAGAGAAAGAGCCGCGTTGTACTGAAGCGAGGAGAGCAGAGAGCAAAAGGTGCGAGCAGAGAAGAGAGCAAAAGGTGCGAGCAGAGAAGAGAGCAAAAGGTGCGAGCAGAGAAGAGAGCAAAAGGTGCGAGCAGAGAAGAGAGCAAAAGGTGCGACCAGAGAAGAGAGCAGAAAGTGCACTGAAGGATGCTACGCCAGGCTCTGTGAAGCGTGATTGATCAATGACCGAGTTCTTACGAAAATAACAAGCCTTACGATAACAAGCTTTTCGTAAGATACAGCGCTTTGTTCTTGTGAAGTTTATTTGAAGAACTCTGCCTCTTCCAACACACACACACACACACACACACACACACACACACACACACACACACACACACACATTGGCCAATACACACTGATGCAGCCATAGCAACAAATTTCAAAGCACCAAACACACATACAAACTCTAACAATTAATCACAAACTGACAAATCGAGACATACAGACAAACTTCCAAACCAAACACATCTTCCATCGTCCCCCCTGATATCGAGCGAGGAGTTACAATGAAACCCCGAGTAAGGAAGAAGAAGACAAAAGGAGGGAAGAGGAAAGGAGGGAGTACGGAGGGGAAGAGGAGGGAAGGAGGGGGGAAAGGGAGAGAGGGAGGGAAGTGAGGGAGAGATTAGGGAGGGGGAGGAAGAAAGTGCGTTTTGAGGCTATGAATGAGATGATGGGAGAGGGTGGGATGGAGGAAAGATGAGTAAAGTGATGAAAATGATGAAAGAGTAAGGATGGGGAGTTGGTAAAGTGATGATGATGATAAAGAGAGAGAGAGAGAGAGAGAGAGAGAGAGAGAGAGAGAATGGAAGGACTGTCCAGGGAAGAGGAGAGATACGGAAAGGTAGACGGAGACAAATAGGAGGTGTGAGGAAATCGACCAGGTACGTTAGGGGGAAGGAAGATATGGGAGGGAGAGAGAAGAGGAAGGAGACATGGAGGTAATGAAGGGGAAAGGGAAGGAAGGAGGGAGACGGAGGAACGTAGGGAGACAAGAGGGAGGAGAGGAAGGGAGGGAGGGAAAGGAATGAGGTAAAGGGAGAAACGAATCTAGGACAATACTTTCCAATTTATCTCCAAGTGCTCTACCCAGGAAAGAGGAAGGGAGATAGGGAAGATGGAGGGAGGGATGGAAAAACGGAAGGAGATAATGGGGAGAGAGGGGAGGATGGAGAGGGGAGGATGGAGAGGGGAGAAAAAAGAGAAGGGGAGGGGTAGAGAGGGAGGGAAGGAAGATGAGATGTGCCAGGTGATAATGTGTATATTTATTTCGTGGCCACAACACTATCTATCTGTGAATGTATCTATCGGGTCAGAAGAACACACAGGTATATAAATAGATACAGAGACACATACATGAATAGATGGGTAGATAGATAAGTGGATGAATGAATGCTTGATAAATTCATGGATAGACAGACAGACAGGTAAATGGGTAGACAGATAGACAGATAGATAGATAGACAGATAGATAGACTCTGCCCTGTGATCTTGACCTTTGACAGATTACTCTTGAAGTCGAATTACTTCATTTTTTCCTGACCCTGAAACCTTCCACTACCTTTGCCTTAAATTAGGTCAAAGCTGTCTGACCTGACTTTACACATAACCTTGAACTCTGACCCTTCCCTTTGACCTTAGCCGCTGATCGAGCTTTTAAAAAATCGAATCTCTGTATCCTTGCGTTAGCCTTAACCCATCCACAAAGACTAGTATACATCGGAGCTGACCTTTGACCGGTTGTTCACTCTTGGCTGACCTTCAACACTTCCACCAAGTTTGGATGAAGTCGGGTCAAGTCTGAGTTATTTTGCCAACGACATTTCCATGGGTAAAACTTCGAATGAACCCTGTGTTTGCTGTCTCTAATTATTCTTGAAACTGGGTCACTCCATTCTTGCCTGACCTTCAACCACTCCCTCAAGTTTGTTATGAATGAGATGAAGCCTTTAAGTTGTTTTTGCTAGGTTAATGCTTGATGTTGCCCTATCATCTTGACCTTTGACCTTTTATTCTGAAAGACATTAAGTTTTCCTACTGGTTGACTCTCACCATTCCACCAAGTTTGGTTAAAATCGGATAAACACTAAATTATTTTAACACGCTGACAGTGACAGACAGACAGACAGAAAAAGACAGACGCAGACAGAGAGGGTGCCAGCCAGCCAGCCAGCGAGACACACACACACACACACACACACACACACACAGGGCCAATACTTCAGAGGCCTCACGTTTTAGATGAAAGTTAAGAGTGGACTGGGAGGCGAAAAAGATGCGAGGGAGGAGGAGGAGGGAAGGAAGAAAGAGATGGAAGGGTGGAAGGAAAGGAGGAGGAGAGGAGGAGGGAAGGGAGAAGGGAAGGGAGGAGTCAGAGGAAGGGAGGAAGGAAGGGAGGAGTCAGAGGAAAGGAAGCTGGCAGAGGAAAGGGAAAAGCGATGAGGAGAAAGATAGGGACTGAAGAACGCGAGAAAGACGGAAGGAAGGGAGAGAAGGACTCGAGGTGAAAAGGGAGAAGGGAGGAGACGAAGAGAGAAGGAAAGGGAGAGAAGAGGAAACAGGAGACAAGGGAGGAGGGAGGAGAATAATTTAGAGGAAAAGAGGACAGATATACGAGACGAGGCAATAAAAGAAGGAAAGGAGGAAAGAAAAGGAAAAAAGAGAGAAGAAGGAAGGAAGGAAGGAAAGAGAGAAGGAAGGTAGAAGAGAAGGAAGGGAGGGAGGCAAGAACGAAGGAAGGTAGGAAGGAAGGAAAGAAGGAGAGAAGGAAGGAAGGTAGGAAAGAAGGAAGGAAAGAATGAATTTGGTGAATTTAAAACTGGAATGAGAAGCTGAAGAAGTAGGGGAGAGAGAGAGAGAGAGAGAGAGAGAGAGAGAGAGAGAGAGGAAAGAGAAGTAGATGATGATGATGATGATGACGATAAGAAGAAGAAGAAGGATGATGATGATGATGATGAGGAGGAGGAGGAGAGGCTGGAAAGAAAGGAAGAAAAGAGAGGTAGGAAGAAGGAGAAGTAAGTTGGAGGAGAAGACCAAGGAAGGATGGAGAGAAATAATCACTAAGAGACTAAGAATATGGGAGAGGACGTTGAGGGGAGGCAAGAGAGGGAGAGAAGGAGGGAAGGGAGAGGAGAAAGAAAGAAGGGAAGAGAAGGAAGGAACGGAAGAGAAGGAAGGAACGGAAGAGAAGGAGGGGAGGGAGAGAAGAATGGAAGAAGAGAAATGGAGGAGGTAAGAGACGCAAAAGAAAGAGGAAGGAAAAGAGGAGGAGAAAGGGAGGGACGAAAAAGTTTATGAGGAGAAAGGAGAAGAGATGGAAGGAGGGGAAAGGAAGGGATGAAGAGGCGAAAGGAAGACGGGAGGAAGGATGGAAGAAGAGAATGGGAGGAAAGAAGAGAGGAAGAGGAGATAGAGAGGAAAGGAGGGAGGAAGAGGAGAAGGGGAGGAAAGACGAAGAATAAGAAGGGAAAGAAAGGGTGGGAGTGAAAGAAATAGAAAGCAGGAAAGGAAGGAGGGAAGAGAAGAAGGGGAGGAGAGACGAGAAATGATGGAAGGAAAGAGGAGAATCGGAGATATAGGAAAAGAAGTGAAAGGAGGAAGAGGAGTGAGAGAAGAGGAAAGGAGGAAGAGGAGAGAGAGAAGAGGAAACGAGCAAGAGGAAAGAGGGAAGAGGAGAGAGGAAAGAGGGAAGCGGAGGGAGGAGGGAGGGAAGAGGGGAAAGGGAGAAGAGAGGTAAGGGAGGGAGAAAAGGGGGTAAAAGGAGAAACAGACAGGAGAACAAATTCAAGTTAAGGGAGTGGGAAGAAGAACTGAAAAAGAGAGAAGGGAAAAGGAGAAAGAGAGGAGGAAAGAGAAGAGAAGAGGAGAAGAGAGAAGAGAAGAGAAGAGGAGAAGAGAGAAGAGAAGAGAAGAGAAGAGAAGAAGAGAGAGAGAATCCTGTCCACACCTCACATGCATAACAATATGTACTTTTAAAAATATCTGAACTTCCATCTCAATAATCTGAAACAGTGGACGAAGCGTGTGAAAATAATCTCAAGTGACGTTTCACGATTGGGTATAGTCTACTGTTATCACCCCTCTCTCTCTCTCTCTCTCTCTCTCTCTCTCTCTCTCTTCGGTAGGTATTTGCCTTGGGAAAAAAAGCGAAAAGAAACAAAGTTTATGTTGAAACCACCAATCTTCTGTTTTTCGATATATTTTGGAGAGAGATGACCGTCCGTTGTGTGTGTGTGTGTGTGTGTGTGTGTGTGTGTGTGTGTATACACACACACACACACACACACACACACACACACACACACACACACACACACACACACACACCAGTCATATACAGTAAATCCGTCGACTCTGAAGTTATAAAGGAGACGCCAAACTCATGTCCTAATGCGTACGTAATTCACCTAGCACGATCTCCAATTAGTTTCCAATAATAATAATAAAAATAATAATAATAATAATAATAATAACGGAAGTAACAAAAGCAAGCCACTGTTAAAAAAAATCAGCAAGCAAATGCGATTGTTGTTTTCGACTAGCTTCCCCCCCCTCTCTCCCTCTCTCACTCCTTTAATTCTCTTTTCTCATTCATTCATTACCAACACACACCTTCTCCTCCCTATTCTCTCTTTCACCTGCTTCCTCACCCTCCCCAGCCATTTCCCTCAACACTTTTCACTCTATTTCTCACACCTCTCCCAGTCTTTCTCCTCACCCATTCCCTCTTCTCCACCTCCTCATCCATATTTCCTTTTCATTTTACCTTTATTCTGTCTCATTTCCCTCCTTTCCCTTCTCCTCCTCATCATCATCATTCACCTTTCCTCTTCACCTCTTCCATCCTCTCTCCATCCTTCTAAATTCTGTTCTTCCTGAATCCTCCCTCACACTTAAACCCATCCCTTTCCTTTTTCCCTCCCCTCCCCTCCTCCTCCCCTCATTCTCCCTTTCCCCTCGCATCTCCCCCTCGTTCTTCCCCTCCCCTTTCCCTCCCTCTCTCTCTTGCCTTCAGTAAAGCCCCTCAAAATTTCCTGAATAGCCTACAAGTTGTCCATTGATTTTCGAATTTCCCGGCACAATTTTTTCACTCGCTCGGCCAACACTCAAGGCCAATTATTCTTGCCTCCATTAAATGAGTTTAATGAAGGGGAATAAGGAAGGCTTTATATGACATCTAATCGAGGCTAATTTTTCTTTGTACCATTAGATGAGTTAAATTAGTTCAGGAATAATTCGTGAAGGGGATAATTAAGGCTTTACATGACACCCAATCAAGGTTAATTATCCTTCGTACCAATAAATAACTTTGATTAGTACAGGTAAGGATTCGTGAGGTGGAAATTGCCGAAGCTGTCTGGTTGTCTTCCTTTGCATGTGTGGGTTTTATTTACCGTACTTGGTGATGACGTCAGGGCACTTCCTCCAGCCAACTCTGTGCCTCTTGGGTTGTCTCACTCACGGGTCCAGTTCTCATCCTTTACGGGTCTAGAATATCTAATGATTTTATGGGCTATCTTTAGTTTTTATTCAGCTTGAGAAAGATTTATTGTAGTGAAGGGATAAATGAGTCACTACATGTCCCTCCAATTTGACAAGTTTCTCCTGAAGGGAATTAAGTAACCTGAATAGATCAAGAAGAAGAAGAAGAAAACGACGACGAAGAGGAAGACGAAGACGAAGACGAAAGAATAATGAAAACAGATAAAAATTCCATGCCGTAGGTCAAGGTCAAGGTCAGGCTGTAATAATTATGGAGGAAATGAGACGTAATTCCAGGGGTTGCTTATCGCCTTGAATCGGGTATCCCCTTTTTGTAATTAATTCCTCAAGTTCTCAAAAAATATCACAGAGAGAAGCACTTTACTTAATGAATAATATACACAACACTTCTGGTTCAAAAAATATTTCTCTACTTGTTCTAAACTGCTTAAAGAGAGCTGGAATGACCCTACTAAAAAAAAAAAAAAAAAGAATAAGAAAAAGTGCTGAAAGGGACAAAATCAAACTTATAGGTCAAGGTCAAAATGCTAAGAGAGAGAGAGAGAGAGAGAGAGAGAGGGGATGATGAAGCTACTGTGTTATCTAATTCATTCAGTACGAAACTCCTAACCTGAATAAAACAATTTGAAGGCAGCAAAAAACAAAAAAAAAAGGGGAGGTGTGGAAATTCCGAGTTGTGGGCAAAGATTGGATTGCTATAAACATGGATTTTTTTCCCACCATTTTTTTTAGTCAAATTACGCCGTTAATACTATGAGTCACTATTTCCTAAGAATTCTAATTAGCACAGGAAAGATTTATTGTCGATCAGGAGGTAGTATTTAATAAGCCTTTCACCACTAAAGATAATTTTTAGTTCAATAAGATAAATTCTAAGTGGAAAAGGGGAAATCTAAACTAAGCCTCTGAGCTGAAAATTCCAAAAGAGGTCAATATTCTTGGCTGCGGATCAAGGTCAGATTTATATATATATGGAGGGAGTTGCTAAATTGATCTCAGTAAAAAAAAAATAATAATAATAATTTGGTTTTACGCCAGGTATCCCCGAAGGGCTAAGGCGTTGCCCCTGGGATCTCAGTGTTGAATTAAAAGAAGAATCAGTATTTATGTTTTGGGGATGCTATGGGGAGGGACCTGGCAAAAAAAAATATATATATATTCTCTTTTTTTCAATGTTTCAGTCTAATTTTCTGTTCCCACATCTGCATAAAACTGTATCACGACTGCCGGTTTCTATCATTCGCAATTCCATACTTATTCTTAACTTTATACTCCCATTTCCACACGTCTATGATAATTTTAGACTATTCTTTCCGGTTGTGTTTTCATTTTTTTTGCATGACCTAAAGTTTGCAAAATAAAAGGGCCAATAGTAGAAGGATAGTAACGGGAGTAATGTTGAATGTGACGATAAAGCAGCAGTGTGTGTGTGTGTGTGTGTGTGTGTGTGTGTGTGTGTGTGTGTGTGTGTGTGTGTGTGTGTGTGTGTGTGTGTGTGTGTGTGTGTGTGTGTGTGTGTGTGTGTGTGTGTGTGTGTGTGTGTGTGTGTGTGTGTGTGTAATTTAATCAGAAGTTATTATTTAAAACTACTTTCTCTTTAACCCCCCCCCTCTCTCTCTCTAGACCTGCCCCTCTTGCTTCCCCCCACCTGTCCTGCCATCTTACCTGACCCTTTTAACCCACACACCTGGCTCGCTTTGTCCTTTGTTTGTGACTCGCCCCAGTTCCCTGCACCTGTCGTTCTCTGCCTTCCCTCGTCCTCTTTATTACTCTTTCTTTTCTTCTCTCTTTTTCTTCTCTTTTTTGTCAGGCTGTCTTCTTTGTTAATGTGGTTTTTAATTTCCATCTGTAATTTAATTTTCAATGCTTTCTTCCTTCCTTTCTTCCGTTCTTTCTTTTTCTGTTTTAATTTTTCACTTTTTTTGTGGTTATATACATGAATGCACCTGTGTTTCTCTCTCTCTCTCTCTCTCTCTCTCTCTCTCTCTCTCTCTCTCTCTCTCTCTCCTGTCCAGCCCTTGTTACGTTTTTTTTGGGGGGAGTGGGTGGGGGGAGTTAAATTATTTCTCTAAATCGGTCTGTCTGTCTTTCTTCTCCTCCCTTCTTTAATTCTTTAGTCTTTGTTACTGTTATTTCTTTTGCATTCCTTTCACTCATTTGTCATTCTCTCCATCTCCCTCCATTTTTCTGATATGCCACCTGCTTCTCTTTCACCATTACCTTTTTAACTTCCTTTCTTTCACAGCTGTCCTCTCCGTTATGCATCTGTCTCTCTTTTTCTTTTCACATTTTCTTCCATCTTTTTTATTCTGCGTGTTTTTTGTGCCTACTTGTTTTATTTTTTTGCAGCTGTATATTTTCTGTACCTCTCTCCCTCCCTCCCCCTCTCTCTCTCTCTCTCTCTCTCTCTCTCTCTCTCTCGCTCTCTTTCCTTCTGTATTATCCATCTATCCTTTTCTGTATCTATTTTCACTTACAATTATTTGCAATTCCTTCTATTCTTTTTCTATTTCCCTCACTTTTACGTATTTTCCTCTTTTCTCCACTTATTCTCTTAATCACGTTCATTGCCTCACTTAATTATCTCATCGTCTATCATTTATCAGCGTTATTTTTGACTCCATCGCTCCTTTATCGTCAGTTATTACTTTCTCTTCGACTTTCTTTTCTCACATCCTCACTTCTCCTTTTTGTTCTTCCCTCTTTTCCTCTCATTTCCTGCTCCTTCCTCTCCTCTCTCCTCTCCCTCTTCCTCCTCCTCCTCCTTCCTCTCCTCGCTCCTCTCCCTCTCCCTCCTCCTCCTCCTCCTCCTCCTCCTCTTCCAATCACCAGGTCAAGGAAACTCAATTTTATATTCCTCCTCCTCGTTTCTCCTTCCCCCTTCTCACGATTTCTCTCCTCTTTTCCCCTTTTCTCTTTCTCCTCTTTATTCGCTTATTTCTCCCCTCCTCTTCTATTTACTGTTTTCTTTTTCCCTTCCTACTCCCTTCCCTCTCCTCCCTTCATATCCTTGCACTCTTTCCCTTCCCTGTGCTCTTCCTCTCTTCTCTCCTCTCTCCTTTCCTCTTCAACCCTGTCTCATCGACTCCTCTTCTTACTTCTCTTCACCCCCTTCTGTTTTTTTCCTTCTTCTACTTGTATTTCTTTTTTCCTAACTCGCTCCATTCTTTCTTCATTCTTTCCCCCTCTCTATCTTTTCTTTCCTCTTTTCTTCTCTTCCTTATTACTTTCTCCTTTCCTCCTCTCAATCTCCTTTCTTCTCCTCTCCTCTTTTGCCCATTATGCTCTTTTCTTTTCATCTCTTCTTCTCTCCTTTCCTCCGCCACACCTTTCCTCCTCTCGTCTTTTCCTCCCCTGCTGGATTCTCTCCTCTTCTCTCTTCTTTTCCCTCCTTCACCTCTCGTCCTTTTCTCCAAATCTCCCCATCATCCCCTTCCCTCCTCTCCTCTCCTATCCTATCCCGTCCTCCTCCTCTCCCTTCCTCATCCATTCGCTACCCTCCTCCTCCTGCTATCCCTTCCCTTCTGTCCTCCATATCCCTCTGTCCTCTTCTCCACTCTCCTCCTGTTCACCTCTCCTGCCACTCTCCACACTCTCAACCCCGTGCCGAAAGAACGCAAGGGCCGGAACAAAAACACTCTCGTCTTTTGAGAGCCGAACTTTGAATGGTGAATCGAACTCTCCTGTTTA
Source organism: Coenobita brevimanus (assembly GCF_032717465.1). Taxonomy (NCBI): domain Eukaryota; kingdom Metazoa; phylum Arthropoda; class Malacostraca; order Decapoda; family Coenobitidae; genus Coenobita; species Coenobita brevimanus. The sequence goes on along the minus strand of NC_137004.1, from coordinate 4,569,288 downwards.
TCATACACACTTTCCTTTCTTTTGATTTTCCTTAACTTTACTTTAGACTTTTTCCATTTCCTTCTGTTTTTCCTCGTTTCGTTGTTTTCTCTTTTATTTTCCTTTTTATCTCTTGTTTTTGCCTATTTTTTTGTTTATATTGTCTCGTATCTTTTTGTTTTTGCTTCGTCTCCCTTTGATTTTGCCACATTTTGCTTCTGAGGTATTTTGAATTTGTTTTTTCCCTTATTATTGCTATTTTTTCCCGAATTTCGTCATATTGTCCTTATTCTTCTTTCATTTTAGTTTATCTTGCTTCTCTTTTTTTTTTTATTCTGTCCAGTTTTTCTCTTGTTTTCCTGAATATTATTTTTATATTGTTCGAATTTTCTGTTGTTTTGTTTCCCTTTCTGTTTGTTCTTTTTTTGTTATTTTGTCGTAGTCTCCCTTTTCCTCCTTCTTTCCCCCCTATTTCTGCTTCATATATATATAAAAATAGTGTAGTAAATCTGAGAAGCAACCGCCACTCGATGTCGCCTTTTTCTATAGATAAGATCGTGAAACAGAAGATAGTGGTAAGGTGTAGGTTAGAAGAAGGATAGGACAAATAAAAGGATAGATTTGAAAAAGGGAGATTATGATAGCAGATTGTGACAGATGAAAGCGATGGACAGTGAAAATGGTGATGTAAATTAGGACGAAGGCAGGACAGATATAAGGAACAGATGGTGAAGAGGGAGACAGTAAAAGTAGACGGATAAAGCATAGAGACTATGAGGAAGATTGTATAGACAGAAGGCACAGAAGGCGAGAGAAGATGGTGCTGCACTGAGGTACGGTTTTATTTAGGGGAAGGGTAGGGCAGATACGGACAGTGAAGCAGAAGACAGTGACAAAGCGCAGACAGTGAGACAGAAGACAGTGGCAGTAGTTCCTGATTAAGTGAAGAGAAGAACAAAACACAAGATAAACGGTGGGAGAGAAGAAGCTGGCAGGAGACATTTGATTGGAGGAGGGTAGAAGAGATACAAGGGACAGAGAAAGAGACAGAAGACGGTGGTCGTGGATGTTGATATGATGTCCGTTTGGTTATGGCATAGTTGTGGACACTGGACAGGCTTTAGCATTCTGAGCACCCACTCCAAAATCTCATCGGCAAATAAGTGGGACTCGAGCTTACTCCAGAACGCCCCTCGAACGTAAGACCAGTGCCACACCGAGCAAGCCACCGAATCGCCTCGTATCACGTCCTGAACTTAGAGTCAGGGTCGTGTTGTGAGTCGTACCTTTTCGTAGTACCTTTTCCTTAGCGATTTATTCTACAGTTTACATTTCAGCAGTCTCGTGAATGGTGCAAACTATTTAGATAATAAAACGATACCAAAAACACAAAGGAAAAAAAAAATCAAGGTGTAATATGCAAACTCAGTCGCTAAGAAAGATGTGTTGCGAAGCCTCCCATGTCACCTGGACTATGACCCTCACACTTACGATCAGTTCCTTGTCGTACCTGTGATTTGTGTATCCAGGAAGGACAAGGAAAGGAGAATTCAGTAACTAATCATGCCTCTTCCACTTCCTAAAAAAAAAAAGAAAAAAGTTACGAGGAAAACTATCGTAAATAATATCCATTTTCTTCAGTAAGAACAAAAATAGTTATGTAGAAAAATATCATAAACTATACCTATTTTCCGCAGTAAGAACAAGAAAAAAAAATAGTTACGAAGAAAACTATCATAGGTTATATGTATTTTCTTGACGAGGAACAAGAAAATAGTCTCCCCGTGTTTCTAGTCTCCCCTGTAAATATAAATCTATGTTCTGGTACGGATCGGTCGTAAATATGCTATCAGATCCTGATTAATTTTTACAACAAACATGCCTCCAAAACAGTTAAATATTATTACAGATCATTTGGTTTATCGTGTAGTCACTCACATATTCATTTTTTTTTTCGATCGGGAAGTGTAGTTTTTTAACTGTACCTTAAATATTTACTGTGATTTGATTGTGAAGTTTGGTAGCTATTTGAGTGAAGATCATTTTCCTTTTTGCATCTTGTCACTTAAATAATCCTTCTAATTTTATACGGAAGTATTTAACAGCTGTGTGAGTAGAACGCAAATGTATATGCAAGCCACCTTATACAGAAAATTCACTCTAATTTGATTTCGAGGTGCTTGGCGGCTGTATGAGTAGAGACAAACTTACAACATAAGCTTAGGTGAGTTTACATACACAGCTCCTGCTCCTCCACACGTCCGCCTCTACGCCTGCTGCACATATTCCATAGGCACCCTCGAAACCCACTCCCAGTCATTGTCCTCGTCATGTTCCCCGCCTCTCACCTTCTTTCTCAATGGCCCGTATCCTAGTCTCTAAGGAGGGTCTTTGGGTCGTAGGGTCGTATTTCATGTGCTACAGATCGTGACACTTTTTCCTTAGCGATACTCAGCTAAGGTCGTCTATGCTCGTTTGGTCTGTCACTTGTGTTTCAGAACTTTGAAATAGACTAAATATGTATACATAAACTAGTATGTAGTAAAGCTCGAAGAAAATGGACTTGGTTCCATTGGCTCCGTTGCAGGAAACAAACTTCTAAGGGGTAACTATAATACTTTCCCAGATAATATATTTTTCGGAATTTTTAAGCCAAAAAAGTTCATGCAAAATCTGTGACCCTTGGGAGTGTTCTTGCAAAGCTCCATCAAAATCGGTCCAGCCATTTAGGAGTAGCTGGACAAACCCTTATACAGACAACAATGGTTCGTTATTATACAGACTTTTTCTTCAGATTACATCTAAGTTTCCTTTTGTATGATACTTATGCAAGCTATCTCATCCTTTAAATGGTATTAATGGCAATCAAAATAAAGTTAAGTTATAATGTGTAAAATAAATCGCTATGGAGGAGATGTTACTAAGGCTCCTAAGCCACTTACTAATTTATGTCTGCGTCTTGGAAGTTAATGAAGTACGTTAAAGTTATTCATGCCCAACAAGTCGATAAAAAAATAATAATAATGATAAAGATAAGTAATAAACGGTAATAAAGATAATAAAAGATAAAAAAGATAATAAAAATAATGATGGTAAAAGGTAAAGACGATTGAAGGTAATAACAGATAAAAATAATACTTAAAAACTAAAATAAGAAAAGGTAAGAAAAATGCACGTAATAAATACAGAACGAAACTCCAAATAAACTGCTTAGATGAATGTGTTCAGGAAAGTCCCCTGACCTGACGAGAAAATAAGCTAAAGTTCTGAATTCTAAATGGCCCTGGAGGCTACGTTGCACCTGTCCCTTGGCGATTTATTTTGTATGTTACACCTTCACATTCTCTTAAATATGTATGTTATTTATGTCTCCAAATTCGACATAGTTTGCACTAATAACATATACAAGAGGACATTGAGGTCTAATATGCACAATAAATCGCTATGGATGAGGTGTTAGGATATTCCCAGAGTCACTTAGAACTTAGGCCCGAATTCTCGTCGGATAAGGAGGCTCCCAAACACCTCTTCCTTAGCGATTTATTTTTGGATGTGGCTGGTTAATATTCCTTTGTACGTTATGTGTGTGGAGTGTGGCGATATTGGAAAGATTTATATAACACAGAAGAGGACAGTAAGGTTTAATAAGCAAAATAAATCGCTTAGGAAAAGATGTTAGATTCCTTAACCGGTGAGAATACGTGCCTAACCAAACCTAACCTAAGCTAAACTAACCTAACCTAACCTAGCCTAACCTAACCTAGCCTAACCTAACCTAGCCTAACCTAACCTAGCCTAACGTAATCAAGCCTAACCTAACCTAACCTAACCTAACCTAACCTAACCTAACCTAACCTAACCTAATCATAATCAATCCAGATCCAACCTAAGATCACGCAAATAGGGTCTTGGGTCCCTTTTGGCGCTTATCTTATTATTTTTTTTCGAGATGGGAGCAGTAAAACAGGTCAGCCGAAAAATTGCTTTGTTTTTCCGCTGACTCATGCGTTTGTTTTGCACACTACACCCCCCCCCCTCCACCACCACCCACTGTACCCTGCACCACACACTCTTTGACTCACTCTCTGTTTTCTCTCGCTCTCAAACACACTTTTTCACCCTTACACACACCCACACGCAATTTACTTATACACACTACAACCCCCCTTACACCACCACCGCCCTTTGTACACTGCACCACACACTCTTTGACTCTCCAGTAACACACTCAGGCACGCTTCTAAGTTCTCTCTCACTCTCACTCACTCTTTCTCACTCCTACACACACCCCACACGCTGTTTCATGATTTCCTTATACACACTACCCCTCACACTCCCCACCCACAACCACGCACTCTTCCACATACTCAGTTTCCGATAACACACTCAGACACTTGCAGTCGGTTAAGGAAGCTCCCTAACACCTTTTCCTAAACGATTTATTTTGCTTATTACATATTACTCTCCTCTTCTGGGACAATTTACTTTCCAGAAGACACCTTAACATTTTCCAGTGAGCTACTTATATAGTTTTAACAAAGATATATTTTACATCAAGAGGATGCTGAAAAAAGAATCAATTAAACCGCTAAGGAAAAGGTGTTAGGAAATTACACACACACACACACACACACACACACACACACACACACACACACACACACACACACACACACACACACAACTAATATACACATTTTCTTTCTTAAATCTTACTTAATAGGAACAAAACCATCAGTAAAAAAATAATAAGCGTATTAAATTTTTAAAAGATTAGTGTTTTTTCCATTCTCTCTCTCTCTCTCTCTCTCTCTCTCTCTCTCTCTCTCTCTCTCTCTCTCTCTCTCTCTCTCTCTCTCTCTCTCTCTCTCTCTCTCTCTCCCTTACATCACATCATATACCCCTCACTAATACACATCCCTGTCTGTCATATATATCTTTGCCTCACTCATATATACTAATCTTTCAATCCTCACCCAAGAAACTCACTCTAAAGTGCCTGTCTCTTTTCACATCTTCACTCTTCTTACACACCCAGTTAACACACAGTTTATACCCTTTTCCGCACTTAAGCACACACTCCCCACGCACTTCACAACACACACACACACACACACACACACACACACACACACACACACACACACACACACACACACACACACACACACACACACACACACACACACACACTCAATTTAACACGAAGGTTTCCGGCAACTTATTATAGAGCTATCTCAAAGGCGTACATGATTCTCTCTGTCTGTCTGTCTGTCTGTCTGTCTCTCTCTCTCTCTCTCTCTCTAAGCTCTGCCTCGTAAGAATCAGACCAGAATTTTTATCTATGTCAGAGAGTGTCTATTTGCTTGCAGCCTCTTTCATCTCGCCATCCGTCTGCTGGCTTGCTTGCTTGCTTGCTTGCTTGCCCTCGCTCTGCAATGACAAGCAACCTAATGGCATGCAAATATGGGCAGAGCTGTGTCGTTTGTGTGTTTGGGATGGGGATATAATTGGTCTTGTTTGGCGTAAGGTGATTAGGGCTCACGGGCAAGGTGAGTGGTGGGAAAGTAATTGCTGAGAGAGAGAGAGAGAGAGAGAGAGAGAGAGATTTGTTCATTCATTCATTGCCAGACGCCATGTATCCCAAACGGGGTGGCCAAGGGCTTAGAGTTAATTGTTTTACAGGGAGGGGCACTAATCCTCCACCAACCCCACTTTTGTGACAGGAGAATATTCAGTGCAATAAACTTGAATAATTATTGGAAATGTACTTGGTCTGGCTTAGAGTAATGTGATTAGGGTAACACAAAAGGTAACAGTTGAGACCATAATCGGTAACATTAAAGGTAACAGCACAGCATAACACTTAGAATCCTTAGTGTAACAGAATCACTAACATAACGGTTGGGAATGTAACTGGTGTTGTTTGCAGTGACGGGATAAAGTAACAGGGAACGTAAGAACTGGGATTATATTTACTAGCACGGTCTGGAGAGGAAAGCTAATATAATAGATTTGTAACTGGTTCTTGTCTGGCGTAAGCTGATTAGAGTAACGTAACCATAGGAAGAGTAACAGAATAACTATAGTAGCAATCTGGTATCACTTTCACGGTAATAGGGTAACTCCAGAAGTACGTGTGTCAATTAGCCTGGTGCAAAAGGAAGAGAGTAACAGTGGTAATCTAGAGGCAGAGTTAAAGGAAAGGTTTGTAGAAGACAAAACTGAAGAATGAATTATTTAACTAAGGTCTGATGGGCAGGAGATGACTAACAATAAGTAAGAGTGAAGAATGATATAGGCTGTTGCTGCTGCTGCTGATGGTGATGATGATGATAATGGTGGTGGTGGTGGTGGTGTGGTGTGATGTTGGTCGTGGTATTATAATGACGATGATGATGATGACGATGATGGTGGTGGTGGTAACTGTGGTGTATAAACTGCAAATGCAATGAATGACTATAAACAAACAACACTTATTTTTCACGCTTGTTATTTAATGCATAAAGTAATTTTGCAACAACTTACCGAAACCAATTAATTAGCGTATAAGATTAAAGCCACAATTTTCCATGACTGAGTACATCACCTGAAAGTCGCGGAAATAAAACTAGAAAGACACTGTACCTCATTTTGTGGCTCACGATCATTTGGACGTGAGCCTTTCGGTGGGGAGAGAGAGGGAGTTGTGGGGCAAGTCTGTACATACGGGCAAGCGCACCGGCAGGTAATATTGACGTCACCACGAGAAGGCGTCCCTCTCGAGAGAAAAAAAACGTCATGGTACTGAAGGGAATATATAAGTTTGTGAATCCTTTGGGTATGAACCTGGGAGGGATGGACATATATTTTACATCCTCATAAAAGATGGCGATGCTGGGGACGATAGAATATTTCAGTGATCTTATGGATGGACACGTGCCAGGCTGGGAGGGAGACGAACACGAGGACACACACACACGAGGACACAGAGACAAGAGGAGACGAATTCAGGTACACTCGAGGATAAAAGTTCGTCCAATATATCACATCTTGCACTTTCGGTAAAAAGAAAAAAAAATAGCAGGCATAATGCGAAGCGGGCACAGTGGAAGAGGAGGCAAACTTTAGCAGGCGAATTTGTCTCTTGGACGCGTACTCCCGTCGGATAATAACGCTCCTTAGCACCGTTTCCTTAGCGATTTATTTTTGGATCTGGGTGGTTAATATCCTTCTGTAGGTTATTTATGCAGAGTATGATGATGCTGGAAGGATTCAGGTAACACAGAAGAGGACAGAGAGGTGTAATAAACAAAATGAATCGCTTAGGAAAAAGATGTTAGGGAATATCCTTCTGTACGTTATTTATACAGAGTATGGAGATATGGGAAAGATTTATGAAACACAGAAGAGGACAGTAAGGTGTAATAAAAAAAATCGCATAGGAAAAAGGTGTTAGGGAATATCCTTCTGTACGTTATTTATACAGAGTATGGAGATATGGGAAAGATTTATGAAACACTGAGGAGGACAGTGAGATGTAATAAAATAAATCGCTTAGGAAATGATGTTAGGGAGCTGCCTTAACTGACGAAAATACAGGTGTTAGGGAAGCCAAGAATCCAAAAGGGTCCCAATATTGATTCCTACGGGTCCTTGGGGTACAAACACTGCAGGAAATATCGGTACTCTTAAATCTGACGAACTTGGGTCTGGGTGGGAGCTGGGAATATAGAGAATAAATATTAATCAGTCTTATGCTGTGATTTTTATATATATTCATGAGTGACAGAGCAGGAAATACTTTAGTGCCTTTGAAACAGTAGAAGAATATATGGTACAGAATTCCAAAGTATTGTTTAAAATAATTATCATAGAGGAACCATCCTTTTTTTTTTTTTTTTTTTCAGTGTACGGTCCGGATCAGTTCTTATGCCTTCACTATTTTTCCATCTATCGGTTATTGTGTCTATCATTCACTGTCAGTTTATCTATCTATCTATCAACTTTCTATCTGTATGTCTATCTACGTTCTATCTTTATCTATTTCTCTACCTGTTTACCTGTATCTGTTTAAGTATCTATCCAAAGGGGGATGCCTTGATTACGGAGGGTGGCGAGAATCTAAACATCTATCTGTCTATCTATTGCCAGACGCCGTAATCCCGTAAAGGGTGGCCGTTTCGCTTCCATATAACACTTTCCTTCGTCATCAGGCCGCCCTTTCTCCAAACCACACCACCCTCATCCACATACCTCTCTAATCCATCCCTCCACCTCATACTCCTTCAAATCAGCCTCCAAAGAAAAATAAAAACTTGCTATATTAACCAGTACTTAACCCTTTCACGGTCGGAACAGTTCTACTCCTCCAACGCTAGGCAATTGTCTTCAGCTAAAGGAGGAAAAAGGGAATTTGGAGGGAGAAAAAGAGGAAGCTGGAGGTAGGAAAAGAGGAATTTGGAGGGAGAAAATGAGGAATTTGGAGGGAGAAAAAGAGGAATTTGGAGGGAGAAAAGGAGGAATTTGGAGGGAGGAAAAGAGGGATTTGGAGGGAGGAAAAGTGGAATTTGGAGGAGGAAAAAGAGGAATTTGGAGAGAGGAAGAGAGGAATTTGGAGGGAGGAAAAGTGGGATTTGGAGGGAGGAAAAGAGGAATTTGGAGGGAGAAAAAGTGGGATTTGGAGAGAGGAAAAGAGGCATATGGAGGTAGGAAAAGAGGAATTTGGAGGGAGAAAAAGAGGAATTTGGAGGGAGGAAAAATGAAAACTGGAGGGAGGAAGAGAGGGGGGTTTGGAGGGAGGAAGAGTGAGGAATTTGGAGGGAGGAAGACAGGAAGTGGAAGGATGATACGACGTGGGAGGGAGGAAGACAGGAAATGGAAGGAAAGAAGACAGGGAGTGGGAGTGAGGAAGACATGAAGTGGGAGGGAGGAAGACAGGAAATGGAAGGAAAGAAGACAGGGAGTGGGAGTGAGGAAGACATGAAGTGGGAGGGAGGATGCAAGTACTGGGAGGGAGGAAAAAGGAAGTGGGAGGGAGGAAGACAGGAAATGGAAGGGAGGAAAAAAGGAAGTGGGAGGGAGGAAGAAAAGGTAGGAGAGAGAGAGAGAGAGAGAGAGAGAAAGACAGACAGACAGACAGATAGAGACAGAGACAAATAGAGAGACAGACAGACAGAAATATAACAAGCTAAGATTGTTAACAGTGAAATCATTAACTCTCTCATGATCAGACCAACTCTAGCAATCTATCCTAGCTAAGAAAACATCATTATATTCAGCCAAGAGTGGGTCATAGGAGCCTGAGAGTGTTAATTAGTCAGGTTGGAATCTCGCTTCATTACTAAGGAACCCAGGTGTGTAAGTATATCTATAAATTTAATAATGATGATAGTAGTAGTAGTGGTAGTAACAGTAGTAGTAGTAGTAGTAGTAGTAGTAGTAGCAGTAGTAGTAGTAGTAGATGCAGAAGAAATAGTAGTAGCAATAATAATAATAATAATAATAATGATAATAATAATAATAATGATGAATGAGAAACAATAACGATGGTAATTATGATGATGATGATGATGATGATGATGATGATATTGCATTCCTCCCATATCTTTTGTATTCCCTAATTTTCCTTCCTTATTTTTTGCACTCTTGTATTCCTCTCTCTTGTATTCTCTTATCTTGCTCCCTTAGGTTTCATATTCACTTGTATTCTTCCCTTACTCTTTGAACTCTTGTATTCATCCCTCATTTTTGTATTCTTAATCCTCAGCTACCATTTTTATTCTTTTGTATTCATCTCTTTTGTATTCTCTTGTTCTCCTCCCTTATCTATTGCATTCTTTTGTATTCCTCCCTTATCTTTTGTACTCTGTTCTGTGTTGCGAATACAGATGGAGGAAGAATGTATGAGAGGAACTAGGAAAGAGGAAGAGTGAGGAGGAGGAGGAAGAGGAGGAGGAGGATAGCCTATTTAGGTGTAATTGGAATGGAGTAGAATTGCGGTGGGAGAGAGAGAGAGAGAGAGAGAGAGAGAGAGAGAGAGAGAGAGAGAGAGAGAGAGAGCTATTGACAAAGGAATACAGAGCTGATAAGTATCTACAGATAGGGGGGGGGGATAGGGGTAGGTATGGGGGGGGTAGGTGGAAGGAGGGAAAGGGGAGAAGGGAGGAAGAGGGAGGGAATGAGGAAGTAAGGGAAAACAAGGAAGTAAGTAGAAGCTTGAGTAGGATAGGAAGTGAGTGAGAGAGGAACTGGAAAGGAGAGAGAAAGAGACAGGGGCGAGGAAGTGGGAGGGAAGGAGATAGAAGGAAGGATGGAGGAGGAGAAGAAGTTGGAGAGATGAAGAGGAAGAAAGGAAGTGGGAAGGAGGAAGAGAGGAAGTGGGACGGAGGTAGAGAGACAGGAAGTGGGAGGGAGAAAGAAAGATAGTGGGAGGAGGGAAAGAGGAAGTGGAAGGGAAAGGGAGAACGCGGAAGGAAGGGAGATAGGAAAAAGGAAGGAAGGAAGAGTGGAAGTGGGAGGGAAGATAAGAAGTGGGAGTGAGGAAGACAGGAAATGGGATGGAGGCAGTGAGCTGGGAAAAGGGACGGGTGATGGAGAAAGAAAAAGTACGAGGAGAGAGAATGGAAGGACAGAGAGAGCTGGGAGGGAGGGAGAAAGAGAGGAAGGGAGAGAGAAAGAGAGAGAGGGAGAGAGAAATGGAGGAGGAAAGGAGAAAGGGAGGAGGGAGGGACAGAAGAGAAAGAGAAAGTTAGTATGGGTCAAGAGGAACTGTGATGGGTACGAGTGTGATTGTGGGGGGGAAGGGTTGGTAGGTGGGTGTAATACGGCACGTGTGTGTGTGTGTGTGTGTGTGTGTGTGTGTGTGTGTGTGTGTGTGTGTGTGTGTGTGTGTGTGTATTACCAGGGTTAGATCTGGGCAAGGAAGATATCAGAATATTTGGTGAGAGATGAGGACGGTCTCTGGTGTGGAGGAAGTGGCAAGGATTTATTCATTTACAGCGTAGGGGGCCGAGGCTAGGCTATCGAAATCAAGTACATTTAAGGGTAGATGACCAGCCTACTTCCCTTGGTGGCTCGGTGGATCGAACCTGTGCGTGGCCGTTACTCCGAGTGGGGGGTCTGAGCCACTGAACCACCAGGCGCCGCATGAATGTGAATAGGGCAAGTAATTTCCGGCAATTATTAATCTGAAAAAGGATGTGTCAAGGTGAAAAGGGAGGGATAATGGAAGGTGTTAAGAATGGCCAGTATCGATGGAAAATTGCTGATTGGAGATTCTTATTCCGATAGAGAAGCATGTGTGTGGCAGACGGGTATGTGGGTGAGCGGTTTAGTATCGGTGATGGTGTGAGACGGGGATGTGTGATGATGCCCTGCTATTTCCGTTTATCTATCTATTTGTCTATTATCTAATCCCTCATCATTCCATTAGAATATATATAGAGGCTGCAGGAGGAGTACGTGAAGGTGTTTTAGTGCCCAAATTAATGTCCTGGTATGAGATTCGGATATGGAAAGAATCTGAAGAGTCAAAATTAGATTATATATGTATGTGGGTTCTGTGGACTAGATAAGAAACAGAGAGAGCAACTTGACGAAGGGATGCCATTGAAACGAAAGGCTTCCTGATCCAAGACCATGATCCAGGCATTTGAAATTTTGTTGGATGAAGCAGTGCAGTCTTTTCAGGCATGTGAGGATGGCATTGATATCTTGGGTGATACGCTTATCTTGGTAGGGGATCAAAAGCAATTCAAAGGTATGTTAAATATTTCATTGCACTGGTCTGTCTTACGGTATTATGCACTGTAGTTATCACGTAGAAAGACGACGATTCGCTTCTTCAGTGCACCGGTGTTCCCTATCGTACCCCATGGCTGTGAGACGTGGATACTAAACATTACCTTTGGAGCAGTGACTTAATTTCTTACGCACAAAGTGCATTCACAGGATCACGGGTATCCCAGGCTTTAGCGAGTGCATAATCAGCCTCACTTCGCAAAGCTGAGTCAAGGCCAATTACCTGTATAATACCTGAACACCAACTCTGGCTATATGGGCGCATGACACGTCTCCCCATAGGGTGGTGTCTAAAAAGAGAAACCAGAAAGGAGTAAACCAAGGGGAAGGCCGTGAAACCCGTGACTAAAGTAAGCCGACACTTCCTCTCAGGAGTCACTCAGGATGGGGAGAATATGTTGCCCGGAGGCTTGCATGGAGGAATCAACAAAAGCAGTGCTGGTGGGTGTGTAAGTCTATGCACCGCCATGGCGTCTGCGCAGAGAGAGCGAATGAGTGAATGAGTGAGTGAGTGAGTTATCTTAAATTGGCTAGTTGCTTGTCGTATTCTAGGGGAACCCTGTACGTTGCTAGAAATTGACTATCACTGTATTTACAATCATGCATTCGATAAACAAAAATCTTAAACTTTCTTCTTCTGTAGATAACTCCTCTGTATTTGGTTGACTGGGTACCGGACCAGGAAAAGGGGATTCCTACTCTGTGTTTTGGGGCTGAATGCACGAAACAAACAGAAAACTAGTGTCGTGGAAGCAGAGAAGGGGCGGGATGCAAACAGGAAAGTAAACAGGCAGGAGGACAGGCAGGAGGACAGACAGGAATATTGACAGGGCATCTGCTCACATCCCTCCTGGATCCATTGCTTGAGGGAAAATGTGAATATTCCAGAGTGTGAGAGACGGGAGAAGGGAAGCTGAACACACACACACACACACACACACACACACACACACACACACACATCTCACAGTTTCCAATTCCATGTAACTCACACATACATACCTTACATTTTTTTTTTTTTTTGACACATCTCACGCACATCATCATCCTCACTCTCACAACCCTCACATCTCACGCTCATATTACTGTCTCACACTTCTCTCACCTCACACTTCACATAACACACCTTACATCCATTCTCTCGTGTCACACTTCATCCTCACACACCCTGACGCACCCTATATTACCATGTCACATTTCACGTCACAGTCTCATTCACCACCTCATCTCACCCTTAGCACCCTACTCTCACACAGCTCACACTTGAGCTCATACTCTACATCTTACACTTACACCACACTCTTACACATCTCACCCTTTATACTTTACATCTCACGCTCTCACATCACTCTCACATCTCACATCTCATTCCCTCCCCTCCTCCCCCCCCCCTACCTCACTCTCTCACACCCCACGTCAACTTGCATTTCACCCTCATCTCACTCTGACACACTTCACACTCGCCCACATATCGTACATCTCACACTCACACCTCACTGTCACACCTCACACAACCCACATCCCTAATACTTCACCCTTACCTCCCACAATTCACCCATAACACATCTCACCATCACACCTCACCCTTAACACATCTCACACTCACACCTCACCCTTAATACTTCACATTTCACCTGCACACCTCACCCTTAACACATCACATCTCACCCTCACACCTCACCATTAACACTTCACATCTCACCCTCACACCTCACCCTTAACACATCTCACCCTCACACCTCACCCTTAACACTTCACGTCTCACCCTCACACCTCACCATTAACACTTCACATCTCACCCTCACAGTTCACCTTTTAACACTTCTCACCCTCACACCTCACTCTTAACACATCGCACCCTCGCACATCACCCTTAGCACCACACTCCCACAACCAAGACGGAAGACAGCAAGTGGAAGGAGACGAGAGGTGAATCTGTGTTCGTCTTTTCCCTCCTCTCTTTTCTTCCTCCTTTTCTTGGCACTTTTCTTTTCCCTACTTTTCATTCTCCCTTTTTTATGGGGTCTTCTGTTTTGGGTTCTTTCTTTAATTTCTCTTATCTGCTTCCTGTGTTTAAATCCAGCTTTATTTTTCACTCATCTGTATTTCTTCTTCCTCCTTCATTCAGTCCATTTTCTCCTGTTCCTTTTGCACTTTCTTTCTTTTTATTGTTATTTTTCCTCGCTTTCCTTATCGTTTTCTTCACTTCTACTTTTTTCTTGATTATTTTCTTGTTCTTTATCATCTCATGTCTTTCCTTTTCTCTCCATTTTGTATCTCTTTCCTTCTCTTCCCTTTCCACAGACCTCAGCCAATTCGCTTTATTCTTTTGGTTTCCTTGTCGCTCCCTTTATCTATTCTTATTTCTCCTTTCTCTCTTGACCTTCCCTTACCCACTCCTCTCTTGTTTCTCTTCACTTCCTCCTTTCCTCCTCTCTTTTTCTCCGCCCCCTTCCTGCCTGTTCCTCTCTTTCTCTTTTTTATGCTACTGTTCCCTGTCCCATCACTCTTTTTAAAACCCTTCCTTTTTCATCTACTTCAGTCCTTCCTGTATTCTCCTCCCTCCTCCTTTCTTATTCTCTTCCGCTTTTAACTGCTTTCTTTCCTCTCTCTCTCTCTCTCTCTCTCTCTCTCTTCCTGCCATTTCTTCCAACTTCCTGTTCTCTCTTCTCCCGATTCCCGTCTCTCTTTCCCTCAATTCTCTTTATCGTTTTTCTTCTCCTACTTCTTCTTTCTTCTTTTTTTCTTCTTCTTTTCCTTCTTTTTCTTTTATTCTTTCATACTTTTTCTTTTTATTCATTTTCTTTCTTTTTTCTCTTTCCTCTTCTTCTTCATCCTCTTCCTCTTCCCCCCTCTCCTCCTCCCCTTCTCTTCTTCTTCTCGTCCCTACTCATTGCCTACCCTCCTCCTTTTCTCTTCTCACACACCTCTCTCTTCTTCTTCCCTCATCCCTTTCCTTCTCATTACCTCTCCTAATTCTCTTCTTCCTTCTCCCTATATTCCTATTTCTTCCCTCCCTTCTTCATTCCTCTACCCTCCTTCCTCTTTCTTTCCCTCCCACCCCTGCTCATTCCCTACTCTTTTTCCTCTCTCTTCTCTCCACGTCCTCTCTCTTCGTCCTCTCCTTCCTCTTTTTATCCCTCGCACATCTTCCTCTTCGCCTCTTCTTCATGTTCCTCTCTTTCATCTTCATCTCCTCTCTTTCCCTCCCATCCGTTGTCATTCCCAATTCTCCCTCCTCTTTCTCCCTCTCCCTTCCCTTGTTTTCCCTTATTCCCCTTTCTCTCTCTCTCTCTCTCTCTCTCTCTCTCTCTCTCTCTCTCTCTCTCTCTCTCTCTCTCTCTCATTCTCTACCTTCCTCTCTTCCTTCAAGTTCTCCTCTTCTCTCATTCCGAACCTCTCTCTCTCTCTCTCTCTCTCTCTCTCTCTCTCTCTCTCTCTCTCTCTCTCTCTCTCTCTCATTCTCTATCTTCCCCTCTTCCTTCAAGTTCTCCTCTTCTCTCATTCCGAACCTCTCTCTCTCTCTCTCTCTCTCTCTCTCTCTCTCTCTCTCTCTCTCTCTCTCTCTCAACTAGCCTATATATAATTCCTTCTATCCGGTGAATTTTGCCTTTGTTTCAGTTATGCCAATTCCACAATAAGGTAACAAAAGAATATAATTTGAAATACACCACTGGATTGAAGGAATAAACTTTACACCGAAAAAATCATCACAATCAGGGTCCCCTCCCTCATTTCTCTCTTGGCGGTTTACCCTGGTCGCATTATATATGTCTTGTGGAAGATGGGTAAACTACAACTCATCTCCCCCCCCCAAAAAAAAAAAATACTGTTTCTGTGAAAAAAAGACGAACATAAAAACAAAAGTATCCGATCTATATATATATATATATATATATATATATATATATATATATATATATATATATATATATATATATATATATATATAAAAGGTAGAAAGCAAAACTCTGACTGAAGAAAAAATAAAAGCTCTAAGAGATAAGCCTCGAAAAACGACACAGGTGAAAAAATTGTATACAGTATATGTTTTTTATTTCCACTCTGTTTCCATTTTGTATTTTTCTCCCAAACTCCCTCCCTCCCCTCCTCCGGCCCACCCATCCCCTCCCCCCCCTCTCTCTCTCTCTCTCTCTCTCTCTCTCTCTCTCTCTCTCAAAAGTAACTACAGCCACAGAGAAATATCATCAGAAATAAAACTATCCAAAGTGTGGTGTAAGGAGACAGATGGACAGGTGGATCATTGCAATTGGTCGGATCTTGAATTTGGCTCTCTGTTGTATTTTGTTTTTCTCTTGGAGGGAGCTGTTACTGCGGGCTCATGGCCTTTGGTTCCTTCTTCCTCGCATAAAAAAAAAAAAAAAATAAGATCTCGATAGGAGGAGGAGGAGGAGGAGGAGGAGGAGGAGAAGGATTACACAGGATTACACAGGATTACACAGGAAAGCAAACAGCAACAGACCTTATGGTCCTTTCGGGGCTGCTTGTTAGAGAAAACTATGACTACAAGATCTAACTCTACATGTTGAAGGATAAGGATAGTAAAGCAAGAAGGCTCCCCCCACCACCAAACCCTCCAGGAAAAAGTGAGAAAAACCACCATGCAGCATGGAAAAACTGACATGGAAATTTTATAGGAAACACTGGAAAGGAAAAGTCACATTCTATAATACTTTATCTATAAGCTACCCGATAGAGTAACCTGAAAGAGAAAGTAAACAAATAAAATAATAGTTACGGCATGACATTATAAACCGGTTACATTGAGTTAATGGGAAGTCTGTGGACATAACGTGGAAGCTACACACTGCACAGTGTGGATGTTTAGGGGTGGTGCAGCAGCCTTGCCTGGCGCTTTTAAGGTAGGCAGCAGTCAATCAGGCCCTAGCTCCGTTTGCTCCACTGAGACAAGGAACTCTCCCATGTGGGACAAGTACACAAGTTTCATCCTGAAGCAGTGACCCCTGGTACATTAAAAAATCCCGATGGTGGTCACTTGACTAACAGGGACCCTCAGTGATCCACAGCCCATCACAGGTCGAAAGTAAGAGTAGTGACCGTTAACTCAGGGTTATCTGTGCAGCTCCTAATCTGTGCTTATATTGCTTTCTTTGCGCTGGGGAGACTGAAAAGTATATAGGACGGGTGTCTTAGATAAAATGGGACTGCACAGTGCACAGTGTGGATGTGCAATGCACAGAGTGGATGTTTAGGGGTGGTGCGGCAACCTTCCCTGGCGCTTTTTAGGTAGGCAGCAGTCAATCAGGCAATAGCTCCGTTCACTCCACTGAGACAAGGAACTCTCCCATGTGGGACAGTACACAAGTTTCATCCTGAAGCAGTGACCCCTGGTACATTAAAAAAATCCCGATGGTGGTCACTTGACTAACAGGGACCCTCAGTGATCCACAGCCCATCACAGGTCGAAAGTAAGAGTAGTGACCGTTAACTCAGGGTTATCTGTGCAGATCCTAATCTGTGCTTATATTGCTTTGTTTGCACCGAATAAATTGAAAATGTATAATATCGTGACGCAACACTATGTACGGGTACATTGTTTACGGGGTGTCTTGTAGACTAAGGGGGCATGAACTTACATGTACCGTAGCTATAAAAGCAAGTTATTCGGACAGAAAAAGAGTCAGCTGAGGATTTTCGTGCAAATACTTGTCTAATTTGTTTTTGAATGTCTCAATTGAGATACTGTTCACGGTATCTGAGGGTAATCTGTTCCAGATATTTACAACTCTGTTAAAGAAGAAGTATTTTGCTTCGTGGGATTGGAATCGTTTTCCCATGATTTTGCAGCCATTACTTCTGGTTTGACTCGACCGGTCTATATCAAAATATTTATTCATGTCTAAGTTGTCATATCCCTTCATGATTTTGAAAACTTCAATAAGGTCCCCTCTTAACCTGCGCTTCGTTAGGCTAAATAATTTAAGTTCTTCAAGGCGTTCCTCATATGGTTTGTTTCTAAGTCGTGGTACCATTTTTGTGATTCTTCGCTGAATTTTCTCTAATTTTTCAATGTCCTTTCTGTAGTACGGAGACCAGAATTGCACACAATACTCAAGATGGGGGCGCACTAGCGAGTTGTACAAGGCAAGTATGACTTTTTCCGATTTAAACTCGAAAGTTCTTCCAATAAAACCCACTAGCTTGTTTGCAATTTTTACCGCATCGGTACACTGCTTGCTTGGTTTTAGGTCATTTGATATTATCACACCAAGATCCTTTTCACTGTCTGTACTTGATAACTGAATATTGTTCATTTTGTAATTTGCATGGACATTGTTACTTCCAATATGAAGTACTTTACATTTTTCTGTGTTGAATTTCATTTGCCATTTTTCTGCCCAGCTTGCTAAAGTATTAAGGTCATTTTGTAACTGCTGCCACTGTAATTTTGAAGTGACTTTACTGGTTATTTTAGTATCATCTGCAAATTTGGATACTTTACAATTTAGACCCTCATCAATGTCATTTATATAGATAATAAAAAGTATCGGTCCAAGTACTGAGCCTTAGGGAACGCCGCTGATCACATTACGCCATTTGGATTCCTTTCCGTTTATCACAACTCGCTGTTTTCGGTCTGACAGCCAGTCTTGTAACCATTTTTGCGTCTTTCCTTTTATTCCATGTGCTTCTATTTTTCTCATGAGACGCTTGTGAGGGACAGTGTCAAATGCTTTCTGAAAGTCGAGGTAAATTATATCTACTGCTCTTGAGTCATCGTATGATTTGTAAACATCATGGAAGAAGTCCAGTAAGTTAGTTAAGCATGAACGACGATGTCTGAATCCATGTTGCGAGTCTTTAATTATATTATTTTCTTCTAGATAATTAACTATTTTATCTCTTATGATTTTTTCCATTAACTTGCACACTACTGATGTTAAGCTGATTGGTCTGTAATTTCCTGGGTGCGACTCATTTCCTTTTTGAAAATTGGTGTTACATTTGCTAGTTTCCATTCGCGTGGAACTTTCCCAGTACTTAATGATTTATTGAATAAGACAGAGAGTGGCAGCAGTAACTCATGTTTTGCTTCTTTGAGAATTCTCGGTGATATTTTATCGGGGCCAGGGGTTTTGTTTATGTCCGTACTATTTATGGCTGAAAGGATATCATTATTATGGATAGCATAGTTACTAAGGACTGTGCTATTTGCTTGGTTTGTGGGTAACAGTAGGTTTCTGGTGGTGTTTTCTACTGTAAAAACAGACGCAAAGTAATCGTTAAGAATGTTTGCCATTTCGACCTCATTTTCAGTGTGTCTGCCATTGTTTGTTTCTAGAGGACCTATTGATGTAGTCATAACCTTTTTCTTTCTAATGTAACTGTAAAATTCTTTAGGATTTGATTTGCACGTATTAGCAATGTGGATCTCCAGTGCTCTTTTGCTTTGTTTAATAAGTCTTTTCGATGTGCGGCGTAGATTATCGTATTGTAATTTATCATCATTATTTTGTGTAGCTTTATATTTATGGTATGCCTGTTTTTTGGCTATTAAGTTACTTTTTATTTCACTGGACCACCACTTTGGTTTACTATTTCCAGCTGGACGTCTGTTACGTAGTGGCACACATGACTTTACCACTTCATTAAATTTTTCGGTGAATATTTCCCATGCTTGGTTTATGTCATCGGTTTCAGACATTTGATTCCAATCTGCAGTTGCAAGTAGCGCTCTGAGCCTGTTGAATTTAGCTCTACGATAATCTGGGACCTTTTCTTTGCTCTCCGTTTCTTTTACCTTTTCAGTAGTAATATTAAACTGTATAGTTCGATGATCACTGGAACTAAACTCAGGTCCTATTTCAATGTTGTTGACTAGGTTATCATTTGTAGTCAAGATGATGTCTAGGATATTGTTTCCTCTCGTTGGGTATTCTACGTGTTGGGAAAGGGCGCTTTCCTGAAGATTCGTATAAAGCTCTTGTCCTGAGTGTGCTGTCAGTGGTTCACCCCACTTTGTTACCGGTAGATTAAAGTCTCCAAAAATTACGCTATCCTCTTGACAACAAATTTCCGCAATTTGATCATAAAGTTTTTCATCTGTCTCAGTTGACTGTGCTGGCGGACGATAGATGAGACATATATTTATTTTGTGTGAATTAATACTTAGCTGAACATAACTGGCATCTATGTTGGTAATACTGGGTTTGGATAGCACAAGGGGATGGAGACTAGTTTTCACATATAGTAAAACACCGCCACCAGCTCGATGTGGTCGCTCACAGCTGAAAATATTGTACCCTGTTAGTGAGTATTCCGCTAGAAAGTCACGGTCAGATGTGTTAATCCAGGACTCTGTGATGCCAATGATGTCATAATTTTCTAGGTAAATTAGAGATTCTAAATCCTCAAACTTGTTACGTAGACTACGTGCGTTAGCATAGCAGACTCTAATTCCGTTCCGAACAGTTGGTGATCTGACTTTGTGGGTATTTACGTTAAGGTTACTGTTCCTGGACGAGCCGCGTTTTTTGATCTGAAGATGGCAACTTTATCGTGTAGAAGTCTACCTAGCCGTGCCGCTCCTACTGAGTTCAAATGGAGACCATCTTTCTGGAATAGAGTATGTTGCTCATAAAACTGGTCCCACAGATTGACAAAGTCGACTCCCTCTTGCGTGCAGAGAGATTTGAGCCGGTTATTTGTGCTGAAGGCCTTATCATAGAAACTATTTTCTGCCTTGATCCTTGGGGACGAGGAGGAGGAGGAGGAGAGTAGGTGTAACTACGAACTATCTATCTACCTACTTATCTACCGCCAGGTACCTTAATCCCCTACGAGGTGACCTTAAAGAGATCACTGCATCACATCACATCGTCCTCTGCCACTGACTCACACCTCTCTCATCTTCCTCCCATTCCTGCAACTCATCCTTGGTCTCCCTCTTCTTATCTCCCCCTCCACCTCACTCACACTCTCCTAGTCAGTCTCTCATTCTCCATCCTCTCCCTGTGACCATCTCAAATTATTTCTCTTAATGCTTACAATCATATCTTCATCAATAAAATCAAAATATAACCTTCGATTTTAAGGTTGTATTTCTAGTTGGCTTTGGTGATTTCGTAGAGTCTTTTCCTCATCGAGTTATTCTGCACGTCGCATATTAATTTTCCTCTAATATATTAAGCAAACTGTGTCGATATGAAACAGGAATCGAAGCATGCAAAAGAGGTGCAGAATGAAAAATAAATCGCCAAGAAAAAGGTATTGCCGCTTCCCCTGTGTCACCTTAGATACGGCTGTTTCTTCCACTGGTGAGGAGATGAATGACATATTGGCTTTGAGAGGGGAAACCTGAGAAAAATGACTGAGTGATTTGAGAAGAGGGGAAGGAAAGGCTAACCAAGAAGAGAGAGGGGAGGCGTGAATACTTTTTTAATATCTATGAATGTACGGTAAATATAATGGTTAGGAGAGGCACTGTGTTGGCTCATACAATAAGCTGATGAGTAAGAGACAAAAGAGTGCATGAAAAAGGAATTCTTAGAAGGAGAAGGAGAAGCAGACCAAGAGCTAAGATGGTGGGCGTATCTTGCTCTACTACCTGAGGATTCTGCTTGCGTAGGCTGGGAATGCATCTTACTGTACTTAGTGTATTTTTGAAAGATTGTATTAGCACGAAGACTTAGAGACTGAAAAGTAAAAATAGAGTTTATAAGCGTAAGATGACTGGAGGAAGACGATGAAGTTAAAAAAGAAGAAAAAAAATCCAATATTGTTTAGGAAATGCATTGGTTGTACTGTGACATATTTTCAAAGAGTGTATTGAAACCAGACTGAGTGGCTGACTGAAAATTTATGAGAATGTATGTGTGAGTGTATGAGTGTATGTGAATGTATGAGATGTTTACTTTCTTGGGCTATATTTGGTGTATTTTTGCAAAGATTGTGTGGAAAGAAGAATGAATGGCTGTCAAGGAGAATGTATGAAAGTATAAAAGGTATGACAGTAGGGTGTTTTGAAGAGGAAGATGTGAACGCATAACCAACATCAGTAAGAGAAATGGGATGTTGGGAATGCAGGGTGTTAGGAAAGTGGGGTGTTAGGGAAGTGGGATGTAAGGGAAGTGGGGTGCAAGGGATGTGGGGTGTTAGGGAAGTGGGGTGTTAGGGAAGTGGGGTGTAAGGGAAGTGGGGTGCATGGGGTGTAAGGAAGTGGGGTGTTAGGAAAGTGGAGTGTATGAAGAAGGAAGAAATTGTATACCCAAAGCCTTAAATGGATACGAAACAACCGCCATATATTTACGAAGTTTGCGTGGATCGGAGGGTGAAAGACTAACTAGGAGAGTGTGGTAAAGTGGACGAGTGAATGGCAGAGTGTGGGAGAGTGGACGAGTGAGTGGCAGAGTGTGGGAGAGTGGACGAGTGAGTGGGTGTGTGTGGAAGAGAGGCTGGGAGATTGTGGGAGAGTGGAAGACTGATGTAGGAGAGTGTGGCAGAACTGAAGAGTAACCGGGAGAGTGTAAATAAGTGGAAGATTGACTAGGGGAGTGTGTGCGAGTGGAAGGCTAACTAGGAGAGTGTGTGAGCGTGGAAGACAGGCTGGGAGAGTGTGTGAGCGTGGAAGACAGGCTGGAAGAGTGTGTGAGCGTGGAAGACAGGCTGGGAGAGTGTGTGAGCGTGGAAGACAGGCTGGGAGAGTGTGTGAGCGTGGAGGACAGGCTGGGAGAGTGTGTGATAATGTAAGGGAGGGAGAAACAGCTTGAAGGAGAAGGAGTATGATTTATTAAGAATAGTTCCAATACCAGATAATTTATTAGTATTGGTTAAGAAACACATTTGCTCAAATTGGCATGTTTTCCAGAGTTTATGTGGAACGGGGAGAGAGAGAGAGAGAGAGAGAGAGAGAGGGGGGGGGGAATCACACCTTAATATCAATCCATTTGATTATGTATGCATGTATGTATAAAATGTATGTATGACTGTATATATGTACGTACAATAAATACTGTATGTATGTATGTGTACGTGTCTATTTAAATGATGCCTCCATTACCACAACTACATCATCATCCACAGTAAGTATGCATGTGTGAATAGCCTATGTGTCGGCTTATGTATGTAGGTATGTATATTGTGTGTGTGTATGTTTGTGTGGATGTATGTACGCATGTTCAATGATGTTTCCCACACACACACCTGCACCTCCACCAGCGCCGACCATATTGCTTCATTAATTTCCCTCAGGTGCTCACTTCACCTGGAATTATGGCATCAACAGCCCAGGTAATTGGGCGGGGGGGGCGGAGGGAAGAATGAAAGAATTATACATGCTTGACACGACACTAGCTAACGTCTTCAATCCGATGGCGTGTTTTATTCCAACTACCTTCTTACGCTTTAACGCAGCTTAGAACAAACTTTTTCTAACTGGCTTGGTTAGTACATGACGTCTTTCTTAGTCTCCCTTCATTAATCCGTTTGGTAATAGTAAAGACAGAACTAAGAAGGACTCAGACTGATTCATTTGTTTATGCTAGATTATTGTTACCCTCTGAGGATTTTACTGATGTTAGAGAAAATATTTTGAAATGGAGGGGATTACAGTTTGTTCATTAATCCCTATGCTAATAAGAGATTCAATTTAATAATCCCATCTCCTGACAGCCTGATTATAATGAAAAATGCGTCACTGTCGAGGATTCAAATTTACTCACACAACGTTCTTGGATAAAAGTGTCATAATTATCATCATTACTGTAAAAAAAAAAAAATGTATGCAAACTGACAAACAAAAATTCAATAGCAAAATCCCTTCCATAATTATTTCATTTTTTGAAGATGATTACTTATGAGAGAAACATAAATATAAGTGAAATAATTTTTTTGTCTATCATAAATTCCATGAAGGGTGTTAGTCTCATACATCTCATAAATTTCATACATGGATTATTTATGCCAATTAAGCCTCGGCCATTATAAGCGAGAAATCTGGTCCTCATTTTCGATTCAGTGATATCAGCCTGAGAGTCAATATTCAATACTCTTTTTCATATTTTATCCTCATTATATTTTCTTCCCATCTCATAAAGTTGTTGACACAGGAGTGGCTGGTCATATTAAAGAGTCAATATCACTGCAAATATTGTGATCAAGATATTAGCTAGGATCTTCTCGAGCGTCCTAAATCAAGATGGTGGATTTTAATAATTTATATGGGATAAAACTAGGGGTATTTTTTTTTTCTTTAATTTTATAACTGATTGATTTTGCTGTGTGTTTTTGTATATGCGGGGTTGTAATTTTTTTTTCTTTAGGCTACGTAGCTGACTTCTCTCTATTGCTTCTTATACACATTAGTTAACATCTACTGTAAGAGAGAGAAAGAGAGAGCGAGAGCGAGAGAGAGAGAGAGAGAGAGAGAGAGAGAGAGAGAGAGCCATATTGTCAAGCGTTTAACCCTCTCATAGTTAAATTCAGACGGTTTCAGTCAGCTGAGAGCGAGTCAGAGGAACCAGAGTTTATGCTATCAATATTAACACCCTCATGATCGGGACAATTCTGATATTTATTCCAACGCTGAACAATTTTATCCACCTGGGAATGACCCGTGGGAGCCAGAAAAAGTTAATACTGGAACAATTATTATCAGATGAGAGTAATCCCTAGTCGACTAGATGGGGTAATACCAGATGTGTTTGTCACAATTTATCATATTATTTCCGATTAATTCATACGAGACAGAGTAAGGTAATATTTTAAAGAGTTTTATGTCACAATTCCAACATTATATTTTGGCATAAATGGTTGATATGAGAGTCTGAAGTGAGATTTTGACCACTTCACTCCGATGACACTTTTATCTTACGTTTATACTTCCTCTATCCATACGATCCTACTGGCCTTAAAGAAGATTTATTATTTTCAAGGGATTTACCTAGCCTGTATCTAGCGCCCCCAGCTTCAAAAATATCCCGTAAGCTGAATAAAATTGCCCACTGAGATCAAGGAAAAAAAGAGACATCCTGTGCCTGAAGAAGTTGAAGGATTGAGTTAATATCACTGCAAAGATTACGATCATGTTGGCTAGGCTTCTCTTGCGCGTGGGGGTCAAGGTAGTTAATTACAGATGCGGGATAATATTTGAAGTTTAGGTTAGGTAAGGTAAGGTAAGGTAAGGTAAAGTAGGGTAAGGAAAGATAAGATAAGGTAAGGTACGGTAAGGTAAGGTTGGGTTAGGTTAGGTTAGGTAAAGTTAGTTAAGGTAAGATAAGGTAAGGCAAGGTAAGGTAAGGTTAGGTTAGGTCAGGTTGCGGATGACTGCTTTATTTATTTATTTATTTATTATTTATTCATTTACTTCTTTACTCATGCAGGATAACTCTGAGGTATTTTCCGCATTTCTCTATAACTTGATCTTCCCATGCATTGATTCACATTCCAGGCAACATTTCATCACTGTTTTCTTGGCTGCATAGTTACGTCACGTTGTTTCTCAATGCTCCGCTACACATACGGGATAATATTCAGAGGGAGTTTTTCTGAACGGGTATTTTTCTGCTAGATGACAATTATCTGTACTTTTACTACTTTTACAGAAAGGAGTTAATATTTTTCCTTTGGAGTAATATTTTTCCTTTAAGTGACGTTACTTATTTCTTCTTCTTTACCAGGTAGCTGGTCTAAATTTAAGAAAATCGTCTGATCATAGCAAAGATGAAAAAAAAAAAAAGACGTCTCTGTTCTGAAGAGGTATTCCTCCGTTGGTGTTTTTGTTTTGGCTCAAGGTTCATCTGTAAAAGAACGTGGTGGACTGCAGGCTGAAGAAGCTCTTTTCCTGCAGTTGGCCATCCTCCTTTCGGGGAACAGCGAGGAGAAGAGGGGTATGTGTATAGCTGAGCAGTGAAGCAGTCCGGTCATAACGATACCACCACGTAATGGCGTCCTTTTCCGGCACTTCTTCATCTAAACACATCCCAAACCCACGACATATGCTCTGTCTTAGTGTCTCTCCCTCCCTTAGCACAAACACCCAACATCCACTCCCTGCCCAACCAGCTTATTGTAGTCAAGTTGGTATCCGACACTACACTGTTAATGATCTGCAGCTAACCCAACCCAACCCAACCCAGCCCAACCTAACCTAACCTAACCTGTCCAAAACTAATCTTAAAAATTT
The DNA here is from genome assembly GCF_032717465.1 of Coenobita brevimanus. Taxonomy (NCBI): domain Eukaryota; kingdom Metazoa; phylum Arthropoda; class Malacostraca; order Decapoda; family Coenobitidae; genus Coenobita; species Coenobita brevimanus. The sequence continues at coordinate 4,543,364 of NC_137004.1, read as the reverse complement.
TACCTAACTTGCCCTATCCTAACCAACCCTATTCCAGCACTCAATCTCCCTGTCCAACCCAATTAATGAAGCCCCAGTTAGAATGCGGCTCTGGACTGTTAATGATATGTAATTAGTCGCATAATGAACCTGGCCTCAATGGTATTAGAGGTATGAGGCCCCGCTGCATCACTGTGTATGTGTTTGTGTGTGTGGGGATGATTGAATTAGTGTGTGTTTCTGTGTGTGAGAGAGAGAGAGAGAGAGAGAGAGAGAGAGAGAGAAATTTAAACACAGGCAAAAATCGGGAAATATCAAGTAAGTACGACGTGTAATTTGTTATGATGATTGAGGACGATTGATGGCAGAACGATTGACGATTCGAGGGATAACTGATGATTGTGAATGACGGACGATAAACGGCGACGACAGCTTCTTCTTCCAACCACTCCTTACCCTGGCCACAAAGCTAGCTCCAGCCCCACCTCCAGCACGTATGTCCCTCAAATAACAAAACTCCTCCACACACTCAAAGAAACTCTCCAGCAAGTTCAAACCTTTCACGCCTCTCTGCATGGTCTTCCTTATGCACCGCACACACGAAATCAACATTATTTCTTAGCCTGCCTCTAATACCACTACATTTCTTACGTTCCTGCCATCACAAACACTGCACAAGATGGAGTTACTTCCAACACCCTTGTGGCAAATTACACATAGCCACACTCACTCCTCTTTGTCAGTTTCCGCCACCAGCTCTAGATATCACTTTTGTTTTATCCGCGTTTACTCTCAGAACCCTTGTACACCACTCCATCTCCCCACTTCCTAATTCTTTCCTTCACTACCCTCTCATTCCTCGAGATCAACCACTCATCAGCATGCACCACCTTCCACGGGAGTCCAGTTCTGAAGTCACGTGAGAGAGCATCAAGCACCATAATCAAGCCCACTAAATCATTTGAAAGACTTTATATATGTGCTGTTCTTGCTTTTGAGAGACAGTTTTAGATAGATTATGAGAGACCTTTTAAAATGAAGGGATAAGACATAGTTTTCCTTAATCTCTTCACTACTAGGGGTCTATCCTAAGCCGAATAATTACAGTGTTTGCAGAAAGGAATAAAAAATACAAAATCGGAGTAAAATTGCTAGGTTAAAGATGTACCATTTTCGCTAAGAATTATGTGCTGCAGATCCCCAAGCCATCAGCTGTATATTTCCCACCCACACAACCTCATTCATACAACCCCATTCAACGCCACTTGCTCAACGCCGCTCAAATAGTCCCACTTACACAACTCCACTCACAAAACTCCACCCACAAAACCCCACCCACACAACCTCACCCACACAACCCCACCTACGCAACCCCACCTACAGAACACCACCTGTACAACGCACCCACACAAGCCCATCCATACAGTCCCGCTTCCACAATCCCACAACCCCACCTACACAGCACAACCCCACTCAATCAGTCCTAGACAATCCTACTCATTCTCACTCACACAATCCCACATAGGCCTACACAACCCCACTCACCAATGCCACTCATACACCCCCACTCAAACAATCCCACTCAAATTCCCTCTCAGACAGCCCCACTCAGCATGTTCAGCATCAAAAGTAGAACAGCGTAGTAGCAGTAATAGCACCGCCTTGTTATTGCTCTTAGAGGGGAAAAAAAAAGGCCTGGGAAGTGAGATGCCCATTACGGAGGCGACAATTGTTGGCGTGAAAGAGGTGGGGGGAAGGAGGGGAAAGAGGAGGGGAGACAGGGGAAGGGAAGAAGGGGAAAAAGTAGAAGAGGGAGGGATAGGAAAACATGAAACAGGCATAAGGAGGGGTGAAATGGTGGGGGAAAGAGGGAAGGGAAATAGTGGTGGGGAGAGTGGAAAGGAAAAAATGTAGGGGAGAGAGGAAAGGAAAACTGGTAACTGGGATGAGGACAATGTGAGAAAGGAAATGAACAGGAATGAAATGACAGAGAAAGGAAATGAGAGACAAAAAGTAGATAGGGAAGGGGGGAGGAACTGGATAATAGGTAATGGATAATGACAATGGGAGGGAGAAGAAGAGAGGAAAGAAAAATAAAACAGAAAGTAGAGGAAGGAAAAACAACAGAGAAGGCAGAGGATGGGAAAAAACAGAGAAGGCAGAGGAAGGGGAAAAACAGAGAAGGTAGGGGAAGGGAAAAACAGAGAAGGTAAAGGAAGGGAAAAAAGCAGGAGGAAAAAGGGAAAGGGAAACAAGCAGGAGGAAAAAGGGAAAGGGAATAAAGGAGGGAACATGGACTGGGACACTATGAGAAGTGAGGAATGGAGATAAAAGGAGGTCATAGGAGTGCACAGGAAAAACAGATACACTGCAGACTATCGCCCCCTGGCAAGATTGTCTATTGGGGTACAACTATACTCTGTTCACTTTAACTCGGCAGAAACTTTCGTCCTTTTGTAGCTTATTTCCCTTAGTTAAATGGCAGAATAAGATGATTTTGTGAGTCTGCATCCTTCACTTACTTCTTTGTGACTTATCCTAATGTTAATATCTTGTTACAGCTAAAATCTTAGAGGTGTGTAAATATTAAGGTAAGTTAATAGACATAGTAAAATTCCACTAAGGATCTAACCAACGTGTGTCATAATGATGATGTAATGGTGATGTTATGTTGGTGGTGATGAAGGTGATGTTGATGCTGACTTTCACTAAGCTGTGGTTATGACAGCGATGGTGATAAAAAGATAAGTTTAACGATGATTGCGATGATGACAAAAACTGTAACGATGATGGAGACGACAGCGATATGGCGATTTCCCACACCCAAGTAAGTACACACACACACACACACACACACACACACACACACACACACACACTTTATGTGGAACTACATACAGACGACTGTACGATGAATGGCATGCAAAATTGCTTCTTGTGGCCCAAGAAACTATTTACTACGCTGGGTGGTTATAACGAAATGGACGACTGGTGGTCTAGCAGGAATAAGGTGCTGCTGCCGGATTACAGAGTCCTTCCAAGGTGAGTGAAATCATCCAACAGCCGCAAGAATAACAAGCACAGCATAATTGTGCAGCCCCACACCACAGCCCGAGACCCCCTCTTCCTATCTCCAGCGGAGAACGGCTGTCTGAGGAGGTCCCACCCTGCCTGAAACCTGAGCAGCGTGCAGGTGTACCAATGTGCAAAATTTCGTGTTCTTAAGCTAGTGTGTGTGTGTGTGTGTGTGTATATATATATATATTGTTACGGAACAGAGAAAGATAATGTACACTTTAAGTGAGAATACGAAGAGTCACTACTGTCCCGTAAAGTTCCAGGTTCAAAACAAAAGAGTTAGGTAAAATTACAAGTTAAAGTTTAATGCTTAAATTAACAACAAAACATTCAGGACTCATAAGGATAATGTAATGGCAAAAACAGGTTAAATATATGGTTAACTGCAATAGCCTCTATTAACACGAAATTAGCAAGAGTAAATTTATCTAAGTCAGCCCTGATAAAATGAGATACCAGATAATACTCAGTGAATGCCAGATAAATTATTACAGATACAAACTATTATCAAAAATGACTGACAAAGAACCCTACATAAATTACAAACTTCACTAGGCCTACAAATTAAACTTATGCTATTCAGTACAAGAAAAAATGCAACAACAGTTATACTCAAATTACACACAGCTGCTAGATGGTTGGAGATTTCTTGAGCACTCACAATAATAATATCTGTACAGGGGAGGACAGAGATGTGAACAAAATGAGGAGCAGATCTAAGTGGCAATGATGCAGAGACTGAGCTCATTATATAGGGGCCGGCAGAGCCTGATACAACTTGTAAGAGGACGCGCAAATGAAAGCGATGGGGACAAACGGTCGACAATCCCGCACTGAATAACAGAAAGGACGACTTACTCTACTATAACGGTAGAAGGGGGGGACTGAGGCAGAACACGCTCGTGATCAAACATGCAGCAACTGTGCGTTAAAATTACACAAAGGATGATGAAATCATAGGCTATGTAACACCTCCCCACAAAGAAAAAAGAAATTTACAAAGGAAATTTCTTATTACTCTAAAACAATCTGTATATGGCATTACAGACCATGCAAAGGTCTTTCCTACTGTCACAAAAAATGAGATCTCCCTAGCACGTTCAGTCATAGGTACTTGCCAGTATCCCTTTAACAAATCAAACTTACTTAATAATATGTACCTAGCCTTTCCGATCTTGTCTATGCAATCTTCCACACGAGGGAGAGGGTAAGTGTCTGTTTTAGTTATCTGATTAACACGTCTGTAGTCAATGCAAAGCCGCTGTGACCCACCTGGCTTAGGGACTAGAGTGACAGGAGAACTCCACTCGTTCTGACAGGGCTCAATCATCTTGTGGTCCAACAGGTAGCCAAGCTCCTGGATGAGAGGAACTTTCACTGGGTTCACACGGCAAGGAGGCAATTTAATTGACTTTGCGTCTCCAACATCGACATCATGCATCAACACAGTGGTTCTTCCTGGAGTGGCACGGAACACTTGCGGGTACTCCTGCAGTAATGCCGAAAACTCCTGCCTTTCCTCGGGAGGTAGATGAGAAAGCTTAGTCTGGAGATCATTCATGATATCAGGATTCTTCCCCAAACTATCACTCAGGCTCATACTGCATGGGAGAGCTTCACTTGCAGACTCGGGTGGAACAGCTACAGTGCAGACTGGATTATTTTCGTCCCGCCTGTGATATAACTTAGCATGTTGATGTGACAAAGTTGCTTGTTCTTTCTACGATCTGGTGTGGCGATGACATAGCTGACATCACTGAGTTTCTTCTCCACGAAATAAGGGCCACTAAACTTGGCTTGAAGAGGTTGCCCATGAACTGGTAGCAGAATCAAAACCTGATCTCCTGGCTGAAAGTGGCGTAACCTGGACTTCTTATCATACCAAGTCTTCATCTTCTCCTGAGCAGCTCCTAAATTCTCTCTCGCCAGCTGTAAAGCAGTGGACAGCCGTTCTTTGAAATTCATCACATACTCCAGCAGGTTGACGTCATCTTCCTCCGACAGCCAGCATTCCTTGAGTAACTTAAGGGGTCCTCTTACTTCATGACCAAACAGTAGTTCAAAAGGTGAGAAGCCCAGTGATTCATTTGGAGATTCTCTTGCAGCAAACACAACGAATGGAAGACCTTTATCCCAGTCTTTCTGATGTTCCAAACAGTATTTCTTGAGCATCGATTTGAGTGTTTGATGATATCTCTCCAACGCTCCTTGGGTCTGGGGATGGTAAGCTGAAGACGTGATCTGGGTGATGCCCAACTCTTTCAGAGACTGCTTGAAAACATTTGACATGAAATTACTTCCCCGGTCTGACTGTACCTCCTTGGGCAGACCAAACTTTGTGAAGAACCCTAGCATTTCCTTAACCACGTTCTTTGCTGAGATATTTCTAAGTGGAATGGCTTCAGGATAACGAGTAGCCATATCAATCATGGTCAACACATAAGAAAATCCTGAAGAAGTCTTAGGAAGAGGGCCCACAATATCCACCAACACACGGGTGAAAGGCGCCTCAAAAGGAGGAATGGGAACTAGAGGTGCAACCTTTTCGGTCTGATTACACTTCCCCACAACTTGACAGGTGTGACAAGACTTACAATACCAGGAAACATCCCTGAAGATACCTGGCCAGAAGAAGTGTTTCAAAATGCGTGCCACAGTCTTCCTCACTCCAAGGTGTCCTGCCAAACTGGAATCATGAGCCACTCTAATGATATCCTGCCTACAAACACGAGGGATGACAACTTGATGTACAACCTCCCATTCACAGTCGGCTGATGCTGTTGGGGGTCTCCACTTCCTCATAAGTACTCCTGACTTTACATAATAACAAGTAGAAGCACCGGCTGACTCTTCTTCACTGTAAGCAGAGTTAGCTAGACCTTTCAACTCAGGGTCAGCAACCTGCAACTCAACCAACTCTTGACAGAGACAAATTATCAACACTACAGGTACTGCCTCATCTGGTGAATGGTCCAAATTAGCAAGAAAAGTGTCAGCTAGGATAACATCATCATCATCATTATCCTCTAAATCACCAGTAACTTTAGACTTAGCCCTAGTGACAGCACATGCAGGGAACACATCAGGGACATCACAATCCCGGGACACAGCCACTGGCTCACTAGACAACTGAGGAGCTGGACACACTTGACTTCCACCAATATCATTTCCAAGTAAGAAAGTTACACCTGACATTGGGAGTGTCTCAACCAACCCAACCATAACGGAACCATTAACAAAACCAGACTCTAAATTCACTCTGCACAGAGGGACAGAGAATAATTATTCCCTACACCTTGTAAGATTACAGTTTCATCAAAGGAATTAACATTAGAGCCTAGAACACTGGTCAGCATAAGGGATTGGCAAGCACCTGTATCACGATATATTTTAACTGATTTCCTGTCATTACTGTCCAGAGGACTGACAAAACCATCAGACAGGAAATTAGCACATGAACTCTTGAGAGTGTCACCCACGTTACTGCTCAAAAGAGGAGCTCCATCATGAGAATTTAAGTTACCCCTCAAAGCAGGTTCAGTTAACTCAGTTAAAGAATTCTGGGAACTCTCAGAGTGGACACTAGACCAATTGACTGAATATTTAAAGACTCCTTTTTGTTCACATCACGCTGTCTCCTGAAACATCTCTCCGTAGTATGACCAAGCTTACTACAATAAGTACATTTACTTTTCTGAAATCTAGAGGTGAAGCTGTATTTACTTCCTGAGAAACATCATCCTTATTCTCTTTCCTGTTACCTGTACTCTGAGTAGAGGCAACATTACTTACTCTCAGCTTTCCCTTTTCCTCTAGAATATCTCTTGTGAGTGAGAACATACTCATCAGCTAAAACTGCAGCATCAGACAAATTATCTATTCTTTTCTCATCAAGATATAGGCTTACATCTTTATAAATACACCTTTTGAAATCCTCCAGCAAAATCATCTGCTTAAATTTACCAAAATCAGAATCCACATTCTTAGAATTTAACCACTGCTCTAACAAATCTTCTTTGATTTTTGCATACTCAACATGGGATTGCTTATCTTGCTTGTAAGTTGTCCTAAATTTTACTCTATAGGCTTCAGGAACAAGCTCATAGGCCTTAAGAATCAAGCTCTTAACTACATCATAATTATCAGACTGATCCTGAGGCAAAGATGCATAAGTTACTTGAGCTTTACCGGTGAGAACAGTTTGAAGGAGTACTGGCCAATACTTTTTGGGCCAATTAAAACCTGTAGCTACCCTCTCAAACAACTGAAAATACTTTGTTAAATCAGATTCATTAAAAGGAGGGACAAGTTTAACATTTTTAGCCACATCAAAATCATCAGAGCTAGATGATCCAGTTCCACCTTGTTTCATGCGATACTCATGGTCTGCCTGAATCCTGGCAAGTTCAACTTGTGCCTGTATCTGTGCCTCCTGAATCCGAGCCTGAGATTCCGCCTCCTTAGCCAGAGACTCAGCCTCCTTGGCACGTGCTTGAAATTCAGCCTCCTTTACACGAGACTCCGCCTCCTTAGCACAAGCCTCCTGCAGGGCTAGCTGTAACTTAGCTAATTCAATCTGCGTTTGCTCATTTGGAGGAGTTACATTAAACAAGCTTTTATTAATCATACCAACAATTTGATCTTTAGAATGATGAGAGTGAACTGCAATTCCCAATTGTTGAGCAACAAGCTTAAGTTCATTCTTTGTTCTGTTTTCTATATCACACACTGTTTGCACATTTGACAAAAAATCTTTGGCTTCATCAAGTGTAGTAACAGTAGCCATCATGAATATATCACAGTCACAAAATATCAAACAATATCCTTATGATAATATCCTGAATATCCTGATATGAGGTCGCCAAATTTATGTTACGGAACAGAGAAAGATAATGTACACTTTAAGTGAGAATACGAAGAGTCACTACTGTCCCGTAAAGTTCCAGGTTCAAAACAAAAGAGTTAGGTAAAATTACAAGTTAAAGTTTAATGCTTAAATTAACAACAAAACATTCAGGACTCATAAGGATAATGTAATGGCAAAAACAGGTTAAATATATGGTTAACTGCAATAGCCTCTATTAACACGAAATTAGCAAGAGTAAATTTATCTAAGTCAGCCCTGATAAAATGAGATACCAGATAATACTCAGTGAATGCCAGATAAATTATTACAGATACAAACTATTATCAAAAATGACTGACAAAGAACCCTACATAAATTACAAACTTCACTAGGCCTACAAATTAAACTTATGCTATTCAGTACAAGAAAAAATGCAACAACAGTTATACTCAAATTACACACAGCTGCTAGATGGTTGGAGATTTCTTGAGCACTCACAATAATAATATCTGTACAGGGGAGGACAGAGATGTGAACAAAATGAGGAGCAGATCTAAGTGGCAATGATGCAGAGACTGAGCTCATTATATAGGGGCCGGCAGAGCCTGATACAACTTGTAAGAGGACGCGCAAATGAAAGCGATGGGGACAAACGGTCGACAATCCCGCACTGAATAACAGAAAGGACGACTTACTCTACTATAACGGTAGAAGGGGGGACTGAGGCAGAACACGCTCGTGATCAAACATGCAGTAACTGTGCGTTAAAATTACACAAAGGATGATGAAATCATAGGCTATGTAACATATATATATATATATATATATATATATATATATATATATACAGTATATATATATATATATATATATATATATATATATATATATATATATATGTACACATAAACAGCCTTTCACACCGACGTTGTCCAGGACCCTTGGGGGGCCGTACCACCACAATGCAAAGTTAAGTTTTCCTAAGTACCGTACTCTTGGACACATGATTATCAGAAAATGCATTCTCTTGGGACCTCCTCCAGCTGCTCCATAACCGTGCCTCGCCCACTGTGTGGTGTGGAAAAAAAGATGTACCTGAATAACACACTACATTTTGAAAAGTGATTGACTGGTGAGTATAATTTTCAGAATACGAAAAATCAAACAGAAATGACATTCCATGTCTGGAAGGTTTAATACGAAGAGTCCTTCCGCCTTACTAGCCCAAACGTACCCCTGAACGACCATTAAACAGGCAGTGTGCTCGTTTAATCGCAGTTACAGAGACATATTAAACCCACGTGATACCCACTAAGCCGAATAACAGCCGAGCGGGAACGCAGTGAGCTGCGCCCAACGTGTGTAGAGCTTAGGAGAGTGTGTACAGCCTCCTCCTTACGAGTTTACTTCCGTTTCTAGTAGGTAACTATGTACCTCTATGTTATTTATGAATTCTATGTCAACACCTTCGATTAATGACCTATTTTCCACTTCCTTTTGCTATCTCTTGACGATTTTATTCACCTTTCGATAGATTTTTTGAAACTGGAGAGATTAATATACAACCACCATCAACTCCATCGCCTCCAGCTGGCCTTACTAAACTGAATAAAATCGTTTGGAGACAGCAAAATTAAAATAAAAGGCACATCCTCTGACTGAAGGGGTATTATAGAGAGATTAACAGCATGGAAGAGAAAGAGAGAAAATAAATCGCTAAAGAAGAGGTGTCAGAAGGTCTGATTTTTCGCAAGCTTAGGGGGATTTTAACAAGTTTTCCGTAGCGATTTATTTTGCATTTTAGGCCTTGGTATTTTCTTGTCAATAATTTCTGCCTTTCAGAAAGCGAAAAAGATTGCAAAAATAACATACAATTGACCATACTCTTTAGTTGGAGAAATAAATTGCAACACACACACACACACACACACACACACACACACACACACACACACACACACACACACACACACACACACACACACTGAACATTAACGTGCTAAATTCGAAAATAAACAGGTTAGGAACAGGTGCTAGTGAGGGTCCTAAATTTACTAGAATACAATAGTGAGGTCATTATCTATTTTTTATGTATTTTATATTTCGGAGCACCTCTTCCTTAGCGATTTATTTTAATTTCCTTCCTTCATATTCTCGTGTATGCAACTTATATCTATTAAATATGGACGCAGATTTTATAAATAACCTTCAAGACAGTAAATTAATGCAAGATAAAGAAATTCACTGCTATGCCTTTTTCACCTTAACTTGGCCCAGATTTTCGTCCTTTTGCAGCTTATTTCACGTAGCTCAGAGACAGAAAAAGACAGTGCTACGGCTCTACATCCTTTCCATAGCACTTCCTCGTGACTAGCACCCTCTTCTAGCATTTGTTTATCGTAACAACTCAGCAGTCAAGACGGAGAATGACAATTTTAGGACACGCTAGAGTAAAAAAAAAAAAAAAAGAAGAAGCAGCAGCAGCACAAAAGCTCTCTGTTATTTCGTTTTTATTTTTTCTTGGAGGGAACAATATTTTGGGCTGTCGGCCTTTGGTTCCTTCCTCCATAAAAAAAAAAATAATAATAATAATAATAACTTGATGAATATCCCTAACCCCTCAGCTCAGTTGCTGACTAAATGCTGATATATTGGAGTGATTTTTCGAACGGGAAGAGATTGGCATTGATTTCCTCACCCCTATGACTAATAGAGGTCTGTTCTGAATTGAAAAAAAAAAAAAAATCGTATGGTAGGAGCTGAGAACTAACCTAAATAAATTATACCGTACGCAGATTGCAAGAGAGAGAGAGAGAGAGAGAGAGAGAGACTACCCCAAGTCTTTCCCAAGCTACAATCATCTGTTCGGTAATTAGAATAAAAGATAAAAGAGACGTCGTTGTAGTGAAGAGGATAAAGTCAAATGACCAGTTTCCTCCCATTAGTGGCAGTACATAACAAAAAATATAAAAATGAATAATGAAAAAGAAAGAAAATGAAAACTGTTGCGGTCACCTCTAAGGAATGGAAGCTACGTGGATGGCCAGACGGTCACTCCGGTCAGGACACTAACACTGCATCACCTGGTTCCCCGAAAAACCAGGGGCTCGTAAAATTGCAGCCAGAGATCAAGCAGGGAGGAGTGGGTGAGTGGAAGGAGAGAAAGGGAGGGAAAGATGAGGGGACAGGGAAAGAGGAACGGAAGGGATGGAGGGAAATGGGAGAAGGGAAGAAGAGAGTGTGTGGATAAAAGGTAATATGAGGGGAAAGAGTGGAGGAAGGGGAGAGGAGATGGAAAGGGAGTGAGGGGTCTGGAGAGAAAGTTGGGGAGCAGAGAAGAGGAGGTGGACAGCAAGGGGAGGGTGGAGGAAAGACAAAAGAGGGAAAGGAAGGAGGGAAGAGCGAAGAGAGATTGGGAAGAGACAAGGGGAAAAGGGAGAAGGGGAGGAACTGGGAGTGAGGAAAGTTGTTGTTAAAGGAGAAAAGGAAGGGGAAGAGGAGGGGAGAGAAGTGGAGGTAGAAAGAGAAGGGGTGTGGAGGGAGGAGGGAAGGGGAGAAGAGGAGGAAGGATGAGTGTGCGAGGAAAGGAAGGGGAGAGGAAACGTGAGTAGAGGGGTTGAAGGATGGAGAGGGAGGGAAGAAAGTACAAATTAATGCTAAGAGAGAGAAAGGTGGAAAAGGATGAGAAAGAATCAATCAATCATTTCCTGTGGCACCCCACGGGATGCATAGGGCCTCGATGAACTCACTCCACCAATATTTGTCTCTTGCCATCTCCTTAAGGTCCCACCAACACTCCTCTCCTGCTTCTCTTTTCATTGTCCTCAACCAGCTTTCCCTCGGCCTACCTCGGCCTCTTCTTCCTCTAGCAGTCCACTCTGGCACATCCTGTATTAAACTGCCTTCTTTTCTATATATGTGCCCCAACCACTTCCAGCGAGACAGTCTCACATACTCATCAACTGGTTCCACTCTCGTAATATCCCCTACTCTTTCATTTGTAACTCTGTCTTGCCACTTTACGCCAAGAATCCTTCTCAGTATTTTATTCTCAGATCCTAATACTTTCTGATCTGTTGCAATTGTACTGTACCATGACTCATACCCATAAATTAAAATTGGTCTAACCATGGACTTGTAAATTTTTACTTTAGTATGTACGGAATGCATATTATTATTCTAAACAGATTTCAACATTCCAACAGCTCGCCAAGCCTGTCTAATCCTCTTCTCAATTTCATTGTTTAATGATCCATTAGATGACACAATCGTTCCCAGATATTTAAAATTTTCTACATTCTTCACCACATTATTCCCAATTACACAATCCATTTGGTTCTCCACGTTCATATTAATAATTTCAGTCTTTCCACAATTTATTACTAATCCCACTTTTTCTCCTTCCACCACCAGACAGTCAAGCACCCTTTGCATCTCGCAAATACTTCCGCAAATCAGTACAATATCATCAGCATAGTCCAAATCCATCAGCCTCTCATTTTCTTTCCAGTTAATTCCTGCACCTGTTCTCCTTACAACCTTTCTCATAACATAATCCATAACCAAAACAAACAGCAAAGGCGAAAGAACTCCTCCTTGAATCACTCCTGACCTAACTTGAAATGGATCACTCAAAGAATCACCCACCATTACCTTACAAAAAGTACCTTCATGCAGGCTTCTAATAATATTTACAAACTTTTCTGGTATACCATAGAATCTCATAATTTTCAACATAGCTCCCCATGAAACACTATCAAATGCCTTTTCAAAATCCACAAAACACATACTAAGTGGCATTTTCATCTCATTAGCTTGTTGCATTAGATGCCTTACAATGGGGAAGACATTTTAAAGGGTGGGAAGGAAAGAGGGAGTGAGTAGGGAGGAAAAGGAGACGTTGAAGATAAAGGGAAGAAATGGAGAGGGAAAGGGAGGGAAGGACAGAAAGAGGGAAAGGTAAGTGAGAAAATAGAAAGTGAAAGGATAAAGAGGACGAAGGAAGGGGAGGAGGAGAGTGTGCAAAGGAAAGGGGGTGAATGAGGAGAAGCAGGAAAGGGGGAGAAGATGACAAGGGAGGGGAGGAAGTAGACAAAAATAAAAGGGAGGGGATAAAAAGGAGAGAGGGATGGAGAAGGGGAGAGGAGTGGGGAGAGAGAAACGGGAGATAATAGAGACAGAGATGAAAGGAGGCAACTGCAAAAGAGAGAGTGCGAAATCAAATGTTTGCACGGGGCTAATCAGAGTCTTTTGAAAAACTCCGGACAACCGTGCGGGTCAATAGATAACATATGAGAGTAGCTTTATAGAGATGAGAGGAGCTTTTTAGAGACGAGACCTGTTTTATTGAGATAAGAGGAGCTTACCAGAGATGAGAACAGCTTTATAGAGATGAGAGGAGCTTTTTAGAGACGAGACCTGTCTTACTGAGACGAGAAGAGCTTACCAGAGATGAGAACAGCTTTATAGAGATGAGAAGAGCTTTACAGAGATGAGAAAAGCTTTACAAGGATGAGATCAGCTTTCCTGAGATAAGGACAGCTTATCGGTGATCTATACGTTATTATTAGAGGACTTTTGACTTCCCCCTCCCCTCCCCCCCCACGCACCCCACCATTCAACACACTACCCCTCATCAGACCCCCCCCCCACTTTTATCTATTCATGGCCTCTCCCTCCCCCTCTCCCCAGATAACTACTCTCTCTCTCCAATCAAAGGATTCCCCCTCCCCCGACCTACTCATCCCCTTCCCCCCACCGCCTCCACCCCCTCACCCACAGACTTCATTCTCCTCCCCCACCGACTCCTCCCTCCCCCTCCCCGTGAATCATTCCCCACAACATCCGATCATCTGACGCATCCCCCTCCCCCCACCGACTTTCCCTCCCCTCATTCTATCCCCCCCTCCCCCCGACTCTATCCTTCCTACCTAATTCACCTTAACCACACCTATTCCCTCTTCTTCGTTTTGTTTACTTTCTTCTGAATTTAGCTCACACCACCATTACAGTGAATATGATGATGATGATGATGATGATGATGATGATGAAGAAAGCATAGGGAGAGAATATCAAGAAAGCCGTTAGTACAGTGGCATGATGATGATGATGATGATGATGATAATGATGATGAAAGGAAAAAATACATACCACCAACAACATTAAAAGTAACATGGGACGATAGTGATGGTGAAAGTGAGGGTTATGATGATGATGATAATGATAATGATGAGGAGGAGAAGAAGGAAGAGGAAGAGGAAGAAGGCATGAGGAAGAAGATCATTAGTACACAGGAACGTGGTAGGAACTGCGACCATTGAAACAGTAGTCGAGGTAATGGAGGTGGTAAGAGCAGGTGATCAGTGGACTTGGGGGAGTTACGTAAGAGTGGAAGTTAATGAATGGTCCCCCCTGTGTGTGTGTATGTGTGTGTGTGTGTGTGTGTGTGTGTGTGTTTAGATGTAGGAAAATAGATGCTCTGATGTGTATGTGATTGCAATTGAGCATGCAAAGAAATAATATTGCACACCTGTTAGTGAATCCATCAACTGTGCTATTAATTGTTATACTTTTCTACACACACACACACACACACACACACACACACACACGCATACACGCACACACACAGAGGAAAACAATTTAAAGGGCAGGAAAATACGAAAACCTACGTGGACAGTCAAGGAATGCGAGGGGCGGAAAGCGAGGGGAAATATGCAAGAGAAAATAAAATGCGAGGCAGGAGTGTGTGTGTGAGTCCAAGGAAAATACAACAGAAAAATACAAGAGGAAAATACAACATAGGAAGATACAGGACAGGAAAATACAATAGAGGAAAATACGACCCAGGAAGATACAACAGAATTAAACAGTGCTCAATTGGAATGGAATCTACCTTAAGGAAAGAATTAATGACATTTTCTGAAGAATGAATAAGAAACCAAGACAGACGGAAATAATGAATACAAAAAAATAACACACACGAGAGGATAACTGATAATGATAAAAGCCAATCCAATTTTTTCCCCTACAAGATGCATGGGTCGGAGGGTAGGACGGTCGGCTATAGTTGTTTAGTACACAGTGTTTAAAGACAGATATCCAGCTTTCTCTCTCTCTCTCTCTCTCTCTCTCTCTCTCTCTCTCTCTCTCTCTCTCTCCCTACATGTCCGTCACTCCTACTGGGGCGTTCAGTCCACTAAACCACCAGGCGCCAAGAATGAATAGCAAGGGAGAAATTGTACCGAAGTATGAGGAGGATACATCAGCAGGGAAGAGTGTTTACTTAGTGTGGACGCTTGCAAAGGAGAGGAATACACGATATCACTCGAGTATGTGAGTCAGACAGATTAAAAAGGCATGAATAAGATAAGCAGATCACACACACACACACACACACACACACACACACACACACACACACACACACACACACACACACAGCTGAAAATGCCTCCGCCCACGTACACAAACAAACGGTCACTATTTCCTCTCGCTCTACAAAGATACTGTTTAATTACTCGGACCTGGAAGAGTCTTTGCCTTTATTTAGCTCCGAAATAAGAAGGTCTAAAGCAGAGAGAGAGAGAGAGAGAGAGAGAGAGAGAGTATACTAAAGAGGCTGGAAGATTCTGACTCTCCCCAAACACCTGGACACTCACCAACTATACCTCACTTTAACCCTCTGAGCCTGGAAGAGTTTTTGTCTTTGTGTTCATTCCATTTCCTGAAGATTTAATTTAGTTTAGGACTGACTTTCTGAGCTGGAGAGGTTAGATACGGCACTGATAAACCCCTTCAGTGTGAGAGGCTTTTCTGAAGTTGAGTGAAATCGTCTGATGGCAGGAAAAATAAAATACCAAGGACGTCACCTGGATTCAAAGTGTTTACCTGTCCTAAAATTACCTTATCTCTCCATCTTGAATGCTGAGTTGTAAGATGATTAACACAAGAATATGATACTAGTCACGAAGAATGCAATAGAAAGGATGAAAAGCTGAAGTATGGTCTAATTTTGCTACTGATTTAAGGGCCAGAAGGTATAAAATGAAAATCCACAAGGTCAGGTGGATAAAATATAGCACGCCGATTTACACATTTTACTAAAGTTTATCCTTAATTGATTCCCTTATTAAGATGGCGTATTTCTCCTTTTATATTTTTCTTCTTTTTTCCTTTCTTTTTTTAATTTAGGAAGGTTCTCTAACACCCCTCGTGACCCACCATTTCAAAAAGGAAAATAAATCCTCTACGCCTCTGTCGCCTTAGGTATATTAATTAGTAATGGAATGTATGATGCATGATAGGTGAAATAACAAGCAAACTTTCATTTCAGACTGTGCCCACCCAATCCCACCCACTAACCTACCCCACCCTGAGCACCCCACCCATCTGCCCATCAACCAGAGAGAGAGAGAGAGGTGCTTTTATATAACAATCTGAGGTCCCAAAGGAGGAGTAAATTCACTGTTTGCTACGGACAGCAATGTGTAAGTCCAGCGAGACAAGGCATCCTAGATCCCCAGACATCACTACCAATAAATCACGTACGATACTTAAAATACCAATAAATCACGTACGATACTTAAAATACCAATAAATCACGTACTTAAATGTCCTTGAAGTATGAACACCAAGAAACCTACCGCCAACACTACGAAATCAATCACATCTTTATATATCTTATCTACTATGACCTCCAAATTACCGAACTGTACGATGAGAAACGAAAAATCTACATATTTTATCATTTCCTCCAGGCCAAGCATAAACCTGAATGTTAAAATGATATAGATCGTCCTTCAACAAGTATATAAATTTTAATATCTCTGCTATCCTCATATGCAACTGGTAATATAACTTAACGAAATGTAGTACTAGCGCTAAAATTCTCTTAACCCCTTCACTCCATACTAACCTGACGATTTTGACCTGATAAAATTTATCTCCCATCCAATATGATCTGTCTACATAAGCTATAAAAAAATCGCCAGGTGGTGCCAATCATAAGAAACAATTATGTCATCAAACTAAAC
Source organism: Coenobita brevimanus (assembly GCF_032717465.1). Taxonomy (NCBI): domain Eukaryota; kingdom Metazoa; phylum Arthropoda; class Malacostraca; order Decapoda; family Coenobitidae; genus Coenobita; species Coenobita brevimanus. Next base: position 4,526,426 of record NC_137004.1, on the reverse strand, counting down.
CATAAATGTCGGTAACACTGACCTAAATATGGTGGATGGCTGGGTCCTTCAAACGCCACTCGGGTAAGTTCGTCGCGATCTCCTCTATATATCACTCAGTTCCAATATCCTTCTCACATTTGTAGTTCTCCGGGATATCATAACAAGCCAATTACATAGTTCTGAGTCCAAAGGTGCAGTTCAGGGCGAAATAAGCGTTATTTACGAAACACAACGCGCACACGCAAACACACACGAACATAGTTTCAACCCGACTGACGCTTGTCGAAAGTGAGAGTGAGGAGAGCAGGGCATCATGGTAACCACGTGACAGCGTAAACATTTACCCACTGAAGTTATGCAAATTTTTAATGATAAAAGTAATAACTCTATAGTAATATGACAGTAATGCTCATGTAGAATAATAATAATAATAATAATAATAATAATAAAGAAAAATGTAATATTGTTACCCCTAAGCACTCGGTTCTCTCTAGTGCTGCTCGTGTGTTAGTAGCAAAAAGTGTATAGTACACTGGTGCTCACGTACAGTATATAAAAGTATTGCTGAGACCTTGTTCCACTTTCTAAGTAATTTAATAGGTAACTTATCTATGGTCTATTGCTTCAGAATGAATCCAGTTACACTAAATGTATTAAATATCTGCCGGTATTATCAGACATCTGCAATAGTCGGTGAGTGAAAAAAAAATAACACTAAAAATAACGCAATAAACCCACTAGATTCCTTCTCTCATCTCACAGAAGGACGATGCTAAACTGATGATATCCGTCGACCTGTCAGACTCAGAGGGTTCGAAGCAGGATAATGAGCTCGGCGAGGGAGAGTTCGAACATCTGGTACTAACACTCTCGCTGCGATTACTTTTTCTATGTCCTCTTGCTATCTCGAGACGATATTTTTATCTAAATGAGTTAACTAAAAGCTTCATCATCGAATACATGAAAGACCTTCCCTAAATCCACTAAAAGCGTCTAGATGGTGAATTCAGCAATGGAAGGTTCGAACAACCGATATTTACTCCTCCGTTGCGCTGACTTTGTCCTATAGAGTGTTCATGTTATCTCCAGATGATGTTATATAGACGTGGAGGAGTTACATGATAAAGATAACAGTAGGAGTTAGATAAAGTAGCCTTCCTTAACGCCTCCACTACGAGAGATCTTTCTTTCAATCGTCTGAAGGCCGAGTGGTTTGAAAAATCGTCTGCTGTTCGGTACGTGCCTGGCGAAGCGTGACTTAGAGCCAGAAAATGTATTTAGGCGCGCACGTATAAACACTATCGTTTTCGGACTGGCTGCGATATAATATGCGAAATACTCTCACGGGGTAAAATGCAAAACAAATCGCTAAGAAATAATGCTACGAAGCTTCATATTACCAACAAATCGGCCATAGGAAGGAGGGAAGAGGTTTACAACAGCCCAGCAAGACTATATAAATCCTGTCAGTGTTTCTTGATACTTTCGGAAGATGTAATTTTATCTTAGGAAGGATTTATAGTATTGAGGAGATTAATTAAAACTATATCTAGGGTTTCCAGTAGAAAAATCTGCCTTAGGGTTAATAAAATCATCTGGAGATAGCAGGAATATAGTTTAATATTCAATATATCTTCTTACTGAAGGGGATTATTAAAAAAGTCCATTAACTGCAAAACCTCTCATAAATGACAACAAATTCTCCTTTCACGCTTATAAAATCAAAACAAACTCTCCTTTTATGGCCATTTGCCCTTGTCTTTCTCATTTGTCACCACTTTCACTCCTAATTGCCTTCCTTTGTGAATGAAAATCAGCGACGAAAAAAAAAGAAAAAAGACTAAAAATGCAAGGAAGAGAAAATGAGAAAGTGAGCGAGAAGTTTGTCTGAGCGACTGAGTGATTTTTTTTTTTTTTTGTTTTAGGATGAAGATTTTTTTATGGCTTTATGTATCAAGGACTGATGGAATTTATCATAGTAAATCAGTAAGAAGTCTGAGATGGAATTTTGAAGGGCCAGCTCAATTGATTACTGCATATATACTAGATCATAATAAAGATTCCAAATACAAGTAAGATTAAATAAATATAAGGAAGTAATGTTAAATAAAGAGAATAAATCAATGAGGATGAGCTGTTACATGGTCTTCCATGTATGCGAAATTAGAACCCAGGAACTCTTCTCTGCCAGGACTCAGAGCCAGTTCTACTTCCCCACTGTAATTTGGACTGGCTCACTTCCTGCTTGACACACCTGCTGTGTATGAGATGGGCCCACCAATGTGATATTACCTTCCTCTCTCTCTCTCTCTCTCTCTCTCTCTCTCTCTCACACACACACACACACACACACACACACACACACACAGCACCCTGTCAGTGTTACACCTGCAAAGTACACCTGAATGCAAGATCTGATCCTAATTGATGTCTGCTGAGTTACTAACATTTGGCGCTGACGAACAAACCATCATATGACATACTGGACGAAGATGCTGACGTTGGACGAATATGCTGGCGTTGGACGAATATACTGGACGAATATGCTGGCGTTGGACAAAAATGATGGATGTATATGCTGGCGTTGGACGAACATAGTGGACGAATATGCTGGCGCTGGACGAACATACTGGACGAATATGCTGGCGTTGGACGAAAATGATGGACGAATATGCTGGCGTTGGACGAAAATGATGGACGAATATGCTGCCGTTGGACGAGCATAGAGGACGAATATGCTGGCGTTGGACGAGCATGGTGGACGAATATGCTGGCGTTGGACGAAAATGATGGACGAATATGCTGGCGATGGACGAACATACTGGACGAATATGCTGGCGATGGACGAATATACTGGCGGACGAATTTATTGGACGAATTGTCACTGGACGAACTGGGTGGACGAAACTGCTATACCCTTTTCACTGTAACTTGGCCAAAAGCTGCTATTTCGCCACCTTGAATGTTGAGCTGTAATAGGGACATAATCACTTGAATATAATGCTAATCACGAAGAAGTGCTGTGGAGACTAGACCCATAGTACTGTCTTTTTCTGTCAATGGGCTACGTGAAAGATGTAAAAGAACGAAAATCTGGGCCAAGTTAGAGTGAAATGAGTATAGGACTGGATGTATCTGATGTCCTGACCGGCAGCTCAAAGCACCCGTAACTCAGCAGCCAAAGGGGAACCGGACTGTGGAACGACTCAGCATTTCGCCAGTACGACCAGAATAAGGGGTCGTATTAACCACCTCAAGGTCGTATTTTCCGTCGTATTTCATTAGGATTTACGACATACGGGATTTGATGTGCCTGAAAGTGGGGTTAGAGAGGGATAAGGCTTGTACCACTACCCCTCTCATGGTTGGGACAGTTCTAGTATTCTTTTTGGTATACTGTTTCGAGAGAGAGAGAGAGAGACCTTTTGGGGAGGCTTACTCATAAATGCTACTAAATTCCTTGACTATCATTACGTGTATATATATTGATTTTGTTCTTGTTATCGTCATTTTATCTTATTTATTTATTCATTTTATTATTTTACCGGAGGTGTCTTCTCGTCAGTTAAAGAAGCTTCCAAACACCTCTTCCTTAGCGATTTATTTTTGGATATGGCTAATTAATATCCTGTTGTACGCTATTTATGCTGCGTATGGTGATATCGGAAGGATTTATGTAACACGGAAAGACAGTATGGTATAATAAGCAAAATAAATCGCTTAGGAAAAGGTGTTAGGGAGCTTCCTTAGTTGACGAGAACGCGGGTCTTCATTAGTTACCTGCACTACTTTGGATTTTTTTTTTTTTTTTGAGTTGCAGTAAATTCTGAAAATGCCTTCGTTGGTATTTAGCATCTTTTCCTTAGCGATTTATTTTCCTGTCATGGGCTTAGGAGGCTTGATAACACCTCATTTTTAGCTAATTATTTCATACAACACATAAATATCCTTTCGTGTATCGTTTAATTTACCCTGCCCCAGGTAAGAAAGGGTTACCTGAGCGGGGTCATCGACATGGAGAAGATAAAATAAAATAAATAAATAAATAAATAAAGCTTGATCAGTAACGCATCATAGACATTAATAAAGTGGAAATGAATAGATGCTTTGAGGAGCTTTTTAATTCCTTTACTACAGTGTCCTATTTTATATATTATTGTTAACTATCTCAGGACGATTTTATTCAGTCGTGCGTAGATTTTTTCTTCTATTGGAGAGGATAATTACAGCCTTCATTAACCCCTTCACTACTAGAAATCCACCCCAAGCTGGATCAAATCGTCTGCTTTAACAAGAATGTATGAAAGAAACTGCAAAAGTACTTGATGTGGGAACTTCAGGGCCCTAAGTGTGGTGTGGTGTGGTGTGATGTGAGAGGGTGGTTTTCTGTGGTGTGGTGTGGTGCGGAGTGGTGTGGGAGGGTGATATTGTGTGGTGTGTGATGTGGTGTGGATTGGTGTGGTATGGTGCGGTACGGTGTGGTGTTGTGTGGCTTGGCTAAAGTTGCTATAATCTGTGGGAGTGAAGCACCTTTCCTCCGAAGAACATTAGTGAGAGACTGACGGACAGAGTAGTTCCTAGAATTGCTCCCCTCCCTCCCCACACACACAAAAAGGTCACCGGGTTGCAGGGGTTAAGCCAGGAAAAAGCGGACCCGGAACATTTAAAATAAAAGTTTGGGCTGGAGCAGTTAAGAGCAATATACTTCCATTATTCGGAAACATGAACAGGACGCTGATTGAAAGCATTGTCCTGCACGAAGACTTTATGTTAGCAAAATACCAAGCCCTTGAAAGGCGGCTTTAAAAGAACTAAGCAGTTTTATGTACGTCTTTCTCTATTAGTCTATCTATATACCTGCCTACTTACCTCTACATACCTCTCAACCAGTCTATCTACCTACCTGCCTACTTACCTGCATATATCTGTCTCTCTATCTATCAATCCAATGATACTGGATGAATGAAGTAACACAAGTAAAAAAGAGAAAAACTAACCAACATACGAACCGCAGGAGAATGTCGGCCACAATGAGCCAGGTCCTGCCACAACGCGCTGATGGCCGCTCAATGGCTGGAAAAATGTCTGAACGAATTCTGTTAGCCTTAAATAACCCTTTGAAGGCCCCATACTTCAAGAAGTTGGCCCTCTTGGCAAGGCCGCCCCTGACTCAGCGACACTAAACTATTTCGCAAGAGAGGTTCATCACCATAATCTTACCTTCTGCGGCAGAGTGACGTTGTTTGTTGGTTACGCTATGCCATAACACCGCACACCACATAAGGAGATATATATATATATATATATATATATATATATATATATATATGGATCTGTTGTACAGGAGTGTGCGTTTCGTACACGGGTGAGCCAGAGTTCGCGCCCCGCCAGGGTAATAAACTTTGGGAGTGTTCACCCAGCCACGTACTGCATTGGCGGACACAAGGGGTGCTGTGGTTGAACCAGTGTCGCTTACTATAAAGTTTGCTTGCACCCAGTCGGCTTGCGCGGGCCGATTACACTTGGTTCACAGACTACACACACTTCCAAAGCCACTCCAACACTACAATTACACTTACAAGCACTTCTAACCCTACATACAATCTCTACCAGACAGCCTAAGCCACTTGGTAGAGATAAATTGGCTGTATCGTCCCGACATCAGTCGGGATAGGCCGGTCCTGCAGTGGATACTCAAAGGGCTGATGATGATATATATATATATATATATATATATATATATATATATATATATATATATATATATATATATATATATATATATATATATATATATATATATATATATATATATAGTTCAGTTATTTATTAACTTGTGGAATCTCCTGATTCAACCAGTGTTATATTACAGAGTCTAAGTAATCTTCGGAATAAAGCTGACACTGGCCTGTTTGGAATTTTTATTGAAATCATTATGTACCTGGTAAATGTTGTATAACCCCGGTCTGCCTGGTCCAGCAGACCCATCAACCACAGGGAACCAGTCAGCTCTGCAGAGACGTCCCGAGCAGTGAATCTATGTTCCCTTGCGGCAGACAACGCCTTGCAAGTTCTTAACATCAAGGCGTGGCAATTAATGTGGAGCTTTGATTCCCGGATGGACGCCGCATATGCGTCTCTCCCCCATTTAACAGGGTCACCATAGCAGGTTCCACATCACCCAGTTATTTGGCTGTATGATCACCACCCAGCTTTGTAAATGCCTTGTTGGGTTACAGGAAACCATTAGACTTGTCACTCGGCGTAGAGCCACCTGACGTGAAAAGAAGAGTAATAAAAGTGACAAGAAGGGTGAGAGAAAATAGGAAAAAGGGTGGCAGACAGAAAAAGAATGAGATGAAAAGGAAGAAGTAGGCAGCACTACATCAAGTGAGTGGATGATGGGCGCTTCCACCTCCCACCACCCCAGTTCATGTAAAGTAACCAACATATTACATAATGCAGCTTATCGTATAATTTTTTCCCCTTAATAATTACACCATTAAGAAGGAGAAATAAAACCATGGCTTATATTCCACTGACATTCATTTACCATTCACAGTAGTTATGTATGTATGTATGTACACTATTTTACACTGTTTGGTGGACACAGTAGGCCACAGTAGTTGCAAGGAGGGAGGGTTAATTACACACACACACACACACACACACACACACACACACACACACACACACAATAACCCCTTCAATCACGTCGCGTCATTATATCACCCTTGCCATCTCCAGACGATTTTATTCAGCGTGGGAGAGACTATTCGTGCTGGTGAGGCTGGATTTGGCTGTCACTACAAAGGTCACTCTGATGAAGAAAATCGTCTGTAAGCAGCAAGAATAAAGCAGAGAAAATAAATCACCTGACTGAAGAGGCCGACATCTTTAAAATCACGACCTCTCTTTATTGACTTTATTCTCGTAACCATCAATTATATTCATCTTTGGAAATAACGCTATTATGATCTGGCTTTATTTCGTCTCGTTTTCTGCTGGCGATTTCACTCAGCTTGGGTAGATCTTTATTGATGAAGGGATTAATAAAGGATATATCAGTGCCAGTGAAAAGTGTGTCCGAAGCTGAATACAATCGGAAAATAAAACACAAAAAGGAAAAAATGCAAAATACAAAATAGAAAAAAAATACAAATAAAAAAATAAAATACAAAATACAAAAAATGAGATATAAAACAGAAAAAATAAAAGATACAAAATAGAAAAGATATAAAATAGAAAAAATAAAAGATACAAAATAGAAAAGATATAAAACAGAAAAAATAAAAGATACAAAATAGAAAAGATATAAAATAGAAAAAAATAAAAGATACGAAATAGAAAAAAATACAACATAAAAATAAAAGAAAAAAATAGAAAAAACATAATACAAAAAATAAAAAATTGAAAAAAGATACAAAATTGAAAAAAACAAAAGCTACAAATCTGAAAAAAAAGTACAATATAAAATATGAAAATATAAAATACAAAAGGCAAAACAGAAAAAATAGATACAAAATAGAAAAAATAAAATACAAAAAATACAAGAAAAATAAAATACAAAAAAGGTCATCACAATGAGTCAATCCCTCCAGCTAGGGGAAGCCATCTTTTTTTTTATATATCTCCAGACAATTTTTTTTTTTTTCGAAATGAATGGGGTATACAAAGCCTTCATTAACATCCTCAATAATAAAGGTCTTTACTAGTTTTAAAAATCGTCCGGAGGTGAAGAACCAAGAATAACGTAAAATAAAATAAATAAATAAATAAATAAAATCGCCCTCGTCATCTCGTCGGATAAGGAAGCTCCCTAACACCTCTTCCTTAACGATTTATTTTTGAATGTGGCTGGTTGATATCCTTTTGTAAGTCATTTATGCAGTGTGGTGATACTGGAAGGATTTACGTAACAGAGGACAGTAAGGTGTAATCAGCAAAATAAATCGCTTAGGGAAAGGTGTCAGGGAATTTCGTAAATAAGAGAGGGAAGCTGAGGTGGAGCTCTGAACCCCTTCCCGCCGAGGATCTCACATTTATTATTTATGCTACTAGATTGTTGATTCAGCCTGAGAGAGAGAGAGAGAGAGAGAGAGAGAGAGAGAGAGAGAGAGAGAGAGAGAGAGAGAGAGAGAGAGGAGTTCGAAAAAACCTCTCCTGAGCTGAATAAAATCGTCTGGGTGCAGCATGAGTAATAAGAACACACACACACACACACACACACACACACACACCTAAGCTACGACTGTATATATACTGTATATATATCTGAGAGTAAGCTATTGTAGTTGTTGTTGTTGTCGTGGAGGTATGAGCGAGTATAACGTCTGACAAGATGATATATCTCTGGGACATACTTATATTCAGAGAGGGGGGGTGAAGATGGATATGACAGTAGTATGTTGGGTATACGTACAATGATGACTATATTTTTTCTACCATATATCGTTTCAAAATCTTTTCCGTGACATACTTTTTTCTTATTCAGGGGGGTGGATATGAGAGTGGTATGCTGAGTATATGCAAAGATGATGATATATTCTGGCATGGAATATACTCTCTCTCAACCCCTCTACTCTTTGTGACAAACTTTTAAAGGGTTGGATGGGGTATGTTGGTATGCTATAAATGATGATATACTGCTATGGGGTGTAAGGCCGTATAGTACGTGGTATAGGAGGCTTCGTAGCACCTTTACCATAGCGATTTATTTTGCATATTACACCATAACATCTACCTACCTACCTACATACCAACCTACCTACCTATCTATCTATCTGCCAGTCTATCTATCCAGAAAGACAGACAAACAGACAGGCAGACAGACAGACAGATAGACAGATGAATTGACAGACAGACAAACAGATAAAGATAAATATCGTTTAATAAGAACAAAGCTTGATCAGTACAAGAAAATGAGGTGTCATGTGCAAAATAAATCGCTAAAGAAAAGATGTTAGGGAATCTCAAAAGCCACTTACAATACAATCTTAAGAGCAAAGTGAGAAGAAAAAAAACATGGTAAAATAAACAGTGAAACTCTTTTATATATATATATTTATAAAGAGCCTGACTTAGGGCATATCAGGGAGAGAGATTCACAGACAGACTTAAGATCTATTCCTTGTCGTAACTAAGACTTATTTTTTTCTAGGACGGCCTAAGAAAAGGGAGTGCAAAGCGTACCCATGTCTCTTGTGCTTCCTAGGAAAAATAAGAAGAGAAAAAATAAGAAAAACAGATATGCTTGTTTTCGAAGGAAGCATGAGAGAGAGAGAGAGAGAGAGAGAGAGAGAGAGAGAGAGAGAGAGAGAGAGAGAGAGAGAGAGAGAGAGAGAGAGAGAGAGAGAGAGCACTGCATCTTCCCATAACTCTTGTTGAAAAGCAAATCTAAAGTTATAAGAAGAAAATTAAAGCAAGTCATATAATTTTCTTTAACAGGAGGGACAAGAAAAGGAAACACTAGCTCCTCTAATGGCTCTTATTCCCCCTATTAAAAAAAAATAAATAAATAAATAAATAAATCACAGTGTCAACAAAGAATGGATGGCAAGTATGTCTGTCTCTCTTATAGTGTTGATATACCGTATTAATATAAGCTGCCTCGTGGACATATCAGAAGCTTGACTGAAATATACTGGGTGTGTATATTTCTCTCCTAATACTGTCTAACTCTAGCATAACTTCTATGACTAGCATCGTGTTGAAAGCAAAGCGGGAATATATATATAAGACTTTCTTCAATTCTAATACTTTTCAATTCCTCTATCTCCTTATGCTCAAAAGCACCATTTGTAATATTCCTATGTAATTAAGTCCTTTTTTTTTCCTTGCTCGTAATTATGTATATGTAAAACTACAATAAGTAATATATACTTAACACATATCAAGGGAAAAGTTTTGATATGGAGAGCTATAAACAATTTCCTGGCCTTTCGCAGACTAGTAACATCTTCAATAACGCCGTAATCAGCATCGCAGTCGACCAATGAGGGATGAGGAACCAGATGACATCACAGAAACTTCAATGGAACAGCCAATGAGGAATAAGAATGCAGATGACGTCGCCACAGGGGCTTCAACGGACCAGCCAGTGAGGAATGAGAACGCAGATGACGTCACAGAAGTTTCGAAGGAACAGCCAATGAGGAACGAGTATGTAGATGACGTCACAGAAGCTTCGAAGGAACAGCCAATGAGGAACGAGTATGTAAATGACGTCACAGAAGCTTCGAAGGAACAGCCAATGAAGCAAAAGTATATAGATGACGTCACATTGCCAACTCGCATGTGACCAATCGAAGGGGAGATGAATGATGACGCAACAGGATGAAGGAGCCAATAGGAAGGCCTGCACGAATTTCAGTCCCTAGATGGCAGCACGGCAGAGTAAGGGTGAATATGGATCAGACGTAACGCAATGAAATCTCAATACGGCAAGAGTGACAAGTGCCGGGAAGTGGTACAATAAGGAAGTGGAGTACTGGGCCTTACGGAACGGGCTGCTAAACTTATGGCAGAGTAAAAAAAAAAAAAAAAAAAAAAAAAAATATTACAAATCTGTTTTATAAATGCTGAAGCTTCATTAATTAAAAACCTGTTAGATAAATAAAAAATCTTTAAAAAGTAAATCTAGTTGCCATAGGTCAATGTCATAATGCCCTAGGTTCAATTTAAAAAAACTAAAAAAGGCAATAATTATAGAAGAATCAAGTTATACATCAAACAATACCCAAGTTTAGCGACGGAAATATCGATAAAGACAGAATAATAAAAAATAAAGGGGAATCAAGTTTTTCTACTAAGGAAGTTTCAGGAGAGGATATAATGATAAAGCAAAACAATAAACATAAATAATTATCGAAGAATCATGTCTGCATAATACCCGAATTTCAGGACGAGTGGTGACAAAAAACAAAATAAATAAATACATAAGGCAAGCGAATAATTATGGAGAAACAAATAATTATGAGAGATGCCCAATTTTGAAGACAGGATGATAATGTGAAACGATTAACGATAAGGACGATTACATTTTTACAATACCTAGGTTTCAAAAAAAGGACAGAGGCTAAGAAATTTTGAAAAAAAGGAAAATAACAAGAAATACTGAAGAATATTTACCTATCCAGCTTATATCTAAAATCATACATAACTCCTACAGAGGGACGCCTTCACGTGGTGGCACTGGATGGCTACGCTGTTAGATTATACAAACGTCCTTTACCTTCCTCCCTATCCCCCGAATCGAGGATGGTGGACTGCAGGGGAAGCGAGGTTTCAGCCTGAAGTCCACCGGTTTCACGTTTCAGCTCATTCTCGGGCTTCATCTACCTCTACTACTACTAAGATGATTTATTTTCATTTTTCTTCTTACTTCCTCCAGACGAACTTACTCAGGTGAGACTTTTCTACCTGAAGGAGTTAGATGCAGGGTGGAATACTCATCGGTTAAGGAACTCCCTAACACCTCTCCCTGAGCGATTTATTTGGCTTGTTGCACTTTACTGTCTTCTTGTACGTTACATAAGTCCTACTTTCGTAAAACTTTGCATAAATAACGTACAAAAGGATATTAAACAGCCATATCCGAAAATAAATCGTTAAGGAAGAGGTGTTAGGGAACATCCTAGGCCGACGAGAATAAGAACCATAGACTGAAATGGAATGAAATCGCCTGGATATCAAATAAAAAAAAATCGGACTGAAGAGATTAAGCTGCAAGGAAGGAAAAGCGACAGCATAAGGAGTAAAAACTTGGAATAAATTTAGATGAATCAAATTATTACAGCAGGTTCTTATTATGGATCATATTTATAGAGGGGGAGATCGAGGATGAGGTGGAGGGATGGGGTAGAGAGATATGGAAGAGGGGGGTGAGTTAGAAGGGGGGCAGCTTAATAACGAAGAGCAGGGTGATATGGGGTGATTTGTTTGTGGCCACCGCTTTACGGGATTAAGGCGTCTGGAGAGAGAGAGAGAGAGAGAGAGAGAGAGAGAGAGAGAGACGTAACTTCTTCACTCCAGTAACACTTTTTCTCATCGAGTTCTTGCTATCCCCATAAGATCTTACTTGGATCCACAAAAATTTACTGGACTGAAAGAGCAAGAGTCCTTTCATCTTAACTTGGCGTAGATATCAGTCCTGCTGCTAACATTCCACCGCTCCACTTTAGAACAGGGTAATACTACGGCTCTACATCCTTCCCATGGCACTTCTTCGTGACTAGTACCATATTCTTGTGTTCATCTACTCTTGCTGATCAGCGTTCAAGACGGAGAGATGGTAATTTTAGGTCAAGTTAGAGTAAAAGGAGTATAGTCTTCACAGTAGTAGTAGTAGTAGTAGTAGTATAGTAGCAGTTGCAACCCCAGGCTCATCTGTAACCTGAACCCAGTGGACTGCAGGCTGAAGTTGCCCTCCTTCTGCAATCCACCATCTTCCATTTAGAGGATAGGGAGGTAGTTGAGGGACTATTGTATAACCAGGCAGTGGATCCGCCCGGCTATATTGGTGCCACCACATGAAGGCGACCCTCCACAGCATCCCATACACTAAAAATATAGGGGTAAGAGGTATACAATAGTTAAAATATACCCAGTTACTTAGATATTAAACTTGTGACAATATTATTTAATGTGTCGATAATATTTTTTGTTATAATATTTCGAAAACACAATATTTAGTGTTAAAAAAATGTTTCTCTCGTATTCTGTGTTATCGTAATATTTAGTGTCAAGAAAAGGCCTTAAAACTTACCATATATAGTGATACGATTATATTTTAAGATTATTTTTTACGATATTTTCAGTATTACATTTTTCTGTGCTACTATAATATTTTGCATTACGATAATATACAGTGGCACGATACTGTTTTCTGTTAGGGTAATATTTTGTGGTGCGATAACATTTAGGGTTACGATATTATTTTTCTCTTACGATAAAATTTTGCCCTACGGTGATATTTTTACGATAATATTTTGATACGAATATATATATTTTTTGTACCACCAGATAATTAATATTCATTTTTAGGAAAGGACTCACGTAATTATGGATTTGATGAAGGTTATAGACCGTATTCTCCCTGGGTAAGGAGGCTCCCGAACACCTTTTCTCAAGTGATTTATTTTCCATACTACTCATTATTATCCTCTTTTTTTTTGCTTCTTATATCTTTTTAATATCGAATAACACACAAGTATATAGTGACGAAGAAGAATCAGAAATAAACCGCCTAGGAGGAGGTGTTTATAAGCTTCCCATCTGAATAAAATCGTCTGGAGATAGCGAGAAAGACAACTGAAAAACACGTCATCTGAGTGAAGGGGCTGATCTTCACCCCTGGACGATTTTTTTATGCTAAGAGAGAGAGAGAGAGAGAGTCAACGGCCTCCATCAGTGCTAACCCGAGGCGATACTCCGTTCACTTTAACTTGGTCTAAAATTATCTTCTCTCCGACTTGAATGTTGAGAAGAGAATTACACGAAAACTGGGGGCTTGTCACGAGGAAGTGCTATGGAAAAAAAAAAAATGCTTTGTTTACCTTGGCCTAAAATTACCCTTTCTCCGTCTTGAACGCCAAGATATTGCAAGAGAATAACACAAGAATAAGGCACTAGTCACGAAGAAGTGCTATGGAAGGAATGCTGAGACCTAACAAGAAAGTAGCACAAGAACAGGGCGCTGGTCACGAGGAAGTGCTAAAGAAAGGATGCAGACCCATAGTACTGTCTTGTACCGCCGTCTATGTTAAAAAGTTGCAAAAGGACACAGATTTCCGCCAAATTGGAGTGAAAAGAGTACAGTATTTGTATCGTAAAAGTAACACAAATACAGGGCCTTTGTTCTAGCACAATGAAAATCCCTAACCTTTTTCAGTTCAGTTGATGGCCAGGTGTAGTTAGACTAGTGGGTTAATTTGACTAGTAACCAAGAAGACTCATTCCTGCCTCATAACAAAGACTCATTCCACATCCCTGTCAGCTCAGTTGATGCCCAAGTGCACTCATAATGGTGGGTTGATTTGACTAGTAACCAAGGAGACTCCGACCTCAGAGTCGAGGCTTATGGAAGTTCATGCAACCACTTATGTTTAGTTGTGAAAGTGACCCAGTTCCATCAGGTGAAAACAAAGCAACTTAAAAGCTCTCAACTGTTTTACCTGAGAGGGGCAAAATCTCACCTGAAATTCCATTGCATCTACTTAAAGACTTAGGGCATGTCCGTCACTTTCCTCCCAGACGCATCGTACCAAAGTGAATTATCTATGGGCAGAGAAACATATCAACTCTTTTCTCACTTTAGGGATATTAGCACGCAGGGAAGTGTGAGTAGTAGAACCGGTGAAATATTGGGTAAAGTTTTGTCCTGAAAGCAAACACACAAAAACATATACAAACCTCACTACTATATATTATGCTTTATATTTCATCCTTCCTCTCCTGTTAAATTCGGCTCTGCTTGTATTCAGTATTTTTATAACAAATATATTCACACGTAGAGGTATATGATATTGATTTTGATGCCTTATGACAAACACAGATTTTTGCAATAACACGAAACTATGATACACAGGTATGGTACATTACGGAAAAAAATGCCTTTAATCCTTTACCTTTCTGTGTAGAGTACCGAATCACACATTAAAAACAGATCACGTTGGTCATACTTGTTAATATATACAAAAATTTACAAGCTGAGGGTAAAGACAGCAGTGTATATGACATATGTACTATATATAATATTTGTTTTCCTCTAACAATCCCGCTGAGAGAGGCTTGAGCTTAAGGACTCTCAGCACACACACACACACACACACACACACACACACACACACACACACACACACACACACACACACACACACACACACAAAGCACGTCATTCTCCAAACACTCTCAGATTTACAGTGACAGGGAGCCGTGCAACTTACATTATAAATACTGGTGTGAATTTCCTCATTTTATTCTGTGCTAAGACACTACTGTTTCCTGTAGATAAAAATGAGCGTCAGTCCTATCACTTTTATCTGCGTTACGTTACTGTTCCTTGCCGTATGTATTTCTTGGCATGGGGTGTTTCTGGCTTTTCTGTTTTAGGGCATCCAATCTCAATTAGTTGACAAAAAAGGATGCAAAATTTCTCCTACGTTATGCCTTTCACACACACACACACACACACACACACACACACACACACACACCCACACCCACACCCACACACACACCACTTAATTAGAGTGCTGGTACCGGTATATAAACAGCTGGGACGTGCACACTTCACTGGTAATGCCACTTTTTACAGTTTCATCCCTCAGTCGTCTAAAGTGGGATACAAAACCACTTAATTTTCTGGTCGTGAGTATCATTTTCGAAACACCGTTATAATATGCATGTATCATATATATATTTACTTTGATTTTTCTCCCTTTCGTCTCGTCCGTTCCTTCATCCCTGTAGGTTTTCTGTGTCATGTAATTCTGTTTCTTTCATATCTGTGTCATCTAATTCTGCTTCTTTCATTTCTGTGTCACTTAGTTTCCTTCGCCCTCTTCTGTGTACGCATCAGAGTCTGCAACACACATACATCGAAGAAGTATCAGGTCCATCTTGAATCAGATAAAAATATTCTTAAAAACATACACAAAAACCCAACTGCAGTTTCTTTTTTTCAATGTAACCAGTTCTCCTTCCTCCTCCCCTCCTCTTCCTCCTGCCCCTGCTCCTTCACCTCTTCCTCTGTCGCTCTCCTTTATCTCCACCTCTTTTTTCCTCTCCTCCTCCTCCTCCTCTTCGCCCTCTTCTCTTTGATTGACTATTCAGCTGGAGAAGAGGCAGTCTTTCTCGGCCACCAATCTTCTCTCCTCAAACCACTCTCTTTTTGATCTTCATAGTCTGGGCTTAAAAAATACGGGGCAAACTTTCGCTTTTCCCTCTCTCATTTTCTGCTTTCATCCTCCTCTCCTCCTTTTCTGTATTTATCTTCCGTTTACTAATAATCCATTCGTGGACTTTCTCCTCTAAATATATATCTTTTTTTCACACATATTTTTTTTTTTCACTACTCTGTCCACTATCACAAAATAATTCACTCAAATCGGTATCGAGGTTTCTCTTCTCAAAATCTCGAAGGATCAGCTTCGAATTTTCTCTTTTTATCGAGTTCTACATTTTTTTTACTGAACTTTATACAGTGCCTCTCTTTTTTCTAAACAAGGTACTTCGGAGCCACGTAGAAAACAGTATTATCTCTCACCATGTTTTCGAAAAAGAGGTACATTGTTTTCAAGAGAACTCACTACCTCTCTGATAGCTCTTCTCGTTTACGTAGGAAATAACACATCAATCACCACAAATGCCCCAATGTATATAATATTTTCAGGACGCCACTCCACCTTGTCGTTCAAAGAAAATACCTCCTCTTTTCCGTGAATTGTCATCTCTCTTGCACTCTATCGGTTTTATATATATACAAAGGCCATTCGGAGTCTACACACTTGCTGCCTTTCTTGCTGTGCCTCTTTTCTGTGGCACACCCTCCTCTCGATTTCCTGCTCGTGTTTTCTTTATCACGTGTTCCTTATTCTATATACACTGGCCTCTCCATGCCTGTACATGTTCTGTCTTTTTTTTTATTATGACTCTCTTCCGTTCGCCTTCTTTGGCACACTGTCCTCTCGATTCGCTTCTAGTATTATCTTTATCCCATGATCCTCCCTCTACCTCGCTCTTTTTCTGTGCATTCTTCCTACTTTTCCCGTCCTGTCATTCTGCTACTCCTACCATCTTTCCTGTCTCACTCCAACTGTCTGTCTTTCTCATACTATACAATACTGTCAACCTACATTCTCTCTGTCTCTCTCTGTCTCTCTCTCCCTCTCTCTCTAGTATCTTTCACCCCACCTATGTCCTTCTAATACTCTCACTCCTTATATATTCCATTTCTCTCACCCTAACTTTCCCCTGTCCCATCTTCCCTATCCCCCTATCTCTCTCTCACCCTATCCAAACATCTCATTGAAACTCTCTCATGCTACCCTCTTCCTTTACTGTCCATAGCTCCCACCCTACATATCCCTCTCACCCTAGCTCTACTCCTTTATTCCTAACTATCTCACCCTACACATTCTTTCCAATTATTCTCATTCTACATTATGTTCAATCTGTACATTTTCTCCCAACTTTTCTCACCCTATTCACTCCTTTTCCTATCCACTTATTTCATCCTACTGACTCCTCTTTTCTTCTCGCCCTACCTTTCCCCCCAACTCATCCTTGTCGCCCCACTCCTACCCCCTGTCCACCCCTCTCCCCATCCCGCTCACCCCACTCAACTCTCCCCAACTCTTCATCCCTGTCACCCCACTCCTATCCATCTCTCTCCCCATCCCTCTCACCCCACTCAACTATCCCCAACTCTTCATCCCTGTCACCCCACTCCTACCCCCCCCTATCCACCCCTCTCCCCATCCCTCTCACCCCACTCAACTCTCCCCCAGGTCGAGTGATCGCAGCGCCTCCTCAATGTGGTCTGAGAGGGGCATGGAAGGCGGGTCCAGTCCAGGATGTTTGTATGAGTCCAGGAAGTAAGGAATCCCGGACTCCTCTGGCGGGAAGGACTTGGGCAGGCAGTCTCGAGTCCTGGGAGTGAAGGACCAGCCTAGACTAGTCGAGAGTAACCTGTGAAGAAACGGGAAAAGATTAGATAAGGATGATAGATTCTGAGACAGGAAGAGAAGTAATAGTAGTAGTAGTAGTAGTGTAGTAACAGCTGTTGTTGTTGTTGTGGTGGTGGTGGTGGTGGTGGTGGTGGTGGTGGTGGTGGTGGTGGTGGTGGCAGAAATGGTTCCATTTCTCTCTCTCTCTCTTTTCCATCTTCAGTACTTCTCCCTTCCCTGTCCCTCTTCCCTCTTCTCCCTGTCACCCCACTCCCATACATTCACATACACTCATACACTCACACACACTTAAACACACTCGTCCACTCATACATTCTCAGCGTACTGTCAGCCACTCAATCAACCTTCAACACAAGCCTTGATAATATGTGCCAAATTCAACCAATGTATTTTCTAAGCACTAATGGATTTTCTTCTAACTTACAGCGTCTTCCTCTAATCATCCTGCTCTTATAAACTCTCCTTTTCAGTCTCTAAGTCTTCCTGCTTCCCCGGTATCCGTGCTTGTCATAAGAAGTGACTAAAGAGGGCCGATTTGCCTCTCATCTTTCCCTCTTTACTATCCTCCTCTTCTCTTCCTCTTTTCTTGATATATCCGTGCCTCTTCCGGCCTCTCCTTCCTCTCTGCTTCTATCAGGTTAGATATTTGGTTTCACATGAATAATCCAAGGACTATAATTAATGACGGTGACCTTTTCTCTCATACACCACTTTTACGCCAAGACCAATTTAGGAACTTGCCTCAAATTGGTCAAAAATCATCATAAAAAATTTTTCTGAATCCCACATTGCGGTTTCATGATTAAGCATATGACCCGAACTCTCAAGGATACTACTACTACTACTCTACTACTACTACTACCCTAAACCTAAATAAAAATGCATCCAAATAGCAAAAATAAACCAAAATAAACCAAGAGAATGCATCATCTAATTAAGGAGGATTTAAAGTGAGCGAGAAAAAGGTGAAGAAGGGGAAGGAGTCAGGGAGAAAAATACTAGAGAGAGAGAGAGAGAGAGAGAGCGTAGAAGGGGAGGGTAGATTAGCTGACGGGAAAAATTGGACGATAATGGACGAATGAAGGAGAGAAAAGAATTGGAGGAGGAGGAATACAGGAGGAAAAACGTGGAGGGAGGAGAGAAATACGTGGAAGAGAAGGAGGAAGGTTGACGGAAGGAGTGGACGGTAGCGTTGTAGACGGGAGCTAAAAATGAGACGCGAAAAATAGGAAGGAAAAGAGGGAAAGAAGAAGGAAAAGGACTGACAACGGAGGAATGATCAAGGAGCGGAAAGGGACAGAAGAAATGGAACAGGAGTGGAAGAAAGGAGAGAAAAAGATCGAAATTGGAAGGGAAAATTGAAAAGACGAGAGAGACAGACTGGAGGAAGTTATTATCAATCTATCTTTTATTCTATCTATCTATCTATCTATCTGTCTATCTATCTATCGAGTTCGTTTGATGATACCTTTAGAGCACAGCCATATCATCGACTCCTGATCCGATTTTGAGGAAGACGGAATAGACAAGAAAAAAAAAAAAAAAATGTTTAAGGAGACAGAAAAATGGAGGAAAATATTACAGATAAGAAAATGTTTTTAGAGAGAGACGAAAAGGAAGGGAAGTGTTTATTCTGACAGGGAAAGGAAGGAAAATGCTGAGAAATGTTTAGACAGGAAAAGGAAGGAAAATACTGAGAAACTTTTATCTAGACAGGGAAAGGGAAGAAAATGTTGAGGAAATGGGATGAAAAGGTTTATATAGACAGGGGAAAGGGAGGAAAAGGTTTATATAGACAGGGAAAAGGGAGGAAAAGGTTTATATAGACAGGGAAAAGGGAGGAAAATGCTAATATAGGCAGGGGAAATGGAGGAAAATGCTTACATAGACGGGGAAAAAAGGAGGAGAATTTTTACAGAGACAGGAAAGAGGGAAAAATTCTTACACAAAGTGGGGTGAGGGAGGAAAATGTTCATACAGAGAGGACAGAAGAGGAGGAGAGGAGGAGAGAAGAGAAGACAGTGAGGGAGAAAAAAAATGAGTGTGGAGGTGAGGGACGCGGCAAGGATGATGGAATTGTGAGAAAGATTATACCGGAGGGAAGATGGGAGGGGGATTATACGGGAGGCAAGATTGGAAGTAGCCCAACGTGGACTACTGGGCTACTGGGCTACCGGGCAACTGGGCTACCGGGCTACTGGGCTACCGGGCTACTGACTACCGGGGGAATGAGATATTGGTCTACGAGGGGACTGGGCTACTGGGCTACTGGATTTCTCTAATACTGGGCTACTGGGCTACCGGGCTACTGGGAACATGAAATCAACGTAAGGGAGATTTTTTCCTGTTTTACGACGGGAATGACGATCTTATGTCATCTTGGGAGAGAGTTTCCTTAGTGGGGAGTATAGTTTGTCTGTCTGTGTGTGTCTGTCTGTCTATCTATCTGTCTATCTACATCTGTTTTATTTATCTACCTGTCTGTCTATCTATCTATCCACCTGTTTATCTACCTATTTGTGTCTGTCTATCTATCTATATATCTATCTATGTCAACATCAGTAAAACCATCTACTCAAACATTTACCTTCTGCTCATGTTCGTATGTATGTCTGTAGGGATGGATGTGTCTTTCAATCTGTCTGTCTGTCTGTCTCTCTGTCTCTCTCTCACTCTCTCTCTCTCTCTCTCTCTCTCTCTCTCTCTCTCTCTCTAACGTGGGATTATTTTACGCAGAATTGGAAGAGAAATATCAACGATGAGAAACGAAAGAATAAATATAAAATAGGAAGACTGGAGGATGAAAAAAAAATGAGAGAGTAAGGAGAGAGAATATATATGATGAGGAAGGAGGAATATTGGAGGCTAGTGATGAATAAGAGATAGAGATAGATAGATAGATAGATAGATAGATAGAGAGAGAGAGAGAGAAGGAATGAAATGATGACCGTAGAAGCTTACCAAGAGGAACGAAAAACAGAAAACTTTAACAATCCATCTATCTGTCTATTAGTCTGTCTATCTATCTATCCACCTATTAGTCTGTCTATCTATCTATCTATCTAACTATGATCAAGTCCATACGGTTTTATGTACTTTCAGAAAAATAAAAAAAATCTTTCAGTGAGATCAGCGTCGAGAGAAACTAGTAATTAATGTTAAAACCGATATCCAACTTCCTCCCACATCCTTCCCAAAATTCTTAGGCCAGTCTCAAGAAAATCCCTCTGTAATCCACGTCTTCTAACCCTGTAATCCTCGTCGCGAATAGAGGGTCAAGGAAGTCCACTGGTCTGGGGATTTAGGGGTGATGGGGATTTAGGGGTGACTGGGATTTAGGGATAATGGGGATTTAGGGGTGATGGGGATTTAGGGGTGATTGGGATTTAGGGGTGATGGGGATTTAGGGGTGATGGGGATTTGGGGGTGATGGGGATTTAGGGGTGATGGGGATTTAGGGATAATGGGGATTTAGGGATGATGGGGATTTAGGGATAATGGGGATTTAGGGGGTGATGGGGATTTAGGGATGATGGGGATTTAGGGATGATGGGGATTTAGGGGTGGCTGGGATTTAGGGGTGATGGGGATTTAGGGGCTGTGGGGATTTAGGGGCTGTGGGGATTTAGGGATGATGGGGATTTAGGGGGTGATCGGGATTTAGGGATGATGGGGATTCAGGGATGATGGGGATTCAGGGATGATGGGGATTTAAGGATGATGGGGATTTAAGGATGATGGGGATTTACGGGTGATGGAGATTTACGGGTGGCAGGGATTTAGGGTTGATGAGGATTTAGGGACGATGGGGATTTAGGAATGGTGGGGATTTACGGGTGATGGGGATTTAGGGGTGAGGACCTTTTGAGGAAGAGGGAAGTGATAGACAGTCATGTTGGGTAGGATTAATTTGCACAGAGAAGCATGCAATGATGATGATGATGATACAGACAGGCACACAGACAGACAAGGGGCGACGGAGATGCCAATTTGAAGACGCGAGGGATGATGCATGTGAAAAGGAACGGAAAAAAAAGGCGAAATAAATCATCAAAGACGTATGTGCAAAGTTTGGGAGATGAGGAACAGAGGAGAAGGAATTTGTGAGGACGAGGGAAGGAAAGAAGAGATGCGGAATTAATGAGGAAGGAGGAAGAGGAAGAAATATGAAGGAGAGACGCAGATTTATTTACATTCTGAGATAAAACTTGGATGCAAAATCTTGAATGGTAAAATCTGGAACAGGGACAAGGCTATGTAAATCTGGAAATACAAGAGAAACAATATGGAACAAGAGAGACAGCAGTATATACCATTTACGTTCACCTACACATTGGCTGTTTAAAAGACTGAAGAAAAATAAAATGCAATGGGAAACGCAGGAAAAAAATTATATATAGGAGTCGGGTACGTGAAAATACAGAGCGACTATTAAATACCTTCAGTCCGACGACGTAGTATTAAAGTTTGAGCTGATACCTAATGATTTTTTTTTTCCGAATAAAAGAGAGTTCCAGAGCAATGAAGGGATAAATAAAGGCTATCTCTAACCCCTCCAGTCAAAATAAAAAAATAAATAAAACTGAATATAATCGACTGGAAGCATCAATAATCCAATAAAAATAAATTGTCATTGTGGTGAAAGGCTTAATATTTTCTTACCTGTGACGTATATATTTTAAATTTATTCCTACTTTTAATGGACGATTTTTTTTCCCACTCAGGACCTCTCGTAGTGAAGGGGTTAAGGAAGGCTCTATGTAACCCTTCCAGATTAAATAAAATGAAAAAAAAAAAAATCGAAGCTGAATAAAATCGTCTGGTGAGAGCAAGAATAAAGTGAGAAACAGCAAGAACAAAGTGAGAGAGAAACAGAAAAAATAAAGTGAGAAACAGCGAGAGTAAAGAAAGAAACAGCAAAAATAAAGTGAGAGAAAGAGAGAGAGTAAAGTGAGAAACAGCAAGAATAAAGTGAGAAACAGGTTACAGGACTGAGGGGGGGGGGTTAAAGAGGGAGTGAAAATCGTCTGAAGGTAGTGAGAATTTAAATCAACCCCTCCTGTGCTGAATAAAATCGTCCGATGCTGATTAGAATAAAGAAAATTAATCATTGCAATAAAGAGATTAATTCCTTCCATTAAAAAAAGAACTATAAATAGGGTTTATTATTCCTATCTCCAGACGATTTTATTCAGCTTAGGAGGGATCTGTAGAAGTGAGGGGGCTTATTAATGGTATATCTATCCTGATCGATAACACCCCTGGGAAGAAAAACCGTCTGAAAAACAAAAACCAACAGAATAAATCACCGAATCAAAGTGGTTAAGGGAGACTAAGATCACTGTGAGAAATCTTCCTTCAGTTGAATGAAATCGTCTGAGATAAACAATTAAATAGATGATATAAACCCCATTTTTTAAAGGGTATGTAATGTAAAGAAAACGAGAAAAGTTCATCAGAAAACGTAAAATAGAGAAGAAAATTTGGGGGGTAAACTTAGGTAACTCGTTCAATCTCGGGAAGGAAAAGGGGAGGCTTGATAAAGATAGGAGAGAGAGAGAGAGAGAGAGAGAGAGAGAGAGAGAGAGATGAGATGAGAGGGGGACGAAGGAAAGAGATGAAGCGTGGAAATGGCAAATGAGGGAGGGGAGACGATGAGAGAGAGAGAGAGAGAGAGAGAGAGAGAGAGAGAGAGAGAGAGAGAGAGAGAGAGAGAGAGTTTTACACAGATACACAGACCTTATCATCTTTACTGGGAGGTCCAACTTTAAGATTAAAATAAAGACAGCCAAAGAACTTCAAGAACTGAGAATAAAGAAAAAGGCTCTCTCCCGCCCTCCACACCCTCCAACCATCAGCCTTACACGAAAATAGGAAGAAGCAACACCTTGGAGGAGCAAAAGTCTGGCAGAAATTTTAAAGGAAAGCTAGACATTAGTATGAAAATGAAACTGTGAATAAATATCAACATTTTCACCACTACCCAGTCGATTTCCGGGCCGGTCAGACTGCTAGATAAAGTCTGTTCCTCAAATGTCCCTGTTTAACCAGCAGGAGAATTAGGGACCTTGAGAGAAATTCGATGGTTGTGAGACTGAGATTTAGCCAAAGTTAATTATCTGCCTTAATGACTCGTGTAGTTGATAGGTGCTAATAGTGTATCGACAAACAAGTACAAAAGGTGCAAATGCTGGAGCTTCAGGGCCTCTCAATAAATGCCTTTGGTGTGGTGTGATGTGGAGTAATTTTGTGTGGGTTGGTGTGATGTGAGAGGGTGGTATGGTGTGTCGTGTGGTATGAGACGGTGGTATGGTATGTGGTGTGGTGTGGTGTGGTGTGGGAGGGTGATTTTGTGTGATATGGTATGAGAGGGTGGTATGGTGTGTGGTGTGGTGTGGTGTGGTGTGGTGTGGGAGGGTGGCTTTCTCAGATGTGGTATGGGAGGGCGGTATAGTGTGTGGTGTTGTGTTGTGTGGTGTGGTGTGGTGTGGTGTGGTGTGGTGTGGGAGGATGATTTTGTGTGATATGGTATGAGAGGGTGTTACGGTGTGTGGTGTGGTGTGGTGTGAGGGGGTGATTTTTTGTGATATGGTATGAGAGGGTGGTACGGTGTGTGGTGTGGTGTGAGAGGGTAATTTTGTGTAATGTGGTATGAGAGGGTGCTACGGTGTGTGGTGTGGTGTGGTGTGCGAGGATGATTTTGTGTGATATGGTATGAGAGGGTGGTATGGTGTATCACTACCACCAGCAACAAAACGACCACCACCGCCACCATCACCACCACCACCTACAACAACAAGTAATAATAATAATAATAATAATAATAATAATAATAATAATAATAATAATAATACACCAAGTCATTCCACTGTCAAAATTTTCCCCACACCAAAGTGCTCCGTAATTTTTAGTTTTTTTCTCGCCTTTTTTATCTTTTATCTTCACTCCGAGGTCACCAAGAGTTGAAAATGACCCGGAGCGTAAAGTTTGTGAAATCTGGTGTACCTCTCTCTCTCTCTCTCTCTCTCTCTCTCTCTCACAACTTGCTCCAGCTGGGGTAATATGAGGGAGTGTTATTTACGTCACAGGTGGGCTAATTTGGGGATATTACTTCTCATTAGTTTCCTCATTATCTTTACTCTTGTTAGTGAGGCTGCCGTTATTATTATTATTATTATTATTATTGGTGGTGGTGGTGGTGGTGGTAGTAGTAGTAGTAGTAGAGGTAAAGGTTATGGTAGTAGTGCTGCTGCTGCTGTTATTGTTCTTACTATTATTGTTGTTGAAGAAGAAGAAAGAGCAGAATAACAAGAGGAAGAAGAACATGCAGCTCTTCCCATACTTACTTACATGAATAATTACTTCCTCATTTAATACCCTCTAATAACCTCAATTACTCCTTCATCTCCTGAGTTATTGCCTCATCAACAAGTAAGACCTTCATCAATCAGAAAGACTTTTATTATGTATCTTGTAATTAAAGATATCACTTGGTTTTAATTGGGGTTAATTATGGATAATGACCCAGATCTCCCTCAAGGTCCTATGACCCACACTCGAAGGCCTAAAGTGGTTCAAGTCATCGGGGATTGGGTACTAGAGTTATACAGACTATTAGGGGGTTAATGGTGACGGCATTAACACTCTCTGGCTAATTCCTACTCTCTCTCTCTCTCTGCCTTAATTCTCCATATTCTTTCTCCCAGCTTCCATCAAATCTGCTTTAATGTCTTCTCTTCCTTTCCTCTCATGTCTTTATCGCCTTTATCTTACCTCCCCATTCTCTCTCTCTCTCTCTCTCTCTCTCTCTCTCTCTCTCTCAAAAACAATAAATCAATAAAAAATGGAAATAACAAGGACAGTATATATGAAATATTTTACACTACACCTGACAAGCAATCCAAATTTCGTATTAATTGATCATGCCTAAATAATTAACTGGATTTTTATAAGATATTCATGATAAAATTGGCATGAATATTTTGAAACCCCACGATATAAAAGTAAAAAACACCATTTTTTTTTTAAATTGAGGAAAATAAAATAAAAAACTGATTACAGAAAATTTAAAAATATATAAGGCTTAAATGGGCTCGTATTTTCGTCGAGTAAGGAGACTCCCTAACACCTGTTCCTTAGCGATTTATTTTTGGATATGGATGGTTAATAGCCTTCCGCACGTTACTTACACACAGAGTATGGCGATGCTTGAATGATTTATACAACACATCATGAGACAGTAAGGTGCAATAAGGAAAATAAACCGCTTAGAAAAAGGTGTTAGGGAGCTTACTTAACCGACGAGAAAACGAGCCAAGGTACGAAGCGCTGATTGGCTGATACAGAGATGACGTCACTGCCTAAGATGTGACGTCACTGTCGGGATACTACAATAAATCGTGATAATAATGTAAAAAAACAATCACTTTTCGTCGCTTTTCGGTGCACTGACCCTTCGAAAAAAAAAAAAAAAAAAAAATCCTTATTTCCAACCACATCTAAAAACACTACAAGTACCGTATTGGGATGCGCATGAACAACTGGCTACACATGCACCTGGGACAGTGTTTGTGTGAAGTGGAGGCCTTGCTACAATCTCCAACGATCATGCATCACAATCACTTGGTCATTTCAGCTAACAACGAGCACCTCCGTCGGTCATTTCAACACATCCTTGGTCATTTCACTTAATTACCACCTCCGTTCATTCATCTCAGTGCCACCAACAACTATGTGATTAGGTCAGGAGTGTCAAGTGTACTAAATGCTAATCATCCGCTACACTCTGGTGCCGTCCCGCGTACAACCACAAAAAAAAATATTCGTTACCCTCGTGGAGTGATACGATATGACATAAGGACCAAGGATCCTGAACTACCACCAGTACCAAATGAACACAGTTTCACTTTTACAAATCGCTGCAGAGTTCATCGCACGCAGAAGTAACGATAATTTTTTTTTTAGTGGGTGTACATGCGTGGCCAACTGTACACTCTGACCTTATGTATTAAAATTTTAAGTTAATTCAAAAATAGAGTTTTTTGATAAAGTTCCCCATAAAAGACCGATGTGTTGATTAACCTCTTGAGTTTCGTGACGTCTTAATTACTTTGTTCAACCTCCAGACGATTTTCTATAACTCCAGAAAAGCTCTCGTTCTGAAGGCGTTAGTTAGGGTTGTATCTATATTATTTTTATGTTAACTTGGCCTAAAATTGCCATCTCTCCATCTTGAAATCTGAACCGTAGCAATAGATTTAACACTAGAATTAGGTGCTACTCGCGATGAAGTTCCATGGAAAGGATGCAGAACCGTAGTATTAAATTTTTCTGCCACTGAGCTACGTAAAATGAGATGCAAAAGGACAAAATTCTGGGCCAGGTTAGAGTAAAGGCCGTACAGTGATTTTAGTTCAAGAAATCGCTCTTAAGTAGAAACAAATCGTCTGAGGGTAGGAAGAATTGAAGGAAAAAACATAATTGGAGTGAAGTGGTTAGTGGGTATTGGCGTCGAGACTAAAATAAATTCATGTGACTAGACTGATGATTTTAAGCAACTTGTGATAAATGGAGAAGACTCAGAACAGCCAGAGAGATAGAAAGACAGATAGAAAGACAGACAGATACATACATACAGTCAGATAGTTAGACTGAGAGAGAGAGAGAGAGAGAGAGAGAGAGAGAGAGAGAGAGAGAGAGAAATTCATGTCTCAGCCCTGCTCTTCACGTTATTTGTCAGACCCTCCCACAAGTCCAGCCTAGAAACGCCTTTGTCACTGAATTACTGAGTTACTGAGACACCAAGACCTGCTTATCGTACATCAGCCAACCCGAAGCCCGGCACCACACGCCAGCCCATGTTCTCAAACCGCGGAACTCGTTTTCTGTCGTGAGGTAAGTTATAAAAGTTTGAGAATCTGACGTTTAACCATTGGGAGTGTATAGAGGAGGTTGAAATCTGATAGTTTAGATTCAGAAGGGGGTTGGCACCTTTCAGTTTTGCTCTAGCATCCACGGTATTCAAGACATTTCTTTTTCTGAAATTTCACGGCACTCAATTCTCCCACGAACTTGCGGGTTGTCAAGTGTCGCCTCCCCGCGCGGGAATGGAAGAAACCACGCACTGTGCAATTTTTATTCAATTTAGTCTTATTTTTTTTTTTTTCTGAGGATATGGCAGAAGCACCAACTGAGAGTGGTATATAGGTAAGGTAATCAAGAGTGCAGATGACACAAAGTAGATGTCAAGTAGTAATCAAAGACGACTGTGATCCATTTGATATTGTCAAAAAGGGGTGGAAATGGCAGATAAAGTGTATGTACAATGCATACGTGTTTCTATGTATGTATGTATTGATGTATGTATGTATATATGTATGTATGTACTCGTATGTATAAATGTATGAGTATGTATCGCAGCGGCCACCTTGCACATCCCCGACCCGGCACGGACAGAAACTTTAATACACCACTGACTGAAGTAAAGAATGAATGGGATCCAGGAATTATTATCAGTAATGATCTGACAAACTCTAAACAGCAAGTAATAAGGCTAACAAGACGCTGGGTTTCAGGAAATGGAACTTCAGTCGCAAACGCCAAATAAACTGTACAAATTTTATACGTCACTAGTTAGGCCGCATTTCGAAAACGGTGTATAATTCCGGGTCCAAAACCTTACTGAGGACGAAAATAAACTTGATAGGATGAAACAGGACCACCAAAATGACCCTATCACGTGAAATTTGCAGTACGAAGAAATTATCCTCCCCCCCCAAAAAAAAAAAAAAAAATTCTTTCAACAGACCAAGACATAGTGGGGAAGTACTTCACGTTTTTATAATCTTTAATAAACTGGACGACATCTCAACGCAAAATCTGTCTTAAATACAAAATGATACAGTGAACGGGAGAAACAGAATTAAACTCGAACATGAATTTACAGTACGAATATACCGAAAACTTAAAGAATATTCGTACTTAAAACTTAAAGAAAACTTTAAGAATAGGCTACTAGAAACAGTCATTAGTTCAGTTCACTCGCTGTACTCGCTATGGCTACTCTGCCGGGGTCTTAGCGGCAAAAACACCCCATCAGAGGACATCAATCGGGACAAAATTGGGAATGTGAGCAGCTGGACGGCCAATATTTCCTTGCGCAAATTTTTAAAAAACTGATTAGTTAGAGTTTCGAGTTCTGTCACATGCATACATACATACATACACAGATACATACATACGGTACATACATACATACACACATACAAACTCAGCAATAAATTTGTAGCAGATTTCGACATTATCGGTCTCAGTTAATTAGTCTTTTTTCTTTTTTCAATTTCTGGTCTTCTCGTGAACAGAAAGTAATCGTAAGACCCTCCACCCCCCCCTCTCCCTCTCTCTCTCTCTCTCTCTGTCCTATTTCTCCCTTCCTTCTTTTTCAGGCCATTGCACTAAGCACTCAAATCAGACTCACTCTCTCTCTCTCTCTCTCTCTCTCTCCCCCCCCCAACAAAGAGAACCCAAGAGGGGCTCAAAACTCGCTCACAAGTTCATAATACCCCGCTTTAGAAGTCGAATCTTATTAGCCTTCAGGTAAAATTAAAGGCTGTCCTTATTAATACCTGAGCCGGGCCTATTCACAGGTGCTTTTAAGAAGTGCCAGCGTCGTTAATAGAGGCTTCATTATGGGGAAGAATGAGGCTGCTTTTCATACTGCGGTTTTGGCTTGAGAGGGTGGGTGTTTGTGTGGGTGAGGGGGGTGGGGGAGGTTCCTGTGTGTGAGGTGGGTGGGAGAGGTTGATGTGTGTGTGTGTGTGTGTGTGTGTGTGTGTGTGTGTGTGTGTGTGTGTGTGTGTGTGTGTGTGTGTGTGTGTGTGTGTGTGTGTGTGTGTGTGTGTGTGTGTGTGTGTGTGTGTGTGTGTGTGTGTGTAATGCTTATACGCTTAATTATAAATGAGGGCTAGAAGCTGTAAATTTATAACAAGATGTATATATTTAAATGTGTAGTCTGGGAATTCTATTTAAAACAGTCTGTCACCTGTTAATTACTCTGTCAGTCTATCTTTCCACATGTCCATTCACCCATGTAAGCTGGTATGTACGCGTTTATGTATGTATGCATGTATATATGTATGTTTGTGTTTATGTATGTATGTATGTATGTATGCATGTATGTACAGTAGGTATGTATTTATCTACTGCCATACGCGTATCCCCTTCAATCCAGTCAAGCGTTGTTCTCCGTTGTATTCTCATGATCTCCAGACGATTTTAACTCAGGTCAAGAGAGTCCCTGGAAGCGAAGGGGTTAACGAAGGCTCTATCTAACCCCTCCAGCACCAAAAGCCTCCCCTAAATCTGAATAAAATCGTCTGGAAGCAGATGAAATAGAGGGTAGCAGAGATAAAGATGCCCCCAAGCTTCACTCTATGGGCACTCAATGTCCGCTGTCTCCTGTCTCTCCAAACCACCTCTCCCTCATGTACACACTCACTGACTCTCTCTCTCTCTCTCTCTCTCTCTCTCCCTCTCTCTCTCTCTAAGTATCTACCGATCTATCCATCCATCCATCCACTTAGCTATCTGTTTACTTCTCTTTTTTTTTTCTTTCTATCTTTTTACCCATCTACTTTTCTATCCATCCATCCATCATTCTCTCTCTCTCTCTCTCTCTCTCTCCCCAACAGGCTTATTAACATCAGGTAATGAACGCAAATGATGCCTGTTTTCCTCTTCATTTACGCACCTGTTCACTTTATAGGCTAATTAGAACTGTGGGTACACCTGGGCGAGTAGGTGTGGGCGTGTTTTGAGAGAGAGAGAGAGAGAGAGAGAGAGAGAGAGAGATGCTGTTACCAACTACTCTTTCATTTCGTTGACTTATTCTATTTTAAGTTTACTACATCCAAACGAAATAATTTTTGGTTGAGAGAGCTCCCTAATGATGAAGGAAATAATGAACGTTGTATCGAACCTCCTCCTGTTGGGAAAATTTATCCTGAAGTTGCTTAAGTCTCGTCTAATCCTAATTTATGTTTTCAGAGATAGCACGATAAAAAAAAAAAATGCCATCAAATGAGAGGAGTTTAATTAATAATCTTTCCAGTGAGTCAGTGAGTCTTTCCTCCTTCTCATACCACCTCACACTTCCTTAATCAGTTTCTTCATCCTAGTTTCTCTTTGCCTCGTTACATTTTGTGTTTGTACTCTTTTATTTCCTTTCATTTACTTGTGGTTGTCATTCGTTTATTACGCCAATGAATTCTACCAGCATCACATCACTATCCCTCCCTCACTCCTCCCTCTGTTTCCTCTCTCTCTCTTCTCTCTCACTGCAGTCCTTCATTCTTTTCCTTCTTCACACATCTCTCTATTCCCACCCGCCCCTCTCTCCCTCTCTAATTCTTCATTCCTTTCCTTCTTCCACTCCTCTCTCTACTCTCTCTTGCTCCTCTCTTCCTCTCTCCCTAATTTTTCTCTTTACTCCCTCCCTCTCCTCTCTGTCTCCCCCACCCACATATGTCAGCTCTCCTGCTCCCTTCCTCTCTCCCTGTACTCCTTCCCCATCCTCTTCCCCCTCCCCTACCAATCCCCTTAACAATCCCATCCCCCTTTTCCCTCCTCCCTCCCTTTCTCCATCCCTCTTCCTCCCACACCCTTAACTCTCTTCCTACCCATCCCTCCCCTCCTTACTCATTCCCCCTCCCTCTCCAAAGCCTCAATTAACTCCCTCTCCTCTCTGCATCTTCTACTCTTACACAGCTCTCTCCCTCACCACTCCTCTCTCCCTCTTCCCGCCCTTTCCTTCTATTTCCTCTGCTCCCCTCTCTCCCGCCCACACCCACACACACAGCTCTCTCCCTCCCCTCCCTGCCATCCCATATCCCTCCCGCTCTCCCTTCCCCCTTCCCTCCCTCTCCACCCATCTCTCCTGTACCATCCAGTGGGCGGAATGTTGACTCACCGCGGCTAATATACTCTATCTACACACACCCTCCACACTACTACACCCATCTTCTTCTACACAACTCTATCATCCACTACACCTCTTTATCATCCTTCTCTCTCTTTCATCCTCCCCTCTTTCTCTCTTTGCCATCTTCTACAACTCTCTTTACCATCCACTTCTCTTTATCATCTCCCATACCTCTCTCTACTCTCCCGTACACGTCTCTCTTTACCACTCTTTACCTCTCTTTACCATCCACCTACTTCTCTCTTTACCATCCTTGTCCCTCCATCCTCCTCCGTCCTTCCTCTCTTTACCATCTTCTTCACTTCTCTTTATCATTTTCTCTTTACCATCCTCCTCTCTTTACCATCCTCTACACCTCTCTACCACCAACTACTCTTTACAATCCTCTGCAACTTCCTCCTTCTCTCTTCCTCCTCTCTTCCTATCCATTCGCTATATCTCTTTCTTACTATCCTTCTCTCTTTCGTTCCATACCATCCTCTTTACCTCTCTTTGGCTCGTGCTATCGTCGGTTAAGGAGGTTCCCTAACACCTCTCCCTAAGCGATTTAGTTTTACATCCTGCTAGTTGATATAATTTTGTACCTTACTTACGCAGAGTATTGCGATATTACAGTGACTTAAGCAACACATTAGAGGATGACTGTGTATAATAAGCAAAATAAATCGCTTAGGAAGAGGTGTTAGGGAGCTTCTTTTACCGATGAGATGTGGGCTTTTACCATCTTTATCTCCACCTATACAACCCCAGTTCCTTAATCTCTACATCTCTATTTTTTTATCTCTTATTCACTTCTTATCTACTTTCAATCACAGCTTCTTTGTTTTATTTTGTTTCTCGCCTTCTTTCATCCTTCATGTTTTTCCACAGACATCACTTGTTTCCTACTCATTCATTTTTCATTCATTTCTCTTCATTCTGTTATGTAACTATCTTTGTCTCATCATATTTACCTCGTTATTCAATCCTTCTTCATCTCCCTCTCTCTCTCCCTCTCTCTCTCTCTCTCTCTCTCTCTCTCTCTCTCTCTCTCTCTCTCCCTCTCTCTCTCTCTTCATTTTTCAGCGATATTCTCGTCTGGTAAGGTGGCTACTCATCACCTTTTCATATGCGATTTATTTTGCTCTTCGGTGTTATTTAAATATGGCTGCACTGCACGAATACAACACAAAAGGACACTGATCAACCATACCCAAAAATAAATCGCTAAGGAAGAGGTGCCACGGATCCTTAGCGGGCCCTCTACCTCTCTCACCTGTGCGTGGTGGGGCTGATGTTGATTCGGAGCGGTTCGGAGCCTGATTCGAACTGGTTGGCTATCGTCACATTGGATCCGAACATACAGTAGCGAGGCATGGCAGTCCCCACCACCCCCGCCAGCACAGGACCCGTGTGAAGGCCTATACGCATCTGTAGGGGGGAGAGAGCAGGGCAAGATTAGGTTAGTCTGGGTTAGATGAGTTCAGTTGAGGTTACGTTGGGTTAGATTAGGCTACATTTGATTTAGGTTGGGTTAGATTTTAATGAGTTAGCTTAGGCTAGAGAAGAATGAGCAGGATTTTTTATTTATTTATTTTTTAAAGGCTTCAAACTCTAAATTTTCTCTTGCTCGTCATCTTCACCTAACCCCTCCAATATTTTTTTTTTCCTATCTACAACAAATATATTTTTTCTTTTTCTTTCTGAAATTTAGAACTCGAACGCTTTGATATGTTCATTAACTTTTTCAAGTCTCCATCAAGCTAAGTAAAACTGTTGTGTTATCAAGAATTCTAGGTGTAATTTTTTCCCTTCGATGAAAAAGGACAGACTGGACCAAAAGGGTATGCAAGCTCAGAATTTCTGGTAGTTATTTGTGTGTGTGTGTGTGTGTGTGTGTGTGTGTGTGTGTGTGTGTGTGTGTGTGTGTGTGTGTGTGTGTGTGTGTGTGTGTGTGTGTGTGTGTGTGTGTGTGTGTGTGTGTGTGTGAGAGAGAGAGAGAGAGAGAGTTACGTAGCCATAGTGGCCTATAGGTCGTATATTAAGTGGCTCTGAAAATTTCGTAAAACATCATCCTAAGCGACTTATTCTTGAAATTAAACGTCACTATCGTCCTGCATATTTCTGATGCAAACTGTACCGATATTAAAAACTATACAAGAACATATACGAAAATACAAAGGAGGAATATGCGAAATAAATAGCTAAGAAAAAAGTGCTAAGATGCTAACGGTGCCACTTAAGTAACATTGTAAGTGAATTTCATGGCAAAAAAATTAAACCAAAATGAGTTCCAGAAATAACTATACTCTTTTCTCTCTAACCTGGTCTAATATTGCCATCTCTCCACCTTGAAAACTCAGCTGTAATAGATTAGCAATAGAATATTATGCTAGTCACGAAGAAGTGCAATGGAAAGGAGACACAGCTGTAGTACTGTCTTATTTTGCCCCTGAGAGACGTGAAATAAGCGGCAAAAGGACGAAAATCTGGGCCAAGTTAAAGTGAAAGTTGTATATTAGAACTGGTAATTTCTTTTCACCTTCATACTATATACTGAAGAAAAATGATGTCAAATTCAAGATTCCTTCTATCTGTCTTAAAGAAATATATACAGATTTTGCAGGATTTTTTCTCAACAAATTCGGTCTTACTCCCTCTGTCTCTTTTTCCCAGTTCTCTCTCTCTCTCTCTCTCTCTCTCTCTCTCTCTCTCTCTCTCCCTAGCTACCTTCACTTGCTGCGGACAATCATTAAATGCTCTCTCTCTCTCTCTCTCTCTCTCTCTCTCTGACACACGACCACTAAATGCCTACTCGCCCCGCCTCACCCTTGACTCCGACCCTCCCCTGGCGCCAGACTCTAGTTCGCATTCTCCTCGGTTAAGGAAGCTCCCTAACACCTCTTCTTAGCGATTTATTTTTAACTGTGGGTGGTTAATATCTTTTTGTACTTTATTTATGCAGAGTATGGCAAAATCGGAGGGCGTTATGTATGACAGAAGAGGACAGTAAGGTGTAATAAACAAAATAAATCGCTCAGGAAAAAGTGCTTAGGAGCTAACGGGAATACGGACTCGTGTCTCGCTACGTATGCGCCACCAGTCCTCGGCAAAGCAACTTCCGGCCTCCACGATTATTTCTCGTAATTGCTGGCACAGATGGCTTCGTGGCACTTTTCCGTGAGCGATTTATTTTTGAACATTTCATCTTTAACGTTCTCTAGAATTATCTTTATAATTTTCTGATACTGGCACGGATTGCATTAGTAACATACAACTTAGTAAAACAGCGTAAGAGAAAAATAAATCGCTTAGGAAATGTAGTTACGAAAGAATATCAGGGTGAAACAGGTAAACTAAATCGCTTAGTAAATGGTGTTACGAAAGAATATCAGGGTGTAATAGGTAAGATAAATCGCTGAGAAAGAGGTACTAGG
Organism: Coenobita brevimanus; assembly: GCF_032717465.1. Lineage (NCBI taxonomy): Eukaryota > Metazoa > Arthropoda > Malacostraca > Decapoda > Coenobitidae > Coenobita > Coenobita brevimanus. The sequence goes on along the minus strand of NC_137004.1, from coordinate 4,491,360 downwards.
AAGGAATATCAGGGTGTGATAAGCAAAATAAATCACTGAGGGTGAGGTGTTACAGAGGAATATTAGGGTGTAACAGGAAGTGAATTGCTTAGGAAATGGTGTTACAGAAGAAAATCAGGGTGTAACAGGCAAAATAAATCGCTTAAGAAATGGTGTTACGAAAGAATATCACGGTTACAGAAGAATAACACCGTGTAACAGGTAGAATAAATCGTTTAGGAAGAGGTGTTACAAAAAAAACTAGCAGGGTGATAGGGGCAAAATAAATCGCTTAGGAGAAGGTGTTACGTAAGTTTAAAAACGAACAAGAATAAGACAGTAGGGCATGAAAGGGCTCTCTAACTCCGTTCCTCCATCTTGACCCCTGAGTCGTCACGTGAGGTCAGCCCCAAGGTCAACTGAATTATATCGACCCCTTCAATCCAACGACGCGTCTTTGTTTATTCCTGCCCTCACCAGACGATTTAATCAGCTTAAGAAGAAACTTTTCGTAAATTGGGGGTAATCAGATGTGTCCTTAATTACCCCCTTCATGTAGCCTCAATTAACTCCTTTCACTGCTTGGGATATTGATTGGAGGTAATTATTTTGTCCTTAATTAACCCCTTTCACTGCTACGATCTTGGAGGTAATTACATGTGTCCTTAATTAACCCCTTTCACTGCTGAGGGATCTTGGAGGTTATTACATGTGTCCTTAATTAACCCCTTTCACTGCTAGGGATCTTGGAGGTAATTACGTGTCCTTAATTAACCCCTTTCACTGCTGAGGGATCTTGGAGGTAATTACATGTGTCCTTAATTAACCCCTTTCACTGCTGAGGGATCTTGGAGGTAATTACATGTGTCCTTAATTAACCCCTTTCACTGCTACGGATCTTGGAGGTAATTACTTTGTCCTTAATTAACCCCTTTCACTGCTACGGATCTTGGAGGTAATTACTTTTGTCCTTAAGTAACCCCTTTCACTGCTACGGATCTTGAAGGTATTTACTTTTGTCCTTAATTAACCCCTTTCACTGCTACGGATCTTGGAGGTAATTACATGTGTCCTTAATTAACCTCTTTCACTGCTACGGATCTTGGAAGTAATTACATGTGTCCTTAATCAACCCCTTTTACTGCTAGGTATCTTGGAGGTAATTACTTTTGTCCATAATTAACCCCTTTCACTGCTACGGATCTTGGAGGTAATTACATGTCCTTAATTAACCCCTTTCACTGCTAAGGATCCAGCAGGTATTTAGATATGTCCATAACCCCTTCAATGCAATGGAATTTTTTTACTACGTCAGATAAAATGGTCTGGTAGGAGCAAGAAAATATAATCGGAAAATAAGTCACTCGATGCAAGGAGTTGAAAAAAAAAAAAAAAAAAGGTGCTAGTCACGAAGAAGTCTTAATGGACATGATATAAAGTCACAGTCTCGCCAAAAAAGTTAAGGGAATTGATTTGCAAAAGGACTAAAATCTTCACCAAATGCATACGGTGAACCAAGGATACGAAATGTGTTCTTGAGGCGAAATAAGAATACGAAAGAGATGTTGGAATTACGATAAATAAGAATCCGAAAGAGATGTTGGAAAAGTATGATAAATAAGAATACGAAAGAGAGACTGGGAAAACAGAAAATCAAAATAGAGATAAAAAGTTCGTCTGTTATTTCACTGCGTCTGTTTCACACCCTCACATCCATCAGCTTCCTCCTTAAAGCATCATGGCAAAGAAAATCACTTACGGGAAGAGGTCTTATGTCCGTCCGTTTCCTCCCTAACGCACCAAATCAAAGAAATCATTTATGGCCAGAGAAACATACCAAGCCTCTCTCAGCTTGGGAATATTAGCCACCAGAGGAATGTGAGAAGTAGAAAATGTGAAATATTAGACGAACAACGGAAAACATCCTTCGGTATTTTTTTTTTTTTTTCGTTTTTTTATCAATCCTCTGATGTAGGATGGTATCGTTCTCGGCACCTCGCCCTATACCGTTGCGTGAGATTCAGCCTGTGTGTGTGTGTGTGTGTGTGTGTGTGTGTGTGTGTGTGTGTGTGTGTGTGTGTGTGTTTGTGTGCCCTAACTCCTAGGCTATTTGACAGATTTGAATGAAACTTCCCAGGTGAGTTCGTTGGGTCACTGGGAAGGTCATGCACTATATATATATATACAATTTTCAGCCATGGTTTTGGGGAGAGTCAGCCCCCCCCCCCCGAAGAAATAAAAAAAAATCAGAAAAAGCGAAAACAGGGCAGATAAGGCTTTGATATCTTAACACATATTGTACAACGCACTCTCATCGGTAATGCGATATATAAACCCCCGGTGATTCTTGGGCGGGGGGAGGGTCAGCCCCCTTCCCAAAAATAAAAGCGATCAGAAATTGGGGTAGCAAGATCATCGGACTGCAGGGGTCAGCCGCTTCACTCCGACGGCGTATCCTTCTAACTACAGACAATTATATTTAGCTTAGGAAAGGTTCTTAGATCTGGAGGGGTTTGATACAGCCTTCATTCATCAGGCCTTTTCTTAGCTAATTTCAATCATCTGGAGGTAAGATGAATGGAGGATGTGATCGCACTGAAGTGGTGTAGTGTGGGGTGTTTAGTGATACATAAAGAAGTGGCACATAATCGCCTGGGGCAAAATTATAAATAAATAAGTTTTCACCATAATATGTTACTAGTTCTAGGTCTTTATTATACGAATGAGAGCTGGGGAAAGAAAGCTAGGAAAGAGAGCTAGGAGAAGGAGCATGGAAAGAGGACAAGGAAAATGCCAGGAAAAGAGCTAGGAAAGAGCAAGGAAAAGAGAGACAGGAAGAGACTTGGGAAAAACTGCAAGGAAAAGAGAGCTAAAGAGATCTAGGAAAAAAGGGAGATCTAGGAATACTCTTGGAACTCTATGATCATCCCACAGACTCTAGGAAATGAGGGAAATGAATGGTACAGGAAGGAAATGTGTTCAAAAACCCTCCCTGTAGTTCGAATGGGGGATTTATATTACAGTCTCCCTGCTACTTACTCTATTACTCATTCTGTTACTTATTCTACTTACAGTGGGCCCTTAAGTAGTAGTATTATCTTATTCTATTACTGAGGTACTGAAAATTACCTTCAATAGGACGAATATCTAAGAAAATTAAAAAAAAAAAAAATAGACCGCGAAATTTAAACCGCTAGTCAGATAATTACAGGGAAGAGCTCGGGGGAAAAATGAGAGAGAGAGAGAGAGAGAGAGAGAGAGAGAGAGAGAGAGAGAGAGAGAGAGAGAGAGAGATTAATAACGCTATTTCAAAGTCGATGTTGACTCACCTGTCTCTCCGTTACCTGGGAGACACAACACAAGGTAGTTCAGGTACGTTACTCTCCCTCTCATTATCTATCTATCTATCTGTCTGTCTATCTATCTATCTATCAAGGGAGACACAAGTATAATTCTGATACATGTCACTCTCCCCCTCTTTATCTATCTACCTATCTATCTATCTATCTATCTGTCTATCAACTTTCACTCTCCCTCTTAATATTCATCTATCTATCTGTCGACTTATCTCTGTCTCTAGTGATCCATCTATCTATCCATCTATCTATCTAACAGCTAACCATTGTGTCCCTTGTGGTCTACCTATCTATCTATCCTTCTATCTATCTATCTATCTATCTATCCAGGGAGACAAGTATAATTCTGGAATGTCACTCTCTCCCTCTCATTATTTATCTATCTGTTTTTCTATCTATCTATTTATCTATCTATCCACGGAGGCAACACAAGTATAATTCTGATGTATGTCAATCTTCCACTAATTATCTATCTGTCTATCTATCTACCGGTATCTATCTATCTATCTAACTATATCTATCTACGCAGATACAGGTAGCCTATCATTCTCTTACAAGTCAGTCTCTTCATATCAGAACTGTCTATTTGGCCGTGTATCTACCAGTCTATCTATTTATCTACCTCTCTATCTATTTTCTATCTATCTATCTGTATCGATCGGTTAATCACTCAATAAATCAGTTATTCATTCATGTAGCTTATCAGTCTATCTTCCATCTCTCTCTCTCTCTCTCTCTCTCTCTCTCTCTCTCTCTCTCACACTACTAACCAACATATCTATATATCTATCTGTCTACCTATCTATCAAGCCATCCATGTATCTATCAATCTCTCTCTCTCTCTCTCTCTCTCTCTCTCAATCTATATATCTATCTGTCTATCTATTAAACTTCATCACTACAACTTCTTGAAATACTCATATTAGGATATACGGAAGTCTTAGTTAAGACGATGAAGGATGATGATGATGATGACAAGAAGATGAAGAAGAAGAAGGATGATAATGATGATGATGATAAGAAAATGAAGAAGAAGGATGATGATGATGATGATGATGATAATGTTGATGATGATGATGATTATGATGATGATGATGATGATGATGATGATGATGATGATGATGATGATGATCATGATCATGAAGAAGATGAAGAAGAAGGATGATGATGATGATGATGATGATGATAAGAAGATGAAGAAGGATGATGATGATGATGATGATGATGATGATGATGATGATGATGATGATAAGAAGATGAAGAAGAAGGATAAGGATGATGATGATGATGATGATGATAATGATGATGATGATGATGATGATGATGATGATGATGATAAGAAGATGAAGAAGACGGATGATGATGATGGTGATGATGATGATGATAAGAAGATGAAGAAGAAGGATGATGATGATGATGATGATGATGATGATGATGATGATGATGATGATAATAAGAAGATGAAGAAGAAGGATGATGATGATGATGATGATGATGATGATGATGACATGAAGATGAAGAAGAAGAAGGATGATAATGATGATGATAAGAAGATGAAGAAGAAGGATGATGATGATGATGATGAAGAAGATGAAAAAGAAGGATGATGATGATGATGATGATGATGATAAGAAGATGAAGAAGAAAGATGATGACAATGATGATGATGATGATGATGATGATAAGAAGATGAAGAAGAAGGATGATGATGATGATGATGATGATGATAAGAAGATGAAGAAGAAGGATGATGATGATGATGATGATGATGATGATGATGATGATGATGAAGAAAATGAAAAAGAAGGCATCACTGACGCAGGTTGTAATGTTAGTTGCCTCGTGAAGCAGATTTTCTTTTAAGCTTAATCCTCGTAATCCTTTTTTCAATTCGCTTGGTAAATCCGCGACGATGATAACAGATTTTGAATTAATAAAGTAATTAATCTCTAATATGCGAAGTACAGGCAAGGAGAGTGTGTGAGAGTGGAAGAGCTTGGAGATGAATGGGTGGAGGGGATTCTGTATTTGTTATGTATTCGTGCTTTTTTTTTTTTCCTGTTTGAGTACAAGAGATCTCAGAAAGTTATTAGATTTCAGTGATATTGATGGACAGGTGGGCAGTGAGTCAGGGAAGAGTTGATTAGATTTTGAGGTGGAGTCTGATTTGCATGCAGGAATAAATCATAAGTTTATTGGCGTTGGTGGAGGTATGCGCTCTTTGAAACTGAGTAACAAGGTAGACAAAGATGTACGAGAAGAACTAACTCCCTTTATGAGACCGTATAAATATTCTCATGGAAGGAATGAGGCTTTTCGGCAGTAACTCCTAAATCGTACTGGCGCTGACGGAGGTATGCACTCTCTGTAGGCTGCCTAGTCGTTGTGGTAGTGATCCCAAGCTCATCTGAAACGTAAACCCAGTAAAGGGATGGCTTAAGCTGCCCTTCTTTTGCGGTCCACTATTTTCCTTTTCGTGGATATGGAGGGACTTTTGCATGGGCGGCTAGCGGAGTGACCGGGTAATATAAGTGCCACCACGAGAAGGCTTCCCAGATCAGCACCCACAGAAGCGCTCAATGAAGGCTGAATCTAACCCTTCAAGTTCACAAAGTCCGTCCTCGACTGCATAAAACCGTCTGGAGGCAGCAAGAATAAAATAATGTCCTCTGAGTCAAAGAATTACCTTCCATTTCCAAGCGTATTTTTTCATTCCAATCACAGTGCCTCCAGACTCTTTCATATTAACACAGGGGGATTTTCCGAATTTGTAGCCTTCATTAGCCCCTTTAGCATCGCAGGGCTTTCCTTAAACTGAACAAAATCGTCTAGAGACAGCGAGAATAAGAGACATAAGACGTCACCGGAATGCAAGAGGTCAAGGAGCAATGGGAAGCGACCTCACATGCCTGACAATACAGACCAGCAGAAATCAACCCCCTTTGCCCCTACAACCCCTCCAGTTCGAAAAATCTAAGTTAAATGAATCACTCACCTTTGGGGAGGAAGAAAAATCTACCTCCAGCTGAATAAAATCGTCTGGATGAAGCAAGAATAAAATGATACGTCATGGAATTCGAGAGGGTTAATCAAGGCTTTAATTATTATCTAACTCATGTAATTCAAAAATTTCCTTAAGGCTGAGTAAAATCGTCCGAAAAAGAGCAGGAATAAAAGAAAAACAATGACACACTGCAGCACACATCAGAAATTTCACTTCGATCTCTGTTGATAATTTTCCTTTTGACTAGCTTATGCTTCCGGCAGGTTGATGATGATGATGATGATGATAGTTTCAGATCCTCTTTTGACGCTACTCACCAACATTTTTCGCAGGTCAAACTTAGGAAAAATGATGATGATGATGATGATGATGAATTTTTTGATGAGGAAATCCTATTACTCTATTCTCTTACTATGTTTTGGCTAGTTAATAATGTAGGTGGGAAAATGGTTATGATGATGATGATGATGATGATGATAACAGTTTCAGAACTTCCTTTCACTCTACCTACCAACGAATTTTGCAAGTTAAAATTCTGTTACCCTACCCTCTGATGATGATGATGATGATGATGATGATGATGATGATGATTTCGGGGCTTTCTTCGACGCCACACACCAACAATCTTTCAGAATCCTATCACCCTCATCTCTAACCCCCTCCCCCCAGGTAAAAAAAAACACACACACTGCCGGAAATGCAAGTCAAACTGAAACCAAACACAGCCTTCATACATCACTCTAAAAAAAAAAATATCAGTGTCCAATAAAGTAAAGGTGATGAGGTGAGAGGGACAGTAAGGGCGAGGCAAGGAAGAAGCAACAGTAACATTATCATCAATATCATCATTATCGTCATCATCATCGTGGAGGTACAGTACAAGCATCACATGAAAGAGGCAACAGTTACGTAATCATCATCATCATCATCTTCATCGTCATCATCTTCATCGTCATCATTTACATCGTCATTTTATCATCATCATTTTCATCGTCATCATCATCATCATTTTCATCATCATCATCGTGAAAGGTACAATACAGGCATCGCTCGGAAGATGGAACAGGTACATCAATATCACTGTCGTCATTATCATTATCATCATCATCATCATCATCATTATCACCACACCAATAATAATATTATTTTTTTCTGCCAGTAACATACAATTCCAAGCATCTCGAAAAACGAATAGCCTACTTATTTTTTTTTTCTTTTTATTTTTACAGAAGATGAACAGAGGAAGGAAAAACATAAAAAAATCTTCAATACATTAATTTACAGGTGTCCCCTCCCCCTCTCCCCATTGTAAAGTCTCTCCAGAGCTGAATAGAATTGTTAAAAAATAGAAAAGAAAAATTACAAGGAGCACACACAGAGAATGCAATACCCACTCCCATCTGTTTGTCAATTTTTTTTTTTTTTTTTTTTTTATGTGTCCGACTCTGGGCAAAGGTTTCAGGGCCTATATCATGGGGGCAGTAGCCTATCCCAAGGCCCAGTAGTCCTCCTACACCTCCACATGTCACCACTTCGGCGCTAACACCCACCGTCCCTATTGAATACATGCTAGGGTTGTCTCATACAGGACTGGTGTATTGGTATTAGCGGGGGTATGCCGAATATTTGACTCTAACTTTGGCTTGTATTCTCGTAGGGTGTGGAAGCTCCCCAACACCTCCTCCTGGGCGACTTATTTTTATTTTTACACTTTGCTACCCTCTTCTGTGTCACTTAAACCGTTCAAATACCACCATACAACAAGATAAACAAACATAAATAGCTGAAAAAGGTGTGCTAAGGAGCCTCCTTAACTGACGAGAATACGAACCCATGATTTTCCACCGACTGCTCTCAAAATCGATTTACTGCACTCTTGCCTGACCCCCAACCCTTCCGCCAAGTTCGGTTCAAATCATATACGTTTTTGAGTTTACGTTGTCCTGTGACCTTGATCTCTGACTAACTTTTTTTTTTTTAATCTACTTCCTTTTCCTTTTATTCTATCTTAAATCTTTCCACAAAGTTTGCTTAAATTCGGTTTTTAAAAAATTAAATTTGACCTAGCTCTGTGTTCTTGACCTTTGACCTATCGCCCCTAAAAACAACAGGTCATATTCTCTCGCCTTTTATTAAATTTTCTTGTCCTTTTAATTTCCTTTTTGCATAATTTCCCAAATTTAGTTATCTTCTCCTTGTCTTTTTTTCCCTTCTCAAGCTTCACTTCTTTGTTGAGTTTTCTTTCTCCCTCTCCATCTAACATCTCTCTCTCTCTCTCTCTCTCTCTCTCTCCTGTGAACTAGCCTCCCCTCGTCCCTGCTGCAACATACTTTTCCACTCATCCTTTTGTCACTGCTCCCCTGGGCCTTTTCTCCTCCCCCCCCCTCTCTCTCTCCCTCTGCAGTTCCTTACTCTCTCCCTCCCTTATTTCCTCTCCCACTTGTCCCCCCCCCTCCTCCTTCTCCTTTTCCTTTCTTTGGCCTTTCCTCCTCCTCCTCCTCCTCCTCCTCCTCCTCTTTTCTTCTTTCCGTTTCCCATCCTCTGCCTCCCTTTTCTCTCCACCTCCTTCTTCCCTCTGCCTTCTCTCCTTCCCCCTCTTCTCTTTCCTCCTTCCTCTCCCTCCCCCTCCATCTCCTCTCCCTTCGTTCCTCTTGATACGCAATCTCTCTCCCCCTCCTCCCTCCCTTCCTGACTTCTCTCCCCTCACCCTCCTCCTCCTCCCTCTTTTACCTGCGTCGCAAGGTGCTCGGTATATAGAAGCTTCGCATGCTTTTTTTTTGTTTGTATCACTGTTTGCTAGTACTCCTTTAGATCTCTCTCTCTCTCTCTCTCTCTCTCTCTCTCTCTCTCTCTCTCTCATTTCTTCTTTCTCTCACATTACACCTCGTCGACCTAGCCACCTCCTCGATTCCCACGCTCCTTTCTCTCCCCTTAATCCCTCCCTCCCTCCCCTCTTTCCTTCCTTTGTCTCTCCTTCCTCCTTCCCCTCCACCGCCTTCACATCTTCCTCCATTACGTCTTCTCATTGTCCTCTGTGCTTCTCTCTTTCTCATTTTTCCTTTTCCTTCATCATCATCATCAACATTTTCCACTCAAGGCTGTCTGAGTTTTCCTCATATTTGTGTCTATTTTCCCTCATTTATTCGCGTTTTCCTCCTCCTTCTCAGCAATATTTTTTTCCTCTCATGGTCGTCTTTTGTATATCCCATTCCCTCATTAACCTCTTCAGACTGAGGACGCTGTCTTCATTTTTCTTCTTGCCCACACCAGACGATTTTATTCAAGGTTCAGAGGGATTTTTCGAACTGGAGGGTTTCGCATTTCTATATTATATTCTTGGCACCTCCAGACGATTTTGACGACCAGGGGGAAACTATGTAATATGATTTTAAACAGTCTTCAGTAACTAGTCCACCACCTGATTCCTCTCCCTCCAAGCTGAATGAAATCGTCTGAATATAGTGAGGAATGTCGCATCGGACTGAATGGACTTATTCTTCAATGCTGGGACGATTTTTTTAAAAGGCTTCTTCCTGCTATCGCCAGACGATTTTAGTCAGGGGGGCTGGAGGGATTCGATACAGTCTCCATTAACCCCTCCGTCCTGCCCTCCAGAGTTGAATAAAATCGTCTAGAAGCAGCAAGAATTATGAGGTCATCGGAAGGAAAGGGTTAAGAGCGCCCCCCTCCCCCTCCCACCCAAAACCCCAATTACATATCCCAATTTCCTTACCCATTATATTTTCTTCCACCTTTTCCTTCCATTTCTCCCTTTTTATATGTCTACATTTTCTGATTCACTGGCTTCCTCACTTTTCTTTCCTTTTGCTTCCTCCTTGTTTTCCCTTCCATTATATCTTCCGCCTTTTTCTTCCCCATACTTCCTCATGCGTCTTTCCCATACAACACAGTATTTACTTTCTCTACTTCCGTTACCCATTCCCCTCCCCTCTAGCTCCTATCCTATTTCCCTTTCTATATATCATCCCCATTCACCTTTCTCCATACTTCTTCCTCTTTCCTTCCCATTTCCCCCATGTCCTCCTCTTATCTCTTCCCCTTTCCTTTTTCTTACCTCTTCCCCATTCACCTCCCCCATTCTCTCTCCTTATGCATCCTCTGCTCTTTCTTTCCCCATGCCTCGCCTGTGCCTATTTTTCCCTTCCTCTTTACCCATATATCTTCCCCACACTCCTCCCTCATAATCCTTCCCCATTCTCCCTCATCTTTTCTTGTCTTTCCCCTTCCCTCCTCTTGCCTTGTATTCATTTCCTCTCCCCCTTTCAGTTACCATTTCTCTCCCCACTCACCCCTCCCTCTCTGTCTGTCTGTCTGTCTGTCTGTCTGTCTGTCTCTCTGTCTCTCTCCCTCTCTCTGTCTCTCTCTCTCTCGCTCTCTCTTTACCTGTATGGTGTGTGAGGTGCAGGAATCCATCATTTTAAAACAGATTCTGAGCAAAAGATTTTCCTCTCGGGGGAAATTTGGCATTTTGGGGGGTTGGAGAAATTAATATTATGTATGAAAAATGCGATGAGAAATTTTATTATGACATTCCATCAAAATTAGGAGAATAATCTCTTTCTTCTGTGCTCTGGGTAAACATTATATTACGGTATCTCCAGAAAGAGTTTATAATATATGGGAGTGTGTATCAGCTCTGAGGTATATATTCCTGTCACTCCAACTTGGCCCAAATTTTTGTTCCTTTTGAGCTTATTTCACTCAGGTCAGTGATAGGAAAAGGCAACAGTATTATGGTCCACACACACACACACACACACACACACACACACACACACGCCAGACAAACAGCAGCGGACTGGGAGGGTGAAATGGTCTAAGAAGGAGATGGAAGGAAATCGGGTGGAATAGAGGACTCGAAAGGGCCCTTGTTTTAGAGCCAACCAAGCCACCTGGTACTCTCTCTCTCTCTCACCATCAGTTTAACTATTTGTCTATCTATCTATCTGTTTATCTATGGACTTACCTAAAAAGAAGTCCATCATCTTGAGCGCCATCCACGAAACATCATGCTCACTCTTTCTCCTTTTTCTACCTGTCTATCTTTGGATTTATCTACCTGTCTATCTATCTATTTACCTGTATGGGCTGGCCGTCGTGCGTTGTGTGTGACGTGCAGGAATCCATCATCTTCAACGCCATCCAGGCCACTTGATGCGCGTGCCACTTACTGCGCCGATGGAGGTTGCCCGCGACACAGTATGCGTCGCCTATCGTCTCAACCTGCGGGCGATACGAGGAAAGGTGTTAGTTACGCTGCTGTCTTTTGCGTTACGTTCTCACCACCATCGAAAGCTTGTATTATTCAGCCTTAATGCGACTTCTTTATGGAGAGGTAAGATGCAGCCTTCATTAACCCACTTACTGCATGAACTCTCCCTCAAGATGACTAAAATCTTTACCCTTATTACCTTATCTTGTCCTAAAATTACCATACGTTCATCTTCAGTACTGAGATGTAACAGAAGGTTAACACTGAAATAGGATGCTCATGATAAAGTGCGATAGGAAGGATTTACAGTCGTGGTATTGCCTTTCTCTTGTAATGAACTACGTGAAATAAGATGCCAAATGACTAATATCTAGGCCAAGTTAAGGTAAAAGGACTATAGATATGGCCTGTTTTAAGTGGAAAAAAGGTAACCAGACTGAAGGGGTTAAAGAATCGTATTTGTCTTCCTCGCTCCTTTTCCCTCCATCAGTTCCTCTCTTCCATCTCTTCTCTCCCTCACTCCACCTCCAACGGAAAGAAGAGAAGGGGTACAACTCACAAGCGAGCGATCACCGAAAGAAATGAGTGTCAAAATGAAAAAAATGGGTGTCAGAAAGAAATGGGTGTCAGAAACGAAAGAAATGGGTGTCAAAACGAAAGAGATGGTTGTCAAAACGAAAAAAAAAATGGGTGTCAAAAACGAATCACCCTAAAAACCTTGAGATGCAAAAATTTAATAAAAAAAAAAACGTAGGTCGTTCAGTTATTATCAATTTACCCCAAAACCTCCCAGCGGACGCCTAGTTTTGCCGGCTAAAATTATGTCACCGGTAAATGAATATAGTATGATTAAATATGCAAATGAATTCTATCTATCTATCTATCTATCTATCTATCTACTGTATATACCTAGGCGGCTTCCCCCAATGAAAGGTAGGTAGCCGAGACATGACGACACACTCCAATTTACTCATCCACACACACACACACACACACACACATTTATTCGTATCTTAGCCCAAAGGGTAGAAAGGACAGATCCTCACCGCACCACACCGCACGAGGGTCAACTACACAGTGCAATCAGCAACATCCGCATCAGGGCCCGAGAGCAAATTCAGAAGTTTACGAAATTATAACACAAATGGCATCCAAAGTGACATGTTTCCTATCAAATTACGAAAATCGATTAATCAGCCCCTCCTAGCTATTTGTAGCTCACTGTAAATCAGGAAGTTATCTTTCGCAGTCACAGTGTGTCCATTATTCGGTAATTTTCACGTTTCACCCCATACTAATCTTGCCGATAAATTTATGGTATTCTCCACTTCTTTTAATAAGAGTCGTGCGCTTTTATTTTCATCTCCATCGGATACGAGCGGTTTTTTTAGGTCTGCACCCCCCTCCCTCACCAAAAGGAGCAAATTACAAGTCATTTTAGGCATTAACCTACCCTGACCGCACTTACTGTAAGCCAGACCCGAGTAATTTAACATCAACCTAAAGAAATTCCCAGCTTAGCTTATTTGTCGATCTCTTATTCTAAATCAATAAATAAAAATTAAATCAGGAACAGGACATCATCCGCAACTCAAATAGGCCACGGCAAAAGTGAGTTGCCAAGCAGCACCTCACCCAGTGATTGGCTACAGTCAATCACGTGATTCTCGCCCTGGCCTCGGATTGGCTAGACTGAAAACTTGCTATATCGCAGTTCTTATTGATTTCCGACGGAGCATTATAGATTTTTTTTTTTTTAACCACATTATAGTTCACATGAGAATGTCCTAAAAATAATTAGATCCATAAAGGGCTGAAATGGGAATTATAATCACTAGTTTCACACAAGCAGTATCTAATGTGCAGCCTTAAGACAGATAGTTACCCTTTTTGCTCATATTTAATGTTAGGGAATACTAGAGTAGATAATGCTCCCCTACCCTGCAAATCACCGACAGCAAAGTATCTTCCGCTACATGAAATATCACCTGAATTTTGGATTAAGGTCCATAATATCCACCTGTATACAGATAACACCTTGACTTCCTTTTTAAGCATCGTCATTTATTTAGTTCTTGATCATGACGCAAAATAAAGATTGATATAACTGTGCCGAAAAATTTGCCATGCAGTCTTCCAGGAATTTTACTACAGTTGTCAAATTTTGCTCTCTGTACACTAACGCAGAATTAGTTTATTTCCACAGTCATATTGGTTAATCTAGTCTTATACGAAACTGCCAAAAAACCAAGAGGGTTTTTCATCGCTTTGCCTTCTGTAACTTTCGACGGAGTGCATGACAAACGAAGTACCAATCTATACAATCTACGGTCAATTTTAGTCGTGTAGGACGTTAATCCTTTTTTTTTTTTTTTCTAATTTTATACTGGTAATAAATACGACTAGTGACGGGATTTCACAGTATACAAAGCACTCAATAAGCTGAATCGTTTACAAAATTTCTTAACTTACAGACACGTGATGTAAGGCGCTTCATCTCTGCCCTGAAGATCACAGCAACATACCAACCAATAAATGATGCAGAAAGCGGTTTATGGAAGATATAACGCATGAACGACTGCCGTAAACTCTCAATACGAGCATTTGCAGGACAACAGTATTACCCACAGCTGGACATTGGCCACTGCAGGGCCGGACATTTTCCCCGGAGACTATCTATCTATTGCCAGACGCCTCGGAGATTGATAGCCAGAATTTAAACTTTTCCTGTGCTGGTGAAGTGCGAATGAAAAAAGGGTGTGAATGTAAGGCGTGTGAAAGTCGAAGTGTTGTACTGGTTATGTTTGTGAGTGTTAGTTTTGTGAAGCTGTGAAAGGCTGTGAACGTGTGAAGCCAAGTGTATCGTACCGACCTTTAAGTAACTATCGTACTGACATGTAGTGCCGTGATGCAGCACCATACTGACCGTGCACAGGGTCGCCTATTTTACTTTTTATATTTCCAGTATGACTAAACGTTATGCATATATTTAATAAGGTGTATTTTCATGGCGTGTTTTTCACTGCTATTTGAAGAAGCCTTTCAGTTTTATACGCTGGCTAAATTCAACAACAGTAGGACTAAACTTGGATGCTCTTCACGTAAACTTGAAAAAAGGGAGACGGAACATTTGCGTGTTTATATGTAACATAGTGAGGAGGAAGGGAGGGAGGGAGGGAAGCAGAGGGTTCAAATGGAGGAAAGATGGAGGGGGAGGGAGGGAAACAAGAGGCTTAAGTGGAGGGAGGAAGAAAGGGGTTTAAGTGAGGAAAGGCAAGAGGGAGGGAGAGAAGAAGTTGTTTAAGTGGAAGGATGAGGGAAGGGAGGGGTGGAAGCAAGGGTTATAAGTGAAGGAATGGATGGGCGGAAACGGGGATCGCAAGTAAAGGAAAGGAGGACGGTGAGCGGGAAAGGAACAAGTGAAAAGAAAGATGTGTGTGTGTGTGTGTGTGTGTGTGTGTGTGTGTGTGTGTGTGTGTGTGTGTGTGGTGGGGGGCCGGATTTGCGTGTGTGTGGAGAGCTTAGAGGAACATAGATGATACGGGAAAAGGTACAGAAATTAGAATGATTACAATTTGCAATGGATCTATGAAAATGTGTTAATTAATAGGGGGATGTGAAGTTATATTAAATTTCACAGCTTTATCAGGACAACTGCCATGGTCAGTCTTTTGTAATTTATTTAAACTTCCGGCAGACGACTCCTTAACCTCAGTCTTATCATTTATGAGGAATTATTATCATCCATCCTAATCTATTTATAATTTTATCGGTTATCACTTACCTTACTGATAACATTATTCGTTGTGACTAGCAATCTTATCAGTAGTCTCATTAGTTATCAGTTATCAGTCATCACATCATCATTTATCAACCTTACCAGCAGTATTATCATTTACCATATATTTATCCCGGTGCCAAAGAAAGCGTCAAATGAAGTGTAGACTTTATATCAGTAATTTTATCAGTAACCTTATCGGAAACCTTATCAGTACTTGTATAATGAACGTCCTAGGATGTAGAAGGACTGGGGCTTATTCATGACTACTGAGGGTAAATCTTATCAGCAAACTTATCGACAGTAGTAGATACAACCTCAGGCTCTACTGAATGTGAACCCAGTGGACTGCAGGCTGAAGTTCCCCGCTTGTAGCCTACCATTCTCCTTTTGAGGGATAGGGAGGGAGGTGAAGGACATTTGCAAGACCAGGCAGTGGAGCCACTCAGTCATATCAGCGCCACCACGTGAAGGCGTCTCTCTTCGGCACAGAAATCCAATTACCTTAGTGTCTAATCTTATCTCCAGCAGGCCACTCTTATCACTAACCTTGTATACGTCTTGCCTGTATAGGGACTGTACAATGTTACTTATGTAGGTGAATCTTATCAGTACCCTTTATCAGTCTTATCAGTAGCCTTATCACTCACCTTGTATACGTCTAGGCTGCCACAGAAGGCGTCGAATTGGGTATATAAACACTGGAGCATGTTGATAACCATGAGAGGCGTGGCGGTGGAGCAGATAGAAGTGAAGCCCACGACGTCACTGAACAGCATCGTTACCTCGTCATGTTTCTGGGCCTGAATGACCTCGCCTGGTGGAGAAGAAAAAAGTGAGGGAGTGAAAAAGAGAGGAACACACACACACACACACACACACACACACACACACACACACACACACACACACACACAGAACTTTCGTCGTTTGTCATTGTTATAGTTATCATAATTATTTAACACCACCACCACCACCACCACCATCACCATCATCATCATCATCATCATCATCAATGTCATGACTCTTGCTGTCATCATAATTATTACAGTCTGGGTAGAATACAAAAAAAAAAAAAAAAAATCTCATTAGTATTCTTTGAGAACCACACCTCATTTACTCGTAGCTCGAAATTTAGCCCTCTCATGGTCTGGGCAACTCTCGCACTCCATCTTAGCCAACGCCAGACGATTTTATTCAGCTGAGGGTGGGTCACGGGGGCCTAGAATTAACACACACTATTAGACGCCATTTTTGTGGTCATAATTATTTTTTCCGATTCATACCTGCGGCATTAATTACATCATTTATTTATTTATAGTTTTTTTTCCTTTAAGAGTGTTTAATTCCCACAGCATCATTATATCTACTTTTTAATACTGATTTTTGCGTATTAATTCATTTTGATTACAGTCGATTCACTTAATTTAGCTTTATCCTCAAGTGACTCTACACTGCGTGACACGCCAAATGGTTTCATGGAGCCCAGGAAGCCATTTACTACGTTGGGTGGTAATCATATCACCAGTGGACGCCTGGTGATATAGTGGGTTAAGACGCTCCAATTATATGTGGCCCATAAGGGTTTACATCCGAGCAGTGGCTGAGGATACTGACAACTTAATATCACTCAAGGATGAACTACTGGTCACTCGCCTTGACACTTGGAACAGCAACCTTGCACAGGACCCTCACTCTCTTGATGAGGGAGAAGAGGATTGGATTGCATATAAAACAGATAAATATTTATATCCATTTTAAAGTCAAAAGAAAGAGTCAAAGGCTGAAAACTTAAAAAAAAAATCGTATAGAAAGTCAGCCAATCGAGAGCCAGACATTATCAGAATTCTTATACATTATTGATGAAAGTCTTAGCTGGAACATTCATGATCTATTCCAAAAAAATTAAGACTTCGGATGGAGAGAGAATTTGAGACGATTTTGTTCGTTTAGGGGGAGACTTTTCGATCGGGGGGGGGGAAGGAGGTTATTAATAGAGCCTTAATTAACCCTTCCAATTAGAGAGACTGATGACAGTAAGAATTAAAAAAAAAAGACGTCCACAGGCTGAAGGGGTTAAAGGAAAACAGACGCAATTTTTTCCTCAGCCACTCACATTAAAGGATTTGAGATCATTTTGTGTACTTGAATTTTCAGATAGTGTTATATAGGCTGTGGAGTTTTTTGTGCACCTGTCCATTAATATTTTCAGTCTTGAGTCGTATAAGGTGTATTTCTTAAAGACTGAAGGATGGGGAGGAAGATGGTGATGGATATTCGCTGGCTGCTCTCAAGATGGCTGCCCTAGCTTTGGATTTTTCTTCTTCCTCTTCCTGTACCCTAGCCAAACCAAATATGACACTGGGAATAGGGGAAGGAAGGAAGGAAGAGGAGGGAAAGGAAGGAGGAGGGAAGGAAGTAAGATACATGACACTGGGAACAGGGGAATGAGATGATGATGATGATGATGAGGATGAGGATGACACTGGTAAAGATAAAGACATATTTTCCTTACACCGGATATATTTATCTTACAACTGCGTCTGAGAAAGGCCTTACCTAGCCAGAGCCTCTTAGCGATGTCGGGGGGAAAGATAAGATGCAGGAGAGACACATTCTTCTCCCTCTCTTTATCTACCGCGTTGTTGGTCTCCTCGATAGAATCCTTAAGCTGGGCCATACGACGCTTAAGTCCGTCCTGGGAAAAGAGAGATAGAGTACGTGAGAGCATTGAAAAATACAGAAGACAGGAACGAAAAAAAAAAGACGAGAATGGAAAAAAATAAACCAGTTACAAAGAGTCAATATTTTCTTCAATCTTTCTTGAGGAAAATGAGAGAATATTACTCAGGAAAGAAAATAGGAGGGAGTATGTGAGGAAATAAAAGAATACCAATGGAAAAAAATAGGCAGGATTGTAAATAGGAATAAAGAATGCATTAAAGAAACAAAGAAGAAAATATTTATCGAGACAGATTGCATGCTAAAAATCGTCTTCCTCTTCAGTCAGAGACGAGAAAGACAATACAGAAGCTTATATATACAAGATACATACAAAAATACAAGATACAGGAATACAACAGAGGAGTACAAAGGAATGGAAATATACAACAAAGGAATCCACAAGCAAGGTACAAAATTCATATACTGATGTGGAGAGGAACAGAAATACAGTTATAAGAATACAAATACAGGAATACAAAGAGATATATATGATAAAGGAATCCAAAAGCAAGTTAAGGAATACAAACACAGATGTGGAAAGGAACAGAAATACAGGACATAGGAATACAAACTCCGGATACATGAATACAAAGCCTAAATAAAGGAATACAAAAGAAAAGACTTACCAATTTATCTCCCCCTCTCCTCTCTCCTCTCCCCATCCACCTGCCACCATGCACCTTCCTCTCACTATACCTTTAATCATTCTCGACACACCTTTCCCACTCTCCTAGTCGATTTTTCCCTCCCTTGCGACCCTTCCATCTCCCCCTTCTCCCCTTCTTCTCTACCTCATTCTCTTCCATCCAGTCTTTCTCTACATTCCTTGCTCCGTTCCTTCTTTCCTTCAGCCTTTCCTTTCTTCCCTGTTATTTCTCCTCTTCCTTCCTCACTCCCTCTCCTACCTGCCCTTCCTCTCTCCCTCACTTTTCTCTCTTCTTCCTTCCTCCCCTTCATTTTCTTCTTTCTTTCCTCTCTCCTCCTCTTCCATCCTCCCTCCGCTTCTTCCTTCCCTCCTTGCCTTCTCCATCTCTCCCTCCCAGGACCCATTTCTCCCTCACTCTCTCCACACCTGCAATATACATCTTCTCACTGCAATAAGCCAAACCACAACTCTCTCTCTCTCTCTCTCTCTCTCTCTCTCTCTCTCTCTTTTCTTGATTTCCTTGCTAAATTTCCCTCCTCTGCTATTCTTCCTCCCTTCATCTCTCTCTCCCCTCCTCCTCCCTTCTCTCTTCTCTTTCATTCCTCCTCCACTTCCCTGTGTCTTTTCTCTCCCTCACCTCCTCTCTCTCTCTCTCTCTCTCTCTCTCTCTCTCTCTCTCTCTTTCCCTCTCTTCCTTCCCTCTGCCTCTCCCTTCCTCCCTCCCTCCTCTCTCACCCTCTTCCATCTTCCTCCCTCGTCCTTTCTCCCTTCCTCTCTATCTCCCCACATCCCTCCCTGAACTCTTTCCTCCTCCCCCCTACTCTCTCTCTCTCTCTCTCTCTTTCTCTCTCTCTCTCTCCCCTCCTTCTCCCCTTTCCTCCCTCCCTGCCTCCTATCCTCCCATCCTCCCTCCCTTTACCTTGTCGGTCGTCACACCTGCGAATATACACCTTCCTCTCCCTTTAATGAACCCCGCCACATCTCCCACCTCTCCCTCCCTCCCTCCCTGCCTCCCCACCCTTCCTCTCCCTTTCCCTCCCTCCCTCCCCATCCTTCCTCTCTCCCTCTCTCTCTCTCCCTCCCACCCTTCCTGCATCCCTCATTCCCTCCTTATCTTTCCTCATTCTTCCATCACTCCCTGCCTCCTTTTCTCTCTCTCTCTCTCTCTCTCTCTCTCTGTCTCTCTCTCTCTCTCTCTTTCAGCGACTCTTTTCTCTATCTTTCCTTCATTCCTTTCTCCTCTTACCTCCTTCTTTTGTTCCTTTTTTTCTTTCTCTTTCCCCGCTTTTCTTCCTTTCCTCCTCCCTCCCGTCTTTTCTCCCTCTCTCCTTCTTTCTTGTCCTCCCTCCCTTCCTCCTTTTTTCCCTTCTCCCTCCTTATTTTCTCCTCCTACCCTCCCCTCTCCCTCTTCCCTCTACATTTCCCTCTCCCTAGCGATTTATTTTCCTTGGCGATTTATTTTGTCTCACCTTATATTGTCGCTGGCATGGGAGATTTCGTAGTGCCACTTCATAAGCGATTTATTTTCCATGTGACACTTTATATTCGCTTGTATGTTACGGTATGAAGTAGTAGTAGTTGTAGTAGTAGTAGTAGTAGTAGCATTAGTAGTAGCAGCATTAGTAGCAGCAGTAGTAGTAGTAGTAGTGGTAGTGGTAATAGTAGTAGTGGTAGTGGTAGTGGTAATAGTAGTAGTAGTAGTTGTAGTAGTAGTCGTAACCCTAGGCTCATCTGAACGTGAACTCAGTGGGCTGCAGGATAATGTTGCCACCATCCTCCTTTTCGGGGATAGGGAGATGACTGAGGGACGTTTGTGTAACCAGACAGCTCCACCACCCAGTCATATCGAGGTCACCACGTGAAGGCGCCCCTCTCCAACACCACGGCATGTATATCTGTTTAATACTAACTCATTTCCATCACCATCATAGGAGTGAATTACAAAACTGTTCAATTCATCACCCACTGAAACAATTTTTAGATTCGGCGGCATCTTTATGGGCGGCCCTGTCCGTCTGTCTCTCACTAATAATCTTGGGATACGAGGTGTCTAACTACCGTAGACTTTAGCGACTTTTGCGAGGCCTTATCAAGCCACACACCGCACACCACAACGCACTACACTACACCACACAAGACACCAAAAACACTCCAAACCAAACTCTCTCACCACACCACACAAAAAAGTGCGCGCGCACACACACACACACACACACACACACACACACACACACACACACACACACACACACACACACACACTCCACACACATTCCCACTCCACACACCACACAACACGCCCACTCCCACCTTGCACACCACACCACACGCCCACCCCACACACCACGCCACACACCCACCTCACACTCTCCCCCCTCACACACACACCACACCACGCGATCGTCAAATTTTTCCTGCGGTCCTCATCAGCAAAAGTGGTGGACCTCTTGAGACCACTGAGACCAGCGTCCGTCCGGTCTGAGTGGTCTAGTGATGGCTAATTTGGCAAAGGACAGAGCCAGGGGGGGAGAAAAACGCTTGTGTGGGCGACGCTGCTGGCGGTATGAGAGGAATTTAGTGTTCTTCAGTTTTATACCTGTCTGTCTATTTGTCTCTGTCTATCTGTCTGTCTAAAGTATCTATGTCTATCTACCCTTCTATCTATCTATCTAGCTACCAAACTAGCTATCTTTTTATGTCTATATTTCTATCTATCTGTCTGTCTGTCTATGCGTCTGCGTCTATCTATTTATTTACAGAATCTATCAGTCTGTCTATGTGTCTGTGTCTGTCTGTTTATTTATAGAATCTATCTGTCTATCCCTCTCTATCTATTTTCCTATCTGTATGTAGTTGGCTAGCTAAGTAACTAGCTATCTCTCTGTCTGTCCTTATTATCTATGTATCTATCTTTATCTATCCGTCTGTCTATCTTTATCCATCCATCTCCCTGTCTATCTATCTATCCAGCTGTCTGTCTATCTATCCATCTGTCTGTCTGTTTGTCTGTCTATCTTCCTCTATGTATCTGTCTGTCTGTCTACCTGTTTACCTGTCTATTTATCTATCTATCCATCTATCGCAGCACGTCTTAATTCCAGGTCGCTTCCGTGTCGCCCTGCCCTCCACGGTACAGCCTGCCACCCCCTCGACTCACACCACCAAGATTCTTACACCACTGTATTTATAACAAAGTATATTACTGAACTTTGCAAATCTCACCTTTATACTATTTTCCATGCTTGTGATAATTTACAGTATTTCAAGTGATACCATATACCAAGACGTATTAGTGGCCCTTATTTTTCTTACAAATAAAATGAACTATACGTATGGCCAAGCTTAAAAATTCTCCACTTTGCGAACAAGGCCAAGGTCTTCAATACGTTTGGCCCTCCATAGAATCCTAGTCATGGCCAAGAAAATTTTACCTCTCGTGATGTAATGATCTTTACCTTGACAGACGCCGAGCACTGCAGAGACCATCATTGCTAGGAATGCTTTGGGAATGGTTAGGTCCAGAAAACTCTTTTAAAAAATAATAATAATAATAATAAATACCCATCACCTGTAAAATATCTCTGTCTTTCACATCGCCAGTCATCAAAATATGGCCTAAGATAAATATGAGTATCTCTAAATTGTGGTGCAATTCTTTCACGTTAACTTGATGGAGATTTTTTAAAAACTTTTTTCACGTAGCTCAGCGGCAGAAAAGAAGAACACTGCGGCTCTACATCCTTTTCCAAGCACTTCTTCATGACTATCGTGTTCTAGTGTCAATCTCTTCTTACAGCTGAGCATCCACGGTAAAGAAATGGTTCAGTTATGTTAAAGCGGACTGTATGTAGCTTCTAAGTGCCCTAAATGGATAACTCTGGATCGAACTTACATCCCTGCTTACCCACCAATTATTAATAACAAGGCACTTCATTCCTACTCCCCGACTTTCCCAAACTTTCCCCTCTCTCCACTTCTTCCACCCAAATTACACGTCTGGTAGCATCATGATTGGAGTGTCGGAAAAACAGACGTCAAATGAAGTCAGTGTTACCGTTATTTTTTTTTCATTTCCCCACTTTCCCCAGTTTCACTCAATCTTCCTGACTTTCCCCAATTACACCCACTCTCCTTGTCTTTCCCCAGTACCACCTACTCTCCTTATCTTTGCCCAGTACCACCTACTCTCCCCACATTATTCAGTTCCCCCTCACTCTCCCCAACTTTCACCAATACCATCCACTCTCCCCAATCTTTTCCCGTTGCCCAAGCTCTTCCAACATTCTTCCAGTTTCCCCACTCTTCCCAACTTTCCCCAGTTCCTCTCTCCCACTCTCCCCAATCTTCCCCAGTACCACCCACTCTCCCCAGCAGTACCCTATTGCTACTCCACTCTATCATACACTCCTCAATCCTCCTCCCACTCCCCAAGTTTCCCTAGATCCTCCACAAGCATCCTGAACTCCCTCTCTGTCCATCGAAGTAGGTTGAAGGACTGAAAGATAAGGGGTCAACCTCAGCCAGCAGTCCACCGAGTTAAGACATAAACATACGGCTACAACAACAAGGACTTCCTTATCTCACCTGCGCCCTGGACTGCTCCCCCACGAGGATGACGTCTCTGGTGGCGTCGTGGATGGGGATGTCAGAGAGGTAGAGGCCCCGTGATGTCAGGGCCGTGAGACCGTCCAGAACTGGCGAGCCGACGAAGAGGAGAGAGTCGCTTTCTGGACACAACACCATCTGTCCTTTGAGCTCCATGTTCTGCAGAGAGATAGGGAAAAGGGCGGATGAGAGAGAGAGAAAGAGAGAGAGAGAATTTTCTGTTTCTCAGCCTCTCTTTTACGTCTGTGTTCTCAGTGTTTATGTAACTATCGCGGTTTCCACGGAATCTCTTACTTATTTTCCATTTTTCCTGTTATCGTGTTTCCTATAAATTTCTTACATCTGTATATTTCCTTCTCTGTATTTTCCTCTGTATTCTTATTATCATTCTTTGTATTTTGCATGTACGGTTTCCACGTGTCTGTTTTCGTGCTTTCCGTGTGTGTGTGTGTGTGTGTGTGTGTGTGTGTGTGTGTGTGTGTGTGTGTGTGTGTGTGTGTGTGTGTGTGTGTGTGTGTGTGTGTGTGTGTGTGTGTGTGTGTGTGTGTGTGTGTGTGTGTGTGTGTGTGTGTGTGTGTGTGTGTGTGTGTGTGTGTGTGTGTGTGTGTGTGTGTGTGTGTGTGTCCATTTAAAGTTTCCTAAGGTATTCGTCTAGAGATTTATTGTAATTTTGTCTTTTTTTGTTGTCTTAAATCTTGCTTAAAAATTTCTTAAAGTGGGGAAGAGAATTAGGAAGGAATGATGAGGACTGTAACAGAAATGATGATGATGATGGCAAGGGAAGCGATGATGATGATGATAAGATGGGATCGATAATGATGATGGTGCTGATGAGTGATGATGACACTCGTAGCACTAATGATTATGGTGAAGTGATAGCGGTGGTGATGACTGATGATGATGATGATGATGATGAACAGAGAAGAATCCAAGCTCTCAGACGATCAATCACAGTTCAACCCTAATGGCATTTTGAAAAGACTACTAAAACCAAAATGTCCTGAGAATGAAGGGAATAAAATTGCTTGTTTGTGTTTGTGTAAAAAAAAGAAAGAAAAATTGTATATAAGTCCTTCGTGTAAAAGACATTATTTCCCTTTTGTTTTTGCGGGAGAGAAAAAAAAATCCAGCCTCGACCTGAATTATTTTTTTGTCTGCGCACCTTACAATAGGAGCAGGGGACAGGGAGACGTGGAGACGACTTGTTTGTGGCCACCCCTAACCGGATTAAGGTGTCTTGCAACAGATAGATACACCTTACTAAAGTTCACTCATTTTAACTTGGCCTAGAGTTTCGTCACTCAGAAGCTTATTTCCCGTAGCTCAGTGGCAGAACAAGACAACAATACACCTCTACTTCCTATATAACACCAACTAACACCAATTCTAGGCCAAGTTAAAGTGAAGAGAGTGTAACTGTTATTATTGTAGCTTAACCCGTCTATCCGGCCGAGCAGACCCGTCAACCCCAGGTAACGGCTTCTGTGGGGCCGCCCTACAGATACAGTACAATACATACACCGTGAAGGAATGTGGCGCCCTCTTCTGGTAGACAGGGCCTTACCAGGGTCGGAGCAGGGCCCTTCCCACGGCGAGGTGCAGGGAAATATGAAGAGGTTTGGCTCCCGGGTGGATGTCACAGCTGCTCCTCCCAGGTTGCATATGTGTGTGTGTGTGTGTGTGTGTGTGTGTGTGTGTGTGTGTGTGTGTGTGTGTGTGTGTGTGTGTGTGTGTGTGTGTGTGTGTGTGTGTTTTCTGAGGCCAAGTGGAAGGGCCACTCATCATCACTTTTAGGGCCTTATTTTTTGTCCTTTAGAGGTTTCCTAGCACCTTCTCCCTAGCGATTTATTCTGCTCACTAAGCCTCCGTATCCTACTGTATGTAAATAATGTAAACTACGTCGACAGTGAACGATAAAAATAAGATGTTCAATAAGATAGAATACGAAGAGCAAGGGAATAGGTGCACAAGCCGCCTATGCCACGCTTCATCGCCTTGAGGGGTGCTTTCTAGAGGCTTTGGAGATGTAAATCCGCTTCCTTAGCGATTTAGTCTGCGCATTATTCCTCAATATTCTCTGGTATATTACTGAGGGAAATTGCGTCGGTACCTATACATGCATAAATAGCACACACACACACACACACACACACACACACACACACACACACACACACACACAGGGAGAGAGAGAGAGAGAGAGAGAGAGAGAGAGAGAGAGAGAATTTATGATGCTGAGAAAAAAAAATCCTGTACTAAAAACACTAACCAACATAAAAGAGAATATGAATGTGTAATATAAAAAATAAATCGCTAAGGAATAGGTGCAACGAGGCCTCCTGTGCCGTGCCTCATCGCCTTTAGTTGGTCGCTTGCCGGGGGGATCGATAAAGATAAGGACAGGGAACAGCCAAAGCGGTAAATGAAGCACCGTAGGAAGACTTCATGACGACCTGCCACAAAAAATAAGAAAACTGAAGCACAAATGTAAATTAGGCTGGAAAAAAAAGTGGAGTGTTGAGTGAAGAACTGTGAGATGGTGTGGCCACGTGGAGAGAATGGGAATCAGAGACTGACTGAGAGTTAAGTGAAAGTTGGAGAGGGAGACCGAGTATGAGGAGGAGAAGGAATGTGGTGTAGAAGTTGTTGCTGTTATCAACCCGTCTGTCTGGTCAAACAGACCCATCAACCACAGGCAAGCAAACGCTTCTGCAGGGCCGTCCTATGCCGTGAACCGATGTCCCCTTGCAGATGACAGGACCTTGCCACAGCAAGGCGCTGGGAAAAATGTGGTGGTTTGGTTCTTGGGTGAATGCCGCCTTTGCGTCTCTCCACCCAGTTAACAAGAACACCATAACAGGCTCCACATCACCCCGTACTTTGGTTACATGGTTACTACCCAGCGCTGTAAGTGGTTTCCTGGGTTACAGGAAACCGTTAGGCCCTGCCACCCAACTCTACAGACTGACACCTATTGATCCATCTAACACATCCATCTAACCATTGTATATATCTGTACGTTTGAGCCTACAAATACCCTCTTCCTATACTGCCCAGGTATCACTTTTTTTTTTTTTTTAATCACGACTGTGATTTAAAAAATAGGTATTAAGGAATAATTACCTGTTAAGCTAATCTGGACTTGAAAATATTGAAAGAAACAAAGAGGGAAAAGAGAGGTGAAGAAAAACTCTGCAGATAAGAGAGAGAGAGAGAGAGAGAGAGAGAGGCAGACAGACAGACAGAGACAGAGACAGAGGCCGACAGACAGAGAGACACACAGACAGACAGAGACAGGCAGGCGCAGACAGAGACAGAGACACAGAGACAGAAACAGATAAAACAGTGTCTGAGTATGCGATGAGATATTATACTACTACAGAGGAGCCAGGAACGTCCCACACTCTCGAACTAAAGATAACAGTAACTAGGAGGACGCGAGAGAGACACGGAAGGGAGGTGGAGATAGCGAGATTAAGAGAGATTAGAGGCGACTTGGAGATAAGAGGGTGGGTGGTGCTGGACGTGTTCGGGATGTGAATGAGGTAAAATCATTTCTCACACAGATTCCTTGCTGTAAAAGCGGATGTCATATCAGAAACCAATTTGTGAAATGTTATGCACTTTGAAGGGGTTTATGCCACTTTAGTGTTTATTCTATGTGCCTCCAGACGATTTTCTTAAGTTTATGAAAAGTCTGTTGTACCAAAGGAGTTAAGACAATTTTTACCCTTCCAATTCAAAAAATCTTCCCTAATCTAAAAATAATAATCAAACAGTAGCAATAATAAGACAGGGAACAACTGCACACAAACACACTGACATTTCCCCAAGTCTATTTCTTTTCCGAAAATACATAACGTGCTTGTATTCGGCATCCATATGAAACGGACGAATCACAGAACAAATAGGCTAAAGGGCCCATTCGAATCAAACTCCCTTCATGCTGTGCTCGAAGCCAAAAGAAACGTGCCTGTACTAGAGTTGTTGTTTCGGTGTTTGGAGGTTTTTGCGTCCGTCTTCGGTGATCTCTCTCTCTCTCTCTCTCTCTCTCTCTCTCTCTCTTCAGATTTTGGGGTTTAAACTAACTTCAAAGGTCCTCCTAATATTTAAGAAAGCTGTCTCGAAATATCAGACCTTGCTACAATCCCAGACAAAAGAAATGAGACTCGCTTTTGTGCTGGGTACGTCTGGGGTGGTCCTTTCTGCGTGGCATGTCACAGTGGGGTAGGAGGGGAGTGAGGAGGTAGAGCGGGAGGAGAGATGAGGGCAGGGGGAGTTGATTGGTTGGAAAGGAGGTCGGGCGGAGGAAGGAGTGTGTGATTCGAAGCGGGTATCGTATCTGCACGAATTCTTGTATAATGTTCGCGGTGTATGCGCTGCCATTTTATCAGTAATGTATCATGTAACAAGCTTAAGAATGCATGTATATACTGTATCTACATTACGAAATTAATGTCTCAATGTGGAGGAAAAAAAATAAAGCTTACGAAGGGAGACTTTAAGGACGTGATGTATATCGAGAGGAATGCCGATTACTACACAAAATTCTACTATATCACACACGAAATTTCTGTCCTAAAAGTATTAAAACAATCACAGGAGACATTTAATATGCTTGGGAATGCCACAGTAACCGGTTTATGGCATCGTTGAAGGCTCGAACACATAAATAAACACTTCCAATTAAGATCGGTAAGGTGTATTGGATGTTTTACAGGTTTGTAAAGCAATGGCGTCAAACAGCTGCTAGTGACTATTATCATTTCTCGTTTTCATCATATTAAAAATTACTGTGCACTGACTGTGGACTAATGGGTAAACTATTTATATTTTGCACCCTGTTTCTAGCAAAGGGAAATAGTAGCCTAACTCCATCTCTTTCCACACACTCGCCCTTTGCATCTCACTGTACAAATCATCTGGGGGAAACTTTATTTTTAATTATATCTGTATGTGCTGTACATTTTCCCACAGCCTCTTTCCACTACGACATCAGCAAATACACGACTGCAGCTTCACCGTTCCATGTTTATTCATCTGGAAGAGAAGGTTCACACACTTATCTCGCGTTTTAAAAGGAAAAACATATGCAAAAAATGTTCTGTTTCTTGTCATAACGAAGGAAATCCGACCGAAACAGCTGGACCATCGAAAATTCATAATCAAACTGTGGTTATAAAATCTTGAACATAAGTAAACATAGGGTGTGCAGTCCCAAAGTAGCCACATACCACAGAATTGCCCCTTCATGAGCCAGGCACCCATTGCCCATCCTCAAAATGATGTTAGTCTTATCGCCCATATGTTTGTGTAACCCTGCTGAGGTTTAAACGCACACGAACGTATATTTACAGGTCTGGTCACAAAATTGATTGCCTTCAGTGGGCTTCGCTAAGGCAAGCCAAGGTGATTATGATACTCCGAGAGGCAAGCATAACCCATTGGCATAACAACGTAAGCCGAAAGTAAACACTGTTGTATGTTCTCCTAAACATGGTTCTGCATACCACACAGGGTTATACATACTATGTTTTAAATAAATAGTACAATGGATGAAATTTGCTTACGCTAGATCATACAAAAACTGCTCATATAATCGTGAATTTTAGCAGAGCGGTAATATGAGGAGCAGGTGTATGGTGGATAGTAGGAAAACACAGCCATGGAACAACAAACAATAAAACTTTACTGACTTTGTCATTCACATGCGATCGACACCGTCTTTCTCAGTTTTATAGTAAAATTCGTGACCACAACGCATCCACCACTACTTATTTTGGACACTCGTTGTTGTCAGTGTGTCCGTGCTTACAATTCCTGCTTTGTCTCATAAATACGAAGCAGATCGGCAAACTGTTCCGAACCCTGCTTTGCTTTCAGGTCAAACACCACTCATAACAATCATACGTATGTCTGTTTCGATTGGTGTGCCTAAATGGTCTCAGATACGGAAGCTTTCTCTCTTCAGCCATTCCTTGCTTCCGGGTAATGATATAATACAACATTATACTCGAAGCCCTGATATTCGAGCAGGCATGATCCCCGCTTCGAATCACACACTCCCTCCTTAGTCCGACCTCCCTTCCATGCAACCTCCCCGCTTCCGCCTCTCCTCCCCCTCTACCC
>NC_137004.1:4411906-4456906 GCF_032717465.1 Coenobita brevimanus | reverse complement strand
TAATAATCTTGAGTCTGACACGTAAAAAATTAGACAGTAGAGCATAGAGCACTGGAAAACAGCAATGAATACAGGGAAATGGCTGCTTTTGCTGTTGCTGTTCTTGCGGACGTGAACCCAGTGGACCGCAGCCTGAATTAACAGTCTGCAGTCTACCATCCCCCTTTCTAGGGAGGGAGCAAGAGAGAGGGAGCTGAGGGGGAGCTGCCCGGTTATACTGGTACAGCCACGTGAAGGCGTCTCTCTCACGCTAAACGCAAAATGATAAATTAAAATAGTGTTATAATTCATGTACCAAAGAAGTCAAGAAGAGAAGGAGAGGAGGAAATGAACGAGAAGGAAGAGAGAAAAAGGAAGAAAAATGGGAAGAAGAGGAGGAGGAAGAGAGAAAAAAGAAGAGGAGGAGGAGGAGGAAGAGAGAAAAATGAAGAAAAGGAGGAAGAAGAGGAGGAGGAAGAAAGAGAAAGGAAGAAAAGGAGGAAGAAGAGGAGGAAGAAGGCAGGCGGGGAGGGATGGAGGGAGGAGAAAGAAAGATGATAGTTGGCAAAAAAAAAAAAAAAAAACATAGGAATTAGAATCTAAGAATGGGAAACAGGTCCATCCTTTCTCTTCAGTATTCCCTCCATTCTTCTCCTAATATTCTCGTCTCCCCATTTTTCTTCTCGCCTAATCTAAATAATAAGAAAAACTAGTTTAGTTAGAATATACAACATTTTTTTTTTCTACACGCGCGCTGCTCCTGGCCTTAGTTAAGTGGCTCCTGACATCTTAAGAAAGTGACCTCCTTCCTCCACATCCACTCTCTTTACCTGTCGTCTCTAATGGGGTAAAGAGTTCAGTGGTTCGGGGTCTTTTTCGCAAGGGCCCTCTTTCTTATGCACTTGATGACACAAACGCATACACACAGGAGAGAGTTCACACACAAAACGCGCCCTGACGCGCGCGCGGACACACACACACACACACACACACACACACACACACACACACACACACACACACACACACACACATCATTAACACAATAGCTATCAACATCATCATCATCATCATTAAAACCACAGTCACCTTCACCATCATTATCATCATTATCTCGATCATATTTACCAGTCACCATCATCATCACCCATCCCAACTTCGTAAATGGGATAGACAAAACAAACAGGCAAAATAAAAGCAATATACCTGGAAACACAAGCATCATCCCATCCAGGTAAACACTCAGCAAATACTTCTCTCGAAATTCTGGTTTTGAATACCGCAGAGTTTTTCATTAATTAAATCATATAAAGGTGAAGAGAGTGGTGTTAAGTGGTATTACAGTGTGCCCTCTGAGTGAGTGGTGTTATGGTATGGCGGAGAGTGGGCAGCTTGGACTGAGTGGCATAGAGTGGTATATTTTTCCTTTGGTAGATAGAGAGATAGATGCAGATTAGTAGATAGAAAGTTGGATGGATGGAGATTTGTGGCTTGACAGACTGGAGTATATATGCATACTGTATACTGACTGAGAGAGAGCGAGAGAGAGAGAGAGAGTTACAATGATGCACACAAACGATGATGATGATAATGATGATGATAATGATGATGATGATGATGATGATGATGATGTTAGTAAGGGCGAGATAACGAGGATAAACGTGATGATAGTGATGGCGATAATAATGATGATGATGATGATGATGATGATGATGATAAGTCCATTTTTATAATTCCTGTTTATAAGAGCCTACATAATGGTGGCGAAATTCCTTCATCTCTCTCTCTCTCTCTCTCTCTCTCTCTCTCTCTCTCTCTCTCTCTCTCTCTCTCTCTCTCCAGCAACTCATTAGCTGGGGTGATAGACATGTCAGGAAGGGGAGACAGGAGGGGAGGTGAAGGAAGGAAGGAAGGAAGGAAGGAAGGAAGGAAGGAAGGAGGAGGAGGAGGAGGAGGAGGAGGACATACATAGAGGAGGAATGGAAGAGGGGAGAGAGAGGAAAGGAGATAAAATAGGTAGAATGGGAGAGGAATGGGGGGAGAGAGAGAGAGAGAGAGAGAGAGAGAGAGAGAGAGAGAGAGAGAGAGAGAGAGAGAGAGGACCAAAGAACCGCAGTGAATAAATACCGAAAAAGAAAAAAAAAAAAGAGAGGAGGTGGAAAGAGAGGAAAAAGGAAAAGGAGAGAATGGAGGAGAGAAAAAGAGGAAGACGAAGGGGGGAGAGAAGTAGGAAAAAAAAAGAGTAAGAGTAAGATGTGAGAAAACAGGGAAGTAAGGAAGAGATGGAGGAGGAAAAAAAGAGGAGGAAGAGAGAAAGAAAGAGAAAGAAGGAAGGAGAGGAGGAAGAAGGCAGGTATGTAGGAATGGAGGGAAGAGAGAGAGCGAGGAGAGGTGGAAAAACAAAGAGAGGAAACTGACAGAAGATGAGGAAGAAGGAAAGGGGGAAGGAAGGTAGAAGGAAATGGGGAAGAGAGAAAGAGGGAGGGAAAGAGAGAAAGCAATGAAGGAGGAAGGAGGAAAAAGACCAGAAGGGCAGCAGACGTAAGGTGGAGAGAAGGGAAAAAAGAGGGAGAGAGAAAAAGGAAGAGGAAAAGGAGGAAAAAGAGGAATAGGAAGGTAGGCAGAGAAAAATACAGGTGAGAACAACGAGGAGGAGGAGGAAGGCATAAAAGAGAAGAGGAAGGAGGAAAAAGAGGAGGAAGAAGAGGGGAGGAAGGCGAACAGGGAGAAATGGAGGTAAAAAAAAGGAGGAGGAGGAGGAGGAGGAGGAGACCTTCCATCTGGGTATCGTGCCTAACGAGAAATTACGAGATGCGTTACTTCAGAGAGAGAGAGAGAGAGAGAGAGAGATTCACAAAGACCTTACAACACCTTCACCCCTTTAGTACAATGACTTATTTTCTTATCATTGTTCTTCCAGACGATTTTACTCATCTTAGGAGAGACCCTCGTGCTGACGGGGTTAAGGAAGGCTTCATCAAACCCCTCCGGATCGAAAAACCACTCCTTACTGCATAAAATCGTCCGTAGATGCCAGAGCAAAAGAATACATTGCACTGAATTGAAAGGCTTAATAATGTATAATAATCTATGTGAATGGACCTGTAGAGTTTTAATGATATATAATTATCAAAACTATAATCACTGTTTTCATCTGACGGAACTAGATCACTTTGAAAATTTTAATACTAAGCCGTAGTTGCGTGAAAATCATTGGCCTTTCGTTACAGGGCGGGAATGAGTCTTCTTGGTTACTACTCAAAATCTACCAAGCTTAAAAGAGGTTAAGGATTTTTGCCAGATAAGAGCAAATGTGTTAATATTTCTCTCTCTCTCTCTCTCTCTCTCTCTCTCTCCTATCCGCCAGATTGATGAAAAGTGGGAATAGAGAACGATGATGATATTTGTTTTAACCCTCTCACTGACAAGACAACTCTCGTACTCTGATCCAGCTGACACCAGACGATTTTCCTCAGCTGAGTGAGTCATAGGAGCCTGGGTGTTACATTTGTCACCATTAACTATACTCCATTCACTTTACCTTGGCCCTGATTTTCGTCCTTTTGCAACTTACTTCACGTAACTTAGTGGTAAAGGGAGACAACAGTACGGCTCTAAATCCTTTCCGTAGCACTTCTTCGTGACTACCATCATATTCTAGTGTTAGTCTATGGTTCTTACTCAGGATTCAAGATGGGAGGATGGCAATTTTAGGCCAATGAGAAGTGAGCAGCTTATAGTACTTCATGTTTGCTAACTTCAGACGGTTTTCCTAAGCTGTGGGTGAGACTTGGGAGCCTGAGAGTGTCAATACTGTCACTCCAGACGATTTTAGTCGGCTATGGGAGTCGTAGGAGCCTGGGAGAGTTAATGAGGAGAAGGAACCAAGGAAGAGATGGAAGGGTACAGTACATGAAGAAGTGTGGCCTGGATTGGGAGGGGGGAATGGAGAAGACAAAAAGGTGGCTATATATAAAGTGATATGAACTTAGGGGCAGATAGAAGAGATATATAGGCAAATACGAGTAGTTAGATGAAGGCATGACTAGATAAATAGACAGATCAATTAATAGACAGACATAAAGACACACACAGACACACGTAAGGGTACAGACAGATAGAATGATAGACAGATAGACAGCGGTGAGGAAAAAAGATACAAGCCAGATACTTACATGTTTACAATATTTATGTTGTCTGAAAAGCAGAATATACTCATGGGTTGGTAAATAGATAGACAAAATTTTCAGATAGCCAAGTGACAGACCTCCAACAAGCCTGATCCCTTTTGCGCTACGCTCATGGATTATTCATATAGATAAACAGATAGATAGATAGACAGATAGGTACGTACAAAGACAGATAGACAGACACAGACAGACACACAGAATATACGAATAACAGATAGCCATGCAACTGACCTGCAACAAGCCTGACCCCATCTGCGTTATCCTCATGGCCTTGTTGCAGACGAAGTGCCACGGGAAGGCCTTGCAGAAGCTACTGACGCCGATCTTGGAATCCCTTGCGTTGCTTGAGGCTCGAGTCATTGGCGCTGTGGGAGCCTGGCCGTTCTGTGAGGCAATTTTTATGGTATCCTCCGTCGGTGCGAGTTTGGACTCATCTTTCGATTCCTCTTCCTCCTCCTCCTCAGAACGTCCATTTTCTGCCTTGAGGGATTTGGACTCAATGAGGCTGTCTGTCCGTGGCTCCTCTTCGTACCGTGCTTGAGAGGACGAGTTAACGCACGCATGACGTCCGTTTTCTGTTGGTGCCGATCTGGTCATGAGATTCTCCGTTGCGATGGGCTTCAAGAGACATTCATCCTCGACTGTACCGTACCCACACTCCTCCATGGTGTACCTGAAGTAGTACCTGTGATTGGATTTGTTGCCGTTCGGGGTGTCGCATTTCTCGCAAGACACGACCACGGATTTATTGAAGATCTGTGCACTAACCCCTTCGATGACGCCGCCCACGAAGTACCGTATGGGTTCCCTGTTGGTGAAGAAGTGGAGGAGTATTCGGTCACCCTGGCGATTGCAGACCAAACTAGGCACGTCATTCTTGGTCTTGAGGTTCGGGTTGGTCTTGATGATGTCGCAAAGGCAGGTGAGATTGGTCAAGAAGCCCTCCAGGTTGTAACCAAGACTCTCCAAGGCTTTCCCGTAGTGCTGGCGACACTCCTTAACATACTCCCTTCCCAGCCGGCGCATGAACTCCTCCGGGCTCACTTCTGCAGGGGACAAAGGAGAGAGAGGGGGAGATATTGGGGGAGATAATTAAGGAGATAATGAGCCAGGTGATTGATTCTCAGAGACATTCTCTAACACGTTCCCTCCCTAGCTGGTGCATGAACTCCAAACGCATTTCTGCCAGAGAGAGAGAGAGAGAGAGAGAGAGAGTAATCTTATTCCCTTCACTACAATAACATCCTTATCTACCTCAAGACGACTCAACACAATAAAGGGAAGACGTTTGATGCTGAAGGGCTTATTATTTATTTCTCTATCTATCTATCTATCTATCTATCTACTCATCTGAAGCAGGTGTATCTCTAGGATCGGCCCTGTCCATCTGTCAAGCACTAATGATTTTCGGAAACGCGGTGCTTCACTCCAGCCGCGATTTTAACAATGCTCCATGTTAGAGCCCTGAAGTTCCCGCATCTATCTAACGCTGTATTTTGTTTTGCGTCCAACTCTGGGTATAGATTCAGGAGCCATTTCTCTAAGGCTTAACAGACTTCGTTTAAGTCACAGGCTTTCATACGTCACCACTTTAGCACTGATACCCACCGTCCATACTGAGTACATCTTAGGACTGTCTGCTTCGTGAATACTGTACTTACACTTATTATTATTATTACTATTATTATTATTATTATTATATATTTTTTATTACTATTATTATTTTGAGATGTTGGTGGGTACTGTGAAGGATTAGTAAAGTTTGTTTTAAAGTATCCCATATCATCAGATTTCTTGTCGCATCCGGGAATCGATCTTGCGTCCATTTAGACAGCAGACACATTGACCAAAGCATTAATTCGCCGCTAATGAGTCACACAGGTGGGGGGAGTAACATGCGACACTTAACCCTTTCAGTACGGTGATGCCTATTTTTTTTCTCCCTATCTCCAGTCAATCTTATTCAGCTTATGGGAGTTTCTCTCTCTCTCTCTCTCTCTCTCTCTCTCTCTCTCTCTCTCTCTCTCTCTCTCTCTCTCTCTCTCTCAGCTGGTGAGTTTAGGCTAGATCAGGGGTCGGCAACCTTTTGAACATGATGTGCCAATTTATAATTAATGCCAATTTTTTCGCCACTTTGCGTGTCAGGTAAGATTTTGTAACATTGTAGCGACAGTGTTAATTGATTTAGTAAGAAAGGATGTGCCCACCTCTCTCTCTCTCTCTCTCTCTCTCTCTCTCTCTCTCTCTCTTTGCATTTTCAATATTTTCTTTGTTACACTGGATCACGTTGAGTGCCTTGGTATGGCACTTCACGTGCCAAGTCTGGCAGGCGTGCCTAGGGTTGCCAACCCCTGGGCTAGATACAGGCCCGGATTCTCGTCAGCTAAGCAAGTTGCCTAACACCTCTTCCTAAGCGATTTATTCACCTTATTATACCTTACTGTTCTGTGTTACCTAAATCCGTCTAATACCAACACACTCTGCATAAATATCGTACAAAAATATATTAACCAGCCTCATCTAAAAATAAGTAGCAAAGGAAGAGGTGTTAGGGAGCTTCCTTAACCAACGGAAATGCCAGCCAGTCTTCTCCAACTCCTCGAGAATGAGAGGTCGATCTTCACTAAGAGAGCTCTCCCAAAAACTGAAAAAAAAAAAAAAAGTCTGGAAGAAAGAGAGAGAGAGAGAGAGAGAGAGAGAGATAAGGTGGCTCAGTAGCAATTATTCCCTACCACAAAAAAATTCATCAGGCAGGTTAATATTTTCGTGAATGTTTTTTTGTGCCAATAATTTCGATATAAAGAAGAAAATGAAAAAACTAATCAAAATAAAAACTTGTAACCCAGAAACAATAGTTAACACCATCATGCAGTGTGTGTGTGTGTGTGTGTGTGTGTGTGTGTGTGTGTGTGTGTGTGTGTGTGTGTGTGTGTGTGTGTGTGTGTGTGTGTTTTAATCTAACTCCTGTCTGGAAGTCTACATAGCTGAAAGAAATCATCTGGTCATAGTAATAAAACAAAGATAAAATAAAAGTGCGGGCAGACTTAAAGAGGCGCATAGCCGCATTGCTCATCTCCGTAACTCAGGCCTTTGAGCTTGTGGCAGGTCCTTCACTCACTGTACTAGACAAGGCCCCGGAATCATCCAGGTTACCACAGTTACCTCCACTAAGTTTTAAGCGCCAATTTTATCTCGCACCTGCAAAGTAAGGATAGACACCTGAGTAGTGACGCAGGCTGGCCACACCTGGATTGAACCCCGGCGCCGATGGTCCGTAGAATTTACAGGTAACGATAATAAACACCTGGGCTAACGTGGCTGTAGTAATAATCGAATACAGAATACAGTGCTGTAATTAAGCAGGTGAGAGACTTTGCATGATTAGTGACTGTAATTACACGTTCATTGTACTAGTGTTTATAAGAAAATATTTATATTACCCTTTATGAAAAAAATATAGAAAGAGGAGGGTAGAAAGAAAAAAAGAAACCCAAGGCTGAGAATTTGTTAATCCATGTTATTTCAGAAGGCAAGTTGGACAAAAAATGAAGTCAAATTCAAGATCCGTTCATATCGAGAAGCCATTGTATTTTTAAAAAATGGTGATCATACGCACAGGAAGAGATAAATTTGCGTTACTGTTTATGAAATTAGTTATTCTTTATAATTACTGTTTTTGTTATCCTTGTGGTTGTTACTGTACAGTATTTGTTATTTCCTTTCATACGTCTTCCTGTTAAAAATTAATTTCTGTTACAGTTCTTGTCCTTCCCGTTACAGTTTTTGCGTTAGTCGCGTTACTGCTTCTGTTATCCATCTATCTATTGCCAAACGCCTTAATTCCGTAAGGGGAGGTCACAAACAAATCGCCTCCATCTAATTTATCCTATTAGCGTTACTCTTTCCCATATACTCGTTACTGTGTTACTTGGGTTACCGGTCCTGTTATGCCTGTTTCTGGTGTCTGCTACCTGAGTTACTGTTTCTGTTGTGGCCGCTACTGTTTTATACATTACTGTTAAATACATTACTGTTTATATATAGTCCATTATTATCTTCGTTCTGTTTGTAAAAAAAAAAAATATTATTTGTGTTTAGATTTCAGTTATTAATGTAGGAACTTCTGTTGTTAGCATTATTTCCGTTGCAGTTCATGTTATATTCGTTACTGTTATTGCGTTACTTCAGTTACTGCCTGCGTTACGCCTGTTACTAGTATTGAATTACTTGCGTTACTGTGTTAATTGTTACGTGTTATGTGTCTGTTAATGATATCGAATTATTTGCCTTACTGTTATTCTGTTATTTCTGTTACTCTTCGTGTTATGCCTCCTACTGCTATCATGTTATTTGCCTAAGATAACAAAAGTGAAGAACTAAAAAGAACAAATAACTTACTGGTGTTCCCCATCTGTGCTTTGACCCGCTCTGAAAAATGACATGAGATGGATGAAAAAGTAAACAGAATCGATACTGCTCTGTGTGTGTGTGTGTGTGTGTGTGTGTGTGTGTGTGTGTGTGTGTGTGTGTGTGTGTGTGTGTGTGTGTGTGTGTGTGTGTGTGTGTGTCCTCGGTCTGTATGTATGTGTGCGTGTGTTCTTTTGTGTATGTGTCCATGTAAGTTACCATGTACAGAATGCATATTTACTCGAATATATAAAATTCATGTTTGCCTAGTGATAAATAAAATGAGCACTAAAAATCGTATCTATGGATGTAATTGACTCGTTTTGTATTCATATTTTTTCCCCTATACGTGTAAACTTTGACTGATAGATTTATTTCTTTAGGACTGAAATGCCTAACTGTTTTGGTGACTTGCACTAAAGCGTATGTTTGTGTTTGTATTATCTGTTTCTGTTTATTTGTGCTTGTTGTGTTTGTAACAGTGTTTGCAACCCACGGATCATGTCAACGTGAACCCAGTGGACTGCAGGGTGAGGCTGTTCCCCTTCCCTGCAGTCCACTATCCTCCTTTTGGGGGATAGGGAGGGAGTTGTGGGACGTTTGTATGACCCGGCAGTGGGGCAACGCGGTTAAAATCTGCCACCACGTGAAGGCGTCCTCTACAGCACTCATAAAATGTGTTTGTGTTCACTGTGTGCAGGTAAAATCTGTACTTAGTAGAAATTCCATGTGTTTTTGTTTATATATTAAAGGAAAAAACTTGTAAAATTAAATCAGACAACATAAATATCCGGCCACTGAATAAATGAAATAAATACAGATAAAAAAAATAATTAAAAGTACTACAAAATTATACGGAATAACTGAGAACAAAAATTGGCTGTTGTCCTTGATGTCAAAGTAAAAATGAAGATAAAACAAATGAAAAGTGGGAATTAGGTTTGTGATGCTAACACTTAAGGGGTCGGAGTGGAGAAAGCTGGGGGGGAATGGTAGGCTTTTATTTAGCAGTAGCCTATCTTGGACTGATGATGATGATGATGATCTTTATGATAGTGATGATGATGATGATGATTGTAATAATGATGATGGTGACGATGATGATACTAATAACAACAGTGATGATAAGAATGATAATGATCGTGATGATAGTGATGATGACGATAGCAAAAACGATGATGACGATGATGATGATGATGATGATGATGATGAGAGAGGGGGTTAATGGAGGCCACATCTAACACCTGTAATTAGAAGTATCTGCCTTAAGCTCAGTAAAATCGCACGGTAGCAGCAATAATAAATAAATTAAGAAAATAATTAAAACAGACTATACCTTTCTGAAACAGTTCACTACTAGGACTCGAGGCTGAATATAAGCGAGTTGATATTAATAGGAATCGAAGTTCAAAATAGCCAACTTCATAGCAATAGGAAATGAAGGGATGGTGTGGAGAGATGTATGACAGAGGGAGGGGTGTGTGTTGGGGGTTGGGCGGCCAAATGGAGAAAGTCAGAGCAATTTGGAGGACACTTGTTTGACGCCACCCCTTTAGGGATTACGGCGTCTGGCTATAGACAGAAAGAAACAGACAGACAAGCAGGTAGACAGATGGACAGAGAGATAGACAGACATATAGACAGAAAGACAGAAGGTCATGGTTGCCGAATATGTATTAACAGAAATTGAGAGTCAGTGGAGCAAAGTTTAATATAGGAACAGAAGGTAAATATAGAAGTGTTTAATATAGAAATACTTAACATAGCAGAGTTCCCCCTATCTCCCTCTCATAAAGGAAGCCGTAGAGTTAGATGGCATTATATACTTAACTCAAAGGAAATTGTTATCTAAGGCTTCACGTGGAGCGATCAATAATCTCACCTGTATTACGTCACCTGCAAAAATGATTACAGGTGTGAATATGATAAGAGATAAGCCAGGTGTGAAAGTGATAACAAAGGTGAATACAATAACAGGTAATTCCCTTCTGATATTATTATTCCTTTTTAGTATATATCTTTTTATAAATATACTCCCAGTCAATCACATTCAGTACACAAGATAGAAAGATGGTAATTTTAGTCCATGTTAGAGTGAAAAGCGTATTACATATTTTTTCTCCTATCATACTCAGCATAAATGATGGAAAGATGGCAATTTTAGGCCAAGTCAGAGTGAGAAAGAATGTAATGCTTGTATTCCAGGAGTTATTATTATACATAGCATTATGAGACATATATAAAGACATTCTCCATTTTCTCAAACCAATTTTAAAGATGATAAAACGAATGAACACAATATCAGCTTAATTTGTGGCCAATTTTTCTCTTCCTTTTATAAGAATTAACTCGTTTAGACTGTTTGTCAGAATTTGTAAGTTTATTTCCTTTATTTTTAGCTTGTCTTAGTCACTTGTCGCTGTAATTAACGAAGACCAAACTTTACCACGATAGTTCCAAGTCTCTCAAGATGATTAGAATTCCCTAGAGACGAAAAAAAAAAAAAGGAATATATAATCCAACGTAAACTAAAAGCTACATACGGCAAAAATGTTAATACGCCAAAAATTTATAAAAAGAGTAAATACGTCAATAATAAAGAATAAAATAAAATAAAATGTAACTCGTCAATAAAAAAAATGAAATACAAAAAAATTTAAATATCTCAAAATGTAAAATAAAATGAAATACGTTAAAAAAAATGAATTATAACGTAAATACGTCACTGGACTGATAGGTCTAACGTCATCCATTCATCCATCCATCCATCCATTACTCCGTCCATCCATCCATCCATTACTTCGTCCATCCATCTATCCATTACTCCGTCCATCCATCCATCCAACCATCCATCCATCCATCCATCCATTCATCCATCCATCTATTACTCCGTCTATCCAACCAACCATCCATCCATCCATTACTCCGTCCATCCATCCATCCAACCATTCATCCACTCATCCATCCATCCATTACTCCGTCCATCCATCCATCCATCCATCCATTACTCCGTCCATCCATCCATTCATCCATCCATCCAACCATCCATCCAATCATCCATCCATCCATCCATTCATCCATCCATCCATTACTCCGTCCATCCATTCATCCATCCATCCATTACTCCGTCCATCCATTCATCCATCCATCCATTAATCCGTCCATCCATCCATTCATTACTCTGTCCATCCATCCATCCATCCAATCATCCATCCATCCATTCATCCATCCATCCAACCATGCATCCAATCATCCATCCATCCATCCATTCATCCATCCATCCATCCATCCATCCATTACTCCGTCCATCCATTCATCCATCCATCCATTACTCCGTCCATCCATCCATCCATTACTCCGTCCATCCACCATCCATCCATTCATCCATCCATCCATTCATCCATCCATCCAACCATCCATCCAATCATCCATCCATCCATCCATTCATCCATCCATTACTCCGTCCATCCATCCATCCATCCATCACCCAATCCAGTTATGCCCTATCAAGAGAAGCGTAAGGACCCTGGGTTAGGCTACTCAGTCCAGGCAGGTAAGATAAGTGTGATCACCTGTCATTCTTTGGCTCGTATTCTCGTCGGTTAAGGAAGTTCCCTAACACCTCTTCCTTAGCGATTTATTTTTGGATATGGTTGGTTAATATCCTTTTCTACGTTGCTTATGTACAGAATGGCGATATTGGAAGGATTTATGTAACGCAGATGAGGGCGGGGATGTGCAATAGACAATATAAATCACTTAGGAAAAGGTGTCAGGGAGCTTCATGATGTCAGCAATGAACTCCAGCCACCCACGTTCGCCCCTGAGTCTCTTCCGGTTGGAGCGCCATAATTTGTTTCTGTCTCTGTCATTTTTTCCGTCTGTCTGCCCTCCCTCCCTCCCTCCCTCTCTCTCTTTCTCTCTCTCCCTCTCTCATACCAAGATTAAAGAAGAGAAAATACCGAATAAAACTCTACGAAATTTGTCGTAATAACTGAGGACCATAAGAGGAACAGATGATTTAATTTCTGGGTTAAAAAAAGTGGTAGTTTATAGGTCAAGATCCGAATTAGTTCAGTTTCTATTTTATTTTAACCAAACTTGGTGGGTGGGTTGAGGGGAAGGAAAGGGTGAAGTGATTAAAATTTGAACACAATTGGTCCATGGTTCGGCCTCTCTCTCTCTCTCTCTCTCTCTCTCTCTCTCTCTCTGCTTACCTCTGCTCAGATTTATTTCGATCTGGATGAGACTTGGTGGACGGATTTAAGGTTAGCTGAGGATTTTTTTTTTTTTTAAATAGGTCAAAGGTGAA
This sequence comes from Coenobita brevimanus, assembly GCF_032717465.1. Classification (NCBI taxonomy): domain Eukaryota; kingdom Metazoa; phylum Arthropoda; class Malacostraca; order Decapoda; family Coenobitidae; genus Coenobita; species Coenobita brevimanus. Next base: position 4,444,018 of record NC_137004.1, on the reverse strand, counting down.
AGTCATAAGGTGAGGTAAACTTTAAAATTCTCAATCCTATTTGAACCGAGCTTGGTGGATGGGTTAAGGGTCAGGAAAGGATTAAATAAGTCGATTTTTAGAGTGTCCCTCTCCACAGTCAGTGCGCACCATCTCTCCACTCTTTCTCTTCATCTCTCCACCCATTATCTCCCTCTCTCCACCCATTCTCTCCCTCTCTCCACCCATTCTCTCCATCTCTCCACCCATTCTCTTCATCTCTCCACCCATTCTCTCCCTCCCTCCACCCATTCTCTCCATCTCTTTACCCATTCTCTCCCTCTCTCCACCCATTCTCTCCACCTCTTCACCCATTCTCTTCATCTCTCCACCCATTCTCTCCATCTCTCCACCCATTTAAGCACACTACTCAACAGATTCTCGAAGCAATTCTCTCCATCTCTCCACCCATTTACGCACATTACTCAAGTGATTCTCGAAGCACTGTGACGAATCATGCTCTACACAATGATTCAGAGACAGGGAAGGTGCTCCAGTTCATCACGTTTACACGATTATTTCCAGTACTTTCTCATCATCGCGTCCAGACCCACAGGTGCCCACTGACTGTATGGACGGGCATTTAGATCGATTTTACGGCGAAGGTGTTGCTTTCTTTGAGTTATTATTATTATTATTATTATTATTATTATTATTATTACCATTTTCATTTTTATTATTATTATTATTATTATTATTATTATTATTACTGTTATCATTATTATTATTAGCAATGTCCTCATGCATAAACTTAGAATTTTATTATACCTAAGACCCCAAAGGTAATTATATATGGCCTCAAGGTAAGGGGGATAAGTCATTTCATCTCTGCATTACGTCACTTCCAATACTTTTATACAATGACAAGTGGTGTAGTGGTTAGAAGGACCCAATCGGAGACGACCAGGCATATTATCGAGTTTCTGTGTGTGTGAGGTGGTTTTGAAAGAGAGAGAGAGAGAGAGAGAGACTGGCTCTTAGAGTTTACGAAGATTTTATATACAAGGAATTAAAGAATAGAGGAATTTGTTGTCAATGTTTTCCTCTCATGATCTATATCGTCATCATCATCATCATCATCACCCTCTCCCTCATCCTCTCGGCCTCATCCACCTCCTTCTCCTCTGCCTTCTCATCATCATCATCATCATCACTGCCATCATCATCATCATTAACACTGTCATCAATAGGAAACACCATAATCTGTTTCCATTGTGTTCGTCTGGTAATTTGCATAATTTTTCTTGCCTTTCCTCTTCTATCATCACCACATCATCATCATCATCATCAACTTCCTCTTCTTCCTCTTCATCATTATCATCATCATCATGTCATCATAATATCAACAGCATCCTCATCGTCAACTTCCTCTTCATCATCATAACATAATCAACATCATCCTCATCATCAACTTTCTCTTCCTCCTCTTCTTCATTATCATCATCATCATCATCATATCATCCTCATCATCAACTTCCTCCTCCTCCTCTTCTTCATTATCATCATCATCATAATATCATGAACATCATCCTCATCATCAACTTCCTCCTCCTCCTATTCTTCATTATCATCATCATCATCATCATCATCATCATATCATCCTCATTCTCATCAACTTCCTCTTCCTCCTCTTCTTCATTATCATCATCATCATCATATCATCCTCATCCTCATCATCAACTTCCTCCTCCTCCTCTTCTTCATTATCATCATCATCATCATATCATCCTCATCCTCATCATCAGCTTCCTCCTCTTCTTAATTATCGTCATCATCATCATCATCATCATCATCATTGACCCATTGTTATAAATCTGACACAGTAATATGCAGAAACAAGAATGTGGAAAAGAAAAACTCAGACAAACACAATTTTCAACTATTTCACCTCCCACTGCTGTCCCTTCACTATGGCGAGGCTTTTTCTGTACTTAATTCCTGCTATCTCCAGACGATTTTCTTCAGCTCAGGAATGGCCTCCCGTACTGAAGAAGTTAATGAAGGCAAGATCTTAAACACCCAGATCGAAAAGTCTCCCTCTGCTCTTTAGATCTAGGTTCATGAAATCTACAGCTAAATAAAAAAGGAAAAAATCTCCCCAACAGCAAATGAACCGTCTGGAGGGAGCAATAACTAACTAACTAATAAACTAACTAACTAACTAAATAAATAAATAAATATAAAGCAAAAAAAATATCTCAATGGATGGAAGGGGTTACTGTGACTCTCTCAACGTCACAAAAACAAAAAAAAACAAAAATACAAAAACAAAAAACTTCGAAGAACATCTATTTTTTTGCCAAGTTTTCATACGAACTGTAGCGCCATTATTTTTTTTTTTCCTGAGGCTATAAATTGTGTAAAGTGGGGTTCGTTCAAATAAATGGGCTATATTAGTGAAGGAATTACAAACACATTAATTTTATTGCCGGGAAAATGTGCTACCAGGTCGGTCAAATCAAAAGTTTTATTTTTTATTGAATTTGAGTGAGGATGTAACTAGATGCCCTTTGACGGGATGAGATGAGAGAGAGAGAGAGAGAGAGAGAGAGAGAGAGAGAGAGAGAGAGAGAGAGAGAGAGATTTACTCCTGTCTAGGTGGTCTGGCTTTAATATTAATGATAATACTTACTCTTTAATTACGAAAAAATCAAAATAGGAGAGAGAGAGAGAGAGAGAGAGTACTGCCGAATGTGGCGCTGTGGTGATGAAATATGATGGTATTTAATAATGAATGATGATGAACAGCTAAGTGTGGTGATGTTATATGGAACTAAGAACAATATAATGACGTTATGACCAAGTGTGATGAGTGTAGTGATGAATAACAGAATCCCACGGCCGAGATGTGTGATGAATAATAATAAATAACACTTGATGAATGTATGATATTTGCGTGGTGATGAGTGATGACGAAAAGCAATATATAGGACTATGATGCTGCTGTGGTGATGATTATTGAGCCTTGAAATGAGTGTGGTGATGAGTAATGATGAAGGATAACTAACTGATCTCTGAGTGTAGTATGAAGGTGATGAGTAAACTTGGATAATAATGAGTACAAGGAGGTGCGATGTAAATGTGGTGATGAAGTGATGAAAAATGAAGAATAATGTATGTAGTTATGAGACGTGATGATGAATATACTACTACTACTACTACTACTACTACTACTACTACTGCTGCTACTAGTACTACTACTACTTACCTAACTGTGTGATGAGCGTTGATAGCAGGTCGTCCAGGTGCCAGTCATCCCACTCTCTCACACTCTCTGCCACGATGCTCAGCTTGCGTCTGTCATCACAAATATACTCATCACTAACATGCTCATCACTACAACACAGGTAAATTCATCACAGCTATATTCATCACTAGAGAAAAGATAAATTCCTCATAAAAATAATCGTAACTCTAATATAACACATATTTATCGCAGTAACTATCGTGTTCATTTTGTTCCTTGCTTTCTTTCCACTACACAGCACATTATTTCATCACCTGTACACTCATAAATATAAAACATATAAATTTATCAAAACCTTGTATGTACTCTTCACTATCAGACATCATACTTCATCACAAATATACCCCATACTATAACGCATATAACTTAAAACATTAAGAGAAGTTAACTCACTGTAACTTACTATACCAATAACTTTCCTTTACTTGATGTTTGTACACCTGTATATTTACCTTTTTGCTCTAATGAATGACCCCAGGTGACCTTTACGTGAATCAGTCTCTGCATCTGAGTACCTGCGTATGAAGATGTGTTTTCCCTTTGCACCTATTTAAACTGAATTTCTCTGTATATTGATCACTACGGCTAAGTTGGGGGTGGCTTGTTCAATCTGTGTTCAAAGCCTTTTTCACCCTTTTTCTTTTTTTATTTACCTAGATTAACACACCTTAATATTTATTCTCGTCTATACCTCTGAGTTTTCATCTGGCTATAAGTGTGTTCATATTACAAATCCACTTAAATTTATCTACAATTGCCTAACTATTTTGATGGTAATAATTTCTTCTAAATCTAAGAGGAGTTGTTTTAGATGTGTACTGTTTTATTCTCTCAGTTTTCATCGTGGGCTGTCTGTGTCTGTCAGTCTAATTTTGCTTCCTGTTTGTCTATCAACCTACTTATCTATCTATCCACTTACGAGTACTGTATTTGAATGTATATCTATCTATCAGTCCATACATCTATTTGTCAGGGCATCCATTACTTGATCGATTCATCCACCCATTTATCTGTTTACGTCTGCATATATCTTTCCATCTATCTATGAATCTATCTGTCTTTCATTACCTCCGCTAAGGTAATGTTTTACCCCGCGCTGGTTTGTTTTCTGTCTCTGTTTGACTGTCTGTCTGTCTGTCTGTTTGCAGGATTACTCAAAAAGTTATGAACGGATTTTGATGAAATATTGTGGATGGGTGAGCCATGGGCCAAAGTACAAATGATTAAATTTTGGGTCTAATACGGATCCGGAACCGGAGTATCCTGCACAGTATCTCCAAATATTCTCAATGAATGTCAATGGAATTTTGTGGAAAGGTGCGCCATGAACCAAGAAAGAATTGATTAAATTTGGGGGCAGATCCGGTATCCACAGATCCTGATCGTGATCCTTTTTAATGGCAATAGCACTGTCAGAGGTCTGTGCTTTCTGAGCGCTTTCTAGTTAAATCATGTATCAATCTATCTGAGCTTTTACCTGTTTCCCCATCACTAAAACCTTCAATATTTATCACAATTAAATCTCTGAATATCCAACGTGATGTCTAAATTTACCTTCACTTTTACAGGCAATTTTACATCAATTTCCAAAACAAACATGTTACTGAATCATTTTTCTGTTGCATATTTATTTGCTGTAACATAAATATTTCGAGCGAACGGAAAGTGAAAGCCTAACCATGACAGCGCTGTGAGTGCTGGTTATTATTATTATCATTATTATTATTATTATTATTATTATTATTATTGTCATTATACATCTTGAGGAAGGGGAAGGCTGCTTAGAAAATCCCTCTCTCGTCTCCTCGTCAGACATAGCATGGAACTAATATTACATATCTTTTGGCATATCCTTCCAAAAATTAACTTGATTTTTGAGAGACCCCAGTCAAAATTATACGATTTTTCAGAGTCCCCAGTCAAACCTTTAAGATTTTTGAGTCCCCAGTCAAAATTTTAAGATTTTTGAGTCCCCAGTCAAAATTATACGATTTTTGAGTCCCCAATCAAAATTTTAAGATTTTTGAGTCTCCAGTCAAAATTATACGATTTTTGAAAGAGTCCCCAGTCAAAATTATACGATTTTTAAAAGAGTCCCAGGTCAGAATAATATTAAAGTTTATTATTTTAGCAGATCAGTTGCATTACTAACTACTTAAATCTGGATGTTATCTTTTTAAATATTACTGGTGCCAGATTATTTTCCTTAATTTAAGTAAAGACCATCATACTACAGGGGTTTACTGGGACTATAACTAACCTCCTCGTGTTCAAAAATAAATAAATAAATAAATAAATAAATAAATGAGCAGACTTGAAATCTATTTTAAGGTAAATAAAATCGTCAAAAAATAATAAAATACGTAAAATAAATATATCAAGCTGAATAAAATCGTCAAAAATATTTAAAAAAAAAAAATCTACCTTAAAGTGATGAAAATCGCAAAAAATAAGAAAAAAATCTATCTTAATTTGAATAAAATCGTCAAAAAACATATGAAATATAAATTTCTTTTACACTGAATAAAATCGTAAAAAATAAGAAAAAAATCTATCTTAAGTTGAATAAAATCGCAAAAAATATGAAAAATAAAAATCTATCTTAAGCTGCATAAAATCGTCAAAGAAATAAATGAGGGAAATAAAAATCTATCAACCTGAAAAAAAATTGTCAAAAAAACAATCTGATGGCAAATTTAATCGTGAAAAAAATGACAATATAATAAAAAAAAAAAAAAAAACTTCCCAGGGCTGTTACTTAGCCCCTTAACTCCAGTGACGCATTTTCCAGTTTTTTCTCCCTGCCTCCAGACTATTTTATTCATTTCTGGGGAGATCTTCTTTTAGAACTGGAGAGTTTAAATTTATTCTGAACCAATTTCTTTAACATCAGACTTGGATATAGTGGGTGAATCTAATGGGTTAGTGAAAGTGAAATTATAATGAAAAAATTCGTCTCCTAGTTCCGTGGATCAAATGATTTTTTTTTTCGATAGGGTTTCTGCTAAATGAAAATCTTATCTCTGTTTTTGTCTCCGTCTATCTGTGTTTCTGCCTGTCTGTCTCTCATTGTGTGTGTGTGTGTGTGTGTGTGTGTGTGTGTGTGTGTGTGTGTGTGAGATGAAGCCTTTGTAATCCTATTTTTGCCACGGCCCAAACCCATTTATTCACTTTAAGCAACCATTCTCATGGTAAATCTCCTGAGAGTAATCCCCAACAGAAAAAAAAATCCGCCTTAATCCCATTTTTACGATGACATATTCTTACAACCACCCAGCGATTTTATTCCGCTCAGAAATAATACCTAGAAATAATGGATTAATGAAGGTAATATCAAACTCTTATAGCTCTAAAAGTCTTCTAAGGTGAGTAAAATTATCTAGGTTCGGTGAGGACATAAGACGTCCTCGGAATGAAGAGGTATTTATCTACACATGTAACCATTCTGATCCCTTTATATCCCTATTTGCATCTACACACACACACACACACACACACACACACACACACACACACACACACACACACACACACACACACCTTTGTATACTGAGACTCCCGTTCATTAACCCATTCACATCCTTTACTCTATTGATCTACACACACATTCATCACAGTCCAGTGCATGTCTTCCTTTCATCTAAACAGTGATTCAGAGTCTGTTTGCCCGCTGTCTAAGGTCACGGGCTTTAAGCTGTGTGTTGAATATTTGCCTTATGGTCAAGAGGAGCGCCATGAACACCTGTGCATGATCATAAAGGTAAAACTAATTAGCTGATACTACATGCGCTGCTCTCGGTGGGTTAGGGGAAGGGAACCTCTCCTGAATGGTAATCCTGACCTGGCATCCAAATATTCACAGCTTTTCAAGATAAGTGGGTTTACTAGTGGGCGCAGTGTGTTGGTGGGTTAGACATGGGATGATGGTGGGCTCAGGAGGTGGGTAAGGACAGGTTAAGATTGGCGCATTGTCCACCCAAGATGCTACATAACTTTTCGATTTTGTATGTCTATGTATCTATCTATCTATCTATCTGTCTATCTATCTATTACCCTTCTCCAGCAGTCCACCACCCACTTTCAGATGACAGGGAGGGGGTTGAAGAATGTTCGTATTACTGGGCAGGGGAGCCACCAGGAAATATCAGTGCCACCACGGGAAGGCGACCCTCTCCTGCACCCAGACAGCACTGACAGTAAATATTAATCCCGGAAAATCTATAATGTTTGCCCCCGTCCCCATGTGTGGCAATATATGTTTTCACAGGTCAATGCTCTCTCCCTCGCGTGTCCCCATCAATCTCGCGGCTTTTATAACAGTTTTGCACCACACCCTCTGCCAGTGTGCGGCTCTGGTTCCCCTGCTGGCTCACTTGACTCTCTGGCTCACTTCCTTTCTCACTCGCTCACTTGGTTACATATCCTCTCATGTATTTTGTCTCTCTCCTTATCTGTGTTACTTTTTATCCTTGTCTCTCTGTCTCTGTGAGTTCTTCTGCTCTTATGTCTCTCTTCCTCTGTCTGCAAAGCTGCCAGTGTTTATATACTGATTCTCTCTCTCTCTCTCTCTCTCTCTCTCTCTCACGCACACACACACACACACACACACACACACACACACACACACACACACACACACACACACACACACACACACACACAATCTCTCCATCCATCTCCCTCTCCCTGCACCATCATATCACTCTCAATTACGCCTCTCCCCTTTCTATCAATATTTTCACTCCCTCTTCCCTTCCTCTCCTGCCAACTATAATTCTAAATCTGGACCTAATCTATCCATGTGTTACGCCCGCGGTGGGTGGTAAAATAACTCTTGCCTTCCTGTATTCATGGCTAATATCCCAAGCGACACAGAAGACTCGTAGTATCTCTTCCTAACCGATTTATTCTGGATACTATACCTTATTGTCCCTTTCTTTTTTAATGGTGCCATCCATGTAGATAGTAAAAAGATACACTCGTGGATGGTATGAAAAAAGACTGTAAGGTGTAATACGCGTAATAATAATAATAATAATAGTAACACCAACAATCGCTAATGAAAGGATGTTACGAAGCCACCTGTGTCACCTGCAAGACTGACTCCAACCTGGTCTGTCATCAAAAAAATACCCCTCGTAGTTGTACACTTTTCATCACAAGTTTGTAGTACAGACAAAGGTAAAAGTTCGCCTAGTACTGTGCACCTCCTCTACGTTCCACTTTCCTTTACTGGCTGTGTGTGGCTGGGTTTAGAGATATTTGGCACGTTTCTTCATCTCTTCAGCTTCTCTGTTTCCTACCCTGGCAAATATCAGTATGCTGAGAGAGTCTTGAGATGTCTTCCTGCTCACAGATTGTATCCTGTGATAAGAGACATGCCATAGATGTTAAGAAGATGCATTGGAAAAGTTGGCCAGCTCATAACTCTGACTGTACATTGTGTAAATATGGCAAAAACCTCTAGCTTCTGTAAGTAATCGTGTATCTAATTTAACTCCCCCCTCCTCTCCCCCCCAAAAAAAAAAAAAATCCAGGCTCCAGTGACTCACTCTCAGATGAATAAAATCGTCTGGGGTTAACTGGAAAAGAATGCTAGAGTTATTCCGACAACAGAAGGGATAATGGCGACGGTATCAACAGTCTCAAGCTTCTCAGACTCACTCGTAGATTGATAAAAATCGCCTGCCATTAGCTGCAGTAAAATACTAGAGTAGACGCGACCATGAGAGCGTTGGCAGTGGTCAGAGTACAGAACTAGATTAAGACTGTGAGGGTCCTGAGCTCAGCACCTTGAGGAGGCTAATGTTGGCAGTGATCAGTACCATAAACACCCACAAAATTATTAAGCTACTGTATATAACCCATGCAGTACAGGTAGCCAGTGTCTGCCGTTCTTTCTGTTGCAGGGCGTAAAATGTCTAGAATCAGTGTTTATTCTGTCTTGTGTTAACCCGCGCCTGTCAAGCTATAATATTACCAAAGCATTTCTTCTGCGTCTCCTCATGACCGATGCTGTAGTCCTTCACGTATGAAAATGGTCAGTTCAGGCACTATTATCCCCAGTCTGTATTTCCCCTTACCTATGACCTCCAGTCTTTAAAAGGCAATGTGTCGAAGCATTATTTTAAAAAAATGGGTCTCGATTTTGGCTCTCTTGTTCAGTTTTTCCTGGGAAGAGCAAGTTTTTTTTTTTTTTTTTTTTTTTTTTTTTTTTTTTTAAGGTTCCCACTTTTCCCTTTCCTCCTTTTTAAAAATATTCCATTAACTTTCTAACTGCTAATAACCACCACCACCACCGCCAGTGTTATTAATCACCCCCTGGCCACACCACCGTCATCACACTAATCCCCCGTCACTCGTTACCCACATTACCACTCATAACAACACCATCCCGCAAACTCTCTCTCACACCTGAAGCACCATAAATCACTGTCTATCACTGTCTCCAGCACCACAATGACTACCACCACAAGGACTTTACCACCACAATGACTCTACCACCACCCTACCACCAAAATGACTACCACCACTCTCCTTGCCACCACAATGACTCTACCACCACTCTCCCCAGCACCACTCTATGACAATTATCACCAATCTGTATCATCACTCTCACTACCTTACTCTCACCTGTAGCAACTTCCTGCCTATACCTGGGCTGGGGAGGGGGAAGAGAAAATTGTAAATAATCAACCCTCTCTAAGGTTCAAGTAAGCTAGAAAAATGGGAAAGTCAGACTAATAGTTACCCTCAAATTACTTACAGTTTTTACAATGAAAAAAAAAAAGTTATTTAAAAAAAGAGGCTTGCTGAAGTTGCAGAAAATGTAATTGCATAAGAGAAAGTAGGTTAATCCGACATTGCAAACTACGCCTTTAAAATGAGCGCCAATATGATGGTCTCAATTTAGCTGTAAAGTGATAATTTTGCTACATTTCTTGTCCTAGTCCTTCGTAATAGATTTTGCCAACTTTGATAAATATTACAAACAGCTCTATAACCTTACTACCCTCGGCGCTGACACTTCCTTTTTCTCTACTTAGAAACACACACACACACACACACACACACACACACACACACACACACACACACACACACACACACACACACACACCATGGCCGTATCATCACCGGGATTGTACTCTATCTATAATTCGCATTGTCTGTCTGTCTGTTTGTTTGTCAGCCATGCAGGTCACGGTCGTCAAGCCAGTGGTAAATAATTCCATGGGTGCAAATATAACCCCGAATAAGGTCACGAGTACTTGACCTCTTCCTCTCTCTCACTGCTCTCTTTGCTCTCTCTCTCTCTCTCTTTTACTTCCTCCCTTTAACTCCCCTATCTCTTCTCTCTTTCGCTTTATTCCTTCTACTCTCTTTCACTACTCTGTTCCCTCTTTCTCTCTCTTTTCCTCTTTTTTTTTTTCCTTAAATGTCATTCACAATTTTCTCTCTTTCCTCCCTTTTCCTTCCTTTTTCCCACTCTCATTCACTACAATCTACTCTCTTTCTCTCTCTTTTGCTTCCTTCTTTCTTCTCCCATTCACTACTCTTTTCCTATTCTCCTCTTTCCCCTCCCACTATTTTCTCTCCTTCCTTCCCTTCCCTCTACTCTTTTACCTCCTTCCTTCTTCTCTCATTCACTGCTCTCTCTCTCTCTCTCTCTCTCTCTCTCTCTCTCTCGGAGTATGTATATTTGAGGTGTAAATTGGCAAGTAATGGAGTCCTTTAATCTTTATTGGCCCGTTATACCAATAAAGACAGCTCGAAGAGAACGAGAGAGAGAGAGAGAGAGAGAGAGAGAGAGAGAGAGAGAGAGAGACAGACAGACAGACAGACAGACAGACAGAGTCCTTGTATACTATTTATGTGAAATTCAGTTTTTATGAGGAAGAGAGAATACCAGTGAAATATGAACGATACTGAAAACTAAATAGATAAACAGATAGATAGATAGATAGATAGATAGACGGACAGATAGATTAGTAAACAGACAGGCCGATAGACAGACTGACAGGTAGACAGATAGACTGATAGATAGCCAGTTAGACAAAAATAGACATTACTCATTCCCTTACCATCCTATCCTCTATAATCCAATGGTGTTTGGCTTACCATATCAGCTTAGTATATTCTTAAGTATATCAGCTTAGTATAATCTTAAGTATATTAGCTTAGTATTAAGTCTATCAGCTTAGTATATTCTTAAGTCTATCAGCTAAGTATATTCTTAAGTATATCAGCTTAGTATTAAGTCTATCAGCTTAGTATATTCTTAAGTCTATCAGCTTAGTATATTCTTAAGTATATCAGCTTAGTATATTCTTAAGTATATCAGCTTAGTATATTCTTAAGTATATCAGCTTAGTATATTCTTAAGTATATCAGCTTAGTATATTCTTAAGTATATCAGCTTCGTATATTCTTAAGATTATCAGTTTACCATATTCTTCAGTATATCACCTTAGTATACTCTCGCTATCTCCAATTAAGTTTAATATGCTTGTTGAGAAATGTCGCCTATGGATAAAGTAAACGATAATTATTTCTAACTTTCCTAATAAAAAAAAAGTCGCTAAAAGGAATAAAGCCTCTGAAAGTAAAAATAAAGTAACTAAAAAAACAAGGCGTCATCGGTGTGAAAGGGTTAAGATTTTCCTTCCCCCGATGTACTGTTCATATTCACCTTTTATCAGTTTTATTTTGCTTGGTTTAGAAGTAATTAGTCCTGTGGGGTTTAAGTAACAGCCTTAATTAACCCTCAATGACAAGATAATTATATTCCATTAATTAGCGGGCTTAGATATTAGCCCTAATCAACCCCTTAATGGCTTGATGTAACAATTAACCCCATAGCCGGGTAATTATATACTTTTAACAATTAGAGGGTTTAGATAATAGCTATAATTAACCCCTGAAAGACTACATAAATTCCCTCAACAACTGGATATTTTTAGTCTTAATTAACCGCTTAACTAGATCATTATATCCCCTAAGAGCTGATGGATTTAGATATTAGCTTTAATTAACCCCCTAATGACTAATTATACTCCCTTAACAACTGGGGGGGTTTAGATAATAGCCCTAATTAACCTTTCTAGACCAGATATACTCAAAGCTGGTCACATTTTTCTGAGTTTGCAAATAATGTGATCTTGCCGCGGAAAAACTCTAACACCTACACTATACATTCCTGCAGCTGCATCATACAACTGGCTATACAATTAGGGATATACATTAAATACTGTTGTCAGCGATTTACCCATCCGCAATACATCAGAAAGCTATTTATTTTATTGCAACACATATGCAGAAGAAGGCCGAGGATGAGATGAGGCGATGGAGAGGAGAGGTATATGAGAGAGGGATGTGTGAGCTGGGAGGAGGGCAGTGACATGGCAGGGGACAGGGCGACATGGAGGCGATTTGTTTGTGGCCACCCTCTACAGGACTAAGGTGTCTGGCAATAGATAGATAGATAGGCAAATGGAGAAATGAAAGTAAAATATGCCAGGTATCATTTTCACCTTACGTCTTCGAAGATTCTGTTGATGTCGTAAAGTACTGAGCTCGTTGAAGTAGTTATCGTAAAATTATGAGGTAAAATACAGGTTAATTAAGTTTTAGGCCAGTATCCTCGTCGGTTAATGAAGCTCCCTAACAACTCTTCCATAGCGATTAATTTTTAGGTATGGCTGATGCCCCTTTGCACGTTAGGTATGTAATGTGAGACGATATTAGAAGAATTTTCATACCACAGAAGAGGACAATAGGGTGTAATATGCAAAATAATTCTCTAAAGGAAAGGTGTTAGGGAACTTCCTTAACCGACGAGACGGGCCTAAGAGACGGGTTATTGCAATCAACACTCTCAGGCTTTCCTAACTCAATAAATCACCTGGCTTTACCTGGAATTAAATATGACAGTTGTTTCATCCATGGCCCTAACACCTCTTCCTAAGCGATTTATTTTGGTAATTACTAGTACACCTTGCCGTTCTCCTTTGTTAATTAAATCATTCTAGTATCACCATAATCCGCATAAATATCGCACAAAACGATGTTACCCAGTCGTATCCAAAAATAAGTCGGTAAGGATGAGGTGTTAGGGAGCTTCCTCAACAGCAGAGAATACGAGTACATGAGAGATTTAATTATACAAAGCAATATTAATACTCGGATTTCTATGCTCCTTTTCATCTTAATATTATCTTGTGGTGTTAGACGGAAAAGAATACTAGAGCTGCCTTTATCATGAGAGGGTTACTGACACGTGCTTTACACCTGTACACTTTTGACAGGTGTATTGTGACGAGGTGTGTTGTCTATAATTAATCAAGAAGGGAAGATACCTTGTGTTGGTGCTGTTGTTACTTGAAAAGGTTATAATTATGAGTTCTAAGGTAAAAAATTCATGAGAGGAATTGCCAGGTAAGTATGATGGCAATTAACGGGAAAGGTGTGTAGGGAATTGGTGGTTTCATGTTTACCTCAAGTAGTTAAGTGAGTGAAGTGAGAGTGCCAGGGTTGTGTCACTAATGGCATACTTTTACTTTACTACTACTACTACTACTACTACTACTATTATCATTATTATTATTACAGTGTTATTCTTATTACGCGGTGAGGATGTGTTCTTTCTCCCCTTGGGACTTAATATACGAATAAATGTGTGTGTGTGTGTGTGTGTGTGTGTGTGTGTGTGTGTGTGTGTGTGTGTGTGTGTGTGTGTGTGTGTGTGTGTGTGTGTGTGTGTGTGTGTGTGTGTGTGTGTGTGTGTGTGTGTGTGTGTGTGTGTGTGTGTGTGTGTGTGTGTGTGTCGTCCTGTCTCGGCTACTCCCCTTTTTTTTTGGGGGGAAGCAGCCTAAGTATATAGATAGATTATTATTATTATTATTATTATTAGTAGTAGTAGTAGTAGTAGTAGTAGTAGTATTTTTATTATTATACCAGAACACACTCATCTCTTAGACACACCTGTTATAAAAATAATATTATAAAATGAAATAACTAAACTTTTGTTGGGCATTCATTTCCCAGCAGTTTATAACTTGACATTTTAGTAAGGTAAATATAAAACACAGTATATTACAGAAAATGTTTAAAAAGGACCGAAATTTTGGTTATTATATACACGGCTTATTGTACAAGTAGAGTTCACGCTGTTCTCATATTTATTCATTTATTTATTTGCTTTTGCTTCTGTGTACGCCAGCACCAACCTTTCTCTTGGGGGGAGGTGAGAAAAATTTTAACAGCGAGAGGAGACTGGTACAGCATTAAGAGATCCAGGTGTGAGGCCACGTTGGAGCCATATTGTTGTGGGGATTACCTGGGAGCGGGAGCAGGCTGCATTGTGGTGGGGCTGGGGCAGGTGCGGTGAAGCGGTGTGAGTTGTGGTGGAGTGGTGTGGGTTGTGGTGGGGTGGGGTGGGTTTGGTGGGATGGGTTGTGGTGGAGTGGTGTGGGTCGTGGTGATGTGGGTTGTGGTGGAGTGGTGTGGGTTGTGGTGGTGTGGTGTGGGTTGTGGTGGTGTGGTGTGGGTTGTGGTGGAGTGGTGTGGGTTGTGGTGGGGTGGTGTGGGTTGTGGTGGAGTGGGGGTGTGTGGCTCGGATGGAGGTGGGGAGTGGAGGGATGGGGGACTGAGTGGAAAGGTAGAGTGGGAAAGAGTTGGGGAGAGTGGGGCGGTGTGGGCTGCGGTGGAGTGGGTGTGTGTGGGTCGGGAGGGGTGGGGAGGAGGGGTGGGGGGCTGAGTGGAGTGGTGGAGTGGGACTGGATGGTAGGATGGGGTGGAGTGATGTGGGTTGTCGTGGTGGTGGTGAGGGGGGGGGGAACTGGGTGGGAGGGGTGAGGTGGAGTAATGTGGGTTGCTGTGGTAGTGGAGGGGAACTAGGTGGGAGGGGTACGGTAAGGGTGGGTGGGGTGGGTTATGGTACTGTTTATCTTTGGCCTATATCATCGTCGTTAAAGCAGGCTCTCATCACCTTTTTCTTACCGGTTTATTTCTGCAACTGACGCATTCACGTTGTCTTGCAGGCTACTTAAGCAAGCCCTGTCGGTGGTGAAAAGACCTTAATATCACAGGAGAGCAAAACAGGTGAAGTATACGAATTAAATCGCTAAGGAAGAGGTGTTACGAAATCTCTCAAGCCTCTTAGAATATGACCCTGTGTCCCTTGGTGTCCAAAGACAATAGACGTCGAGCTCTATGGTTTACACAGCTCACGTTCCACAGAGTTCATGTCCCACAAGAGCTCACATCCCACACAGCTCATTTCCCACAGACCTCCAGCCGCAGAGAATTAACATCTTTATATTATTTTTGTTATTTTCAGAGGCTTTTATTTGAGCAGAGACTTTTCAAGATGATGGGTCAGATATAGCCTTTCCAAAATTACATTATTTAATCTGAAAACATCAATAATAAGGTTTTAAAATGTGATCTGATTTTCTTTCCTTATTTCTTCGGCGATTTCCAATTCCACTGAGCGGATTTTTTTTTTTTTTCCCGGAGCCTTGACTTTTGACATTCTCGACTTCTTTTTTCTTGGATTTTTTTTCTGACCACACCTGAAGGAAAAAAATGCCTTAGGGGGAATCTCTTTTTATTTATATTTTTGTTTTGCCCATCAACATCATCATCATAATCGTCGTTAACATTGTCATAAAGAATTTCCATTATCCTCTAAGGAGGAATCATTTGTTTCGATACATCACCATCACCATCATCATCACCATCATTATCATCATCATCATCATCCTCATCATCGTATCTTTGGGACATAAGTGCTTCAGTGGTAGTTGTCTGTGTTCTCTAAAACATTTCACCGTGAATTACTCTCTCCTCTCATGGTATGTCCAGGGTTCGTTGCTGTCATCTTCTGTGCAGCTTCACCAGAAATTTCTTGCGACGTCTGTATGGGACCTATTTTTCGGAGCCAGACTGCAGTGTAGACACGAATAAAACTTTGGTGCTGATTTTTACGATGCTGTCAGGTAACACTCTTCTTCTTAGCCTTCCAAAGATAGTAGAGGCAAGATTAATTCGTGATCGTACTTCAAATGGTGCAGTCTAGGGATTGGATGCTTTCTTGGTATGTAAATGTTCGACTATTTTAACAGGTTTACGATGCATGTAATATTGAACTCGTTTTGGTAGTGAGTTAGCAAGTTGCATCATAATTTCACACTCATGTGTACCTGAGTCCCAAAGCTGCATAAATAGAGTGCAAGCCCAGAGTTCTTTGCATGGTTATTTGGTCATAAGGTACTATTGCGCAGTCATCTGAATAACGTAGTTCTAATATCTAAGTTCCAGTGGCCTTCATGCTTGCCTAAATGCGCCTCAATTTGAATACGCTGCCGTCAATGCGATGCTGTACGCGGATAGGCTAACAGGTTTCACTCCTGGGGCAGCATGTGACGGGGGGTAGACAGTCAGGAGGGGGACACTGAATAAAACTGGTGCTGGGCTTGTTTCTCTCCTGCCTCGACTTCAAATGGTTCAAACTGTGACCCGCCAACCAGGACACGGGCCTGAGTGCCATCACGAAACAGCTTTAGAAAGGAAAGTCGGTGCTCACCAAGCTTTTCCAGTGGCAGTCATAGAAGCTCCCTGTACAGAATATTTGGTATAATAAATGAAAACCACATATATTGCTGTTTTGTTTGCGGCTTTTGCAGTTGTCTGGCAATGAAGAGCTTATCGATGGTACTGCAATAATTTACCGTATAAAGCGCACTGAGTCTCTGGAAGGATGTTTTCAGTAAGATGTTCTATTAGTAGTGACAGCGTTTTCCTGGCGAGTATTTCTCCTACCACAGCTGGAATGAGATGCCTCTGCTATTGCCAAAGATGCTTTATCACCTTTCTTTTTATAAACTGTTAATGCGATGGCGTCTTTTAGGTGCTGGAGGGGTGGCGCGGTTGATTATATGGTGTTAAATCATGAATGCCAGGATCAAGATATGGCCGCCCTGCTTGTACACACACACACACACACACACACACACACACACACACACACACACACACACACACACATACATACACACACACACACACACAAACACACACACACACAAGGGACGTCCACAGCCACCCACCAGAGTGCTAAAATAGTCTCCTGTTTGCTCCTTGAAGACTAGTGCCTCTCCCTGACTTATTCCTTGGGGAGGAGGGCAGGGAGGTGGGGGGGAGAGAGCTGGGAAGGGGGGAATATGAGAAGTGGGAGTAGAGAACAAAAGGGAAAGAAGGAGCAAGTGAGAGTGAGGAGAAAGAATTTAGTGGGGATGAGCAAGAAAGTGAGAAGAAGGAGTGGGAAAGGAAGGTCGTTAAGAGAGTTGGGAACACATAAAGAAGGGAGAAAAGGAGGAAAGTAAAGAAGGAGGAAAGCAGAGAAGGGGAGCAGAGGATAAGGGAAGCAGAGGAGGAGGGGAGAAGAGGAGTAGGGTAGAAGAAGAGAAGGGTGGCTGAGGAGGAGGGGAGTAAATACTGAGGAGAGTGCAGAAAGTGGCGGGCAGAGAAGGAGAGAAACAGTGAATGAGGGGAGCAGAGAAGAAGGGAAGTAGAGAGGGAGGGAAGCAAAGAAGAGGGAGAGCAATGAAGCCAGGGAGGAGAGAAGGGCGAGACGGTGTAGCAGAAACGGAGAAAAAGGGGAGCAGAAAAACGGTGGAGAAAGGAAAGAGGGGAGTAGACAAGGAGAGGACCAGAGAACGAGAGAAGCAAAACTAAGTGATATGTGTCAATATTTCTCTATTCATTCTTTTATTGAGGAGGGTCATTCTCACCTTCTTTCCTCACTTCCTTAGCCCTTGACTTTACACAGCTAATACGGACTTATCTTTCAAACCTCTCTAAGCTGCTCTTCTTACATCTTTTTTTTAATCTTGAACCCACTTTCCATCCACTATATATCTACTGCATCAACAAGATCGATTGCACCTTGTACTTTCCATTACGGGTTGCATATTATTTGGCATCAGATTATTTGTGGATTTCTTTTTACTAGCGATAAATTATTCACATTAGGTCTTCATTTTCTCTTTCCTTACTGTGTTTATATATTTTTAGTATCGACGCAGTTTGCCTCAGAAATATAACCTGCAAGAGTATAAAATAAATCGCTGAGGAAAAAGTGCAACGAAATTTCCCGCGCAACCTAGATTATGGTCCTGTGTGTTTACCCGCCATAATCTACTTCCTGCCTGAGTTGCACCATTTACTTATTTATTTATTTATTTATTCATTTTTTGAGTATCGTGGCTTGTACTAAATGGAAAATAAAAAAATCTAGTGAATATATTTGTCATCTGGAGGTGGGGAGAGTTAAAGACGTCACCCACAACTGCACACACTTTTACAAACGCCACACCTGGGAAATTAAGGCGCCTCTTTTTGCGTGCAGGGAAAAAACTGTACAAAAGGTGTAAAGCAGTAATACGTTACAATTTAGTCTAGCTGCTTTTTTCTTCTTTTTTTCCTCTCCTCTTGCCTTTGTGAGATGGCACGTCTGCGGTTCATTTTCATCTGAGAATATTTTTGGTGCTGGTTCTCTGCCTTTTTCTGAAAATTGTCTTTCTTGTCTTCCTCGAGCTGTTACATGGTTTCTTTCTTTTTCTTACTCGTTTTCATTTTATTCTCAAAATGAATCTGTTTTTGTTTTCTTTTTCCTCTTCTTTTTTCTTCTTTTCTTTAGTGTTGCTATTTCTCTCTTTATTTTCTTTTTCGTCTCTTCATTTTTATGTTTTCTCTTTGCCAGTTTTCCTGTCCATGTTCCTCTCTCTCTCTCTCTCTCTCTCTCTCTCTCTCTCATTCCGTTCATTCAGAATTTCCTTCATTTTGTACGTCGTTGTTCCCATTTTTCTCATATTCTTTTTCATTTTCATCCTTGTATTTTCTATGATTACTTTTTTTTTTTACTGTTCTCCGTTTTCAGTTCCTTATTATCTTTATTTTTCTTTTATTTCCCTATCCATATCTTTCTCTTTATCATTTTTGTCCTTCATTCTTCCCTTTCCATCTTCCTCTTTCTTTCTCTCTCCTTTATTTTTCTTTCCTCTTCCCTTTATTTTTTAATTATTTATTTTGCTCTCCCTCCTTTATCCTCTTTCCTCTGTCCACTTTTATTCTTCCCTTGTCCAATTTTCCTCTTCACTCTTTTCGTTTACCTCTTTTCGTCCTCTCCTCTTCTTTACCCCTTTTTTCATCTTTTTCCACATCCTCGCATTTCATTTGCCTCTTTGTATTCGTTTTTTTCCAGTTTTGACTTTCTTTTCAGGACTTTTTCTATATTTCTTTTGCCCTTCAATCCCCACATACTCCGTTCTCTGCCTGTGTTCTCTACCATCCCTTTCATGCATATTCACTGTCTCTTGTTTTATTCATTGTTTCATTCACTGTCTCTTTTCTCGTTCATTGTCTTTTGCTCAATTCACTGTCTCATTCACTGCCTCTTGTCTCATTCACTGTCATATTCACTGTTGCTTGTCTCATTCACTGTCTTATTCATTATCTCTTTTCTCATCCACTGTCTCATTAATTGTCGCTTGTCTCATTTACTGCCTCAGTCATTGTCTCATTCACAATCTCATGTCCCATTCATAGTCTCTTGTCTCATTCACTACCTCATTCACTGTCTAATTAACTTTCACTAAATGGCTCATGTTTCATTATCTCATTCATTGTCTTCCTATTCTCAGATCGATAACCCGAGTTCGATTTCCGGGCCGATCAGACTGGTAGACTCAAGTACTTTCCTCTAATCCATGGTCACCTACCAGAATGGAGGATCATCTTCTAAGGGAAAATTGAGACTCAGCAGAAATTGATTGCTTGCCTTGAAGACCCTCGTCCAGAAGACAGGTAATAATCTGAGCATTCTCCTTCTTCTTCTCCTTCATCATCATCATCATCATCTTCTTCTTCATATGCTTTTCTACATATTCTTTCTCTTCACATTCTTCTTCCCGTTTTTCTCCTCCTCCTCCTCCTCCTCTTCCTCCTCCTCCCTCCATTCACCCATTCATTTCACCGTTAGTCCCCTTTTCGTCAGTTTCTCTGTGTGTTATGCTCTTTTAATTTTTCTTTTCATCTCCTCTCACAATTCTACTGTCCATGCTTCCTTTGTCCTCCCTCTCTTTCACTCTTTTTCTGTTCTTTGATCTATCTCTCTTCATAGCTCTCTTCCTCTTTAATTTCCTCCCGCGTTTCTAGGCTCTGTTCAAGCTTTCCATCATCTTTTTCTACATGCATCTCTGTCTTTCCCCCTTCTCTCTCTCTCTCTCTGTTCTTTACTCTATTTAGCTTTATCATTTTTTGTGTACTTTTTGCCTCTGTACTTACATTACTCTTTACTTCTCCCATCATTTTTGTATCTATAATCGCCTCTGCTTCGTACCTCTGTCCTCACTCACTCATTTCTCTCTTTCTCTAATGTCATTTCACTTTATTTCAGCAAAATTCCCCCTTTTTTCCTCCTTTTACTCTCCCTCTTCCCCTCTCCTTCAACCTCTTCGCCTCTCTTCCCTTGCCTCCCTCTGTCTTCCCTCCTCTTCCCTTCTCATGACCTCTCTTCTATTCTTTTCCCCTCTCTTCCTCCTCCTTCCCCTCTCTTCCTTCCTCTTCACCTGTCTTCTTTCCTCTTCCTCTCTGTTCATCTCTCCTCCCTCTTCTTCTTTCCTCTTTCCTTCTCTTTTTCCTCTTCCCCTCTCTTCTATCCCCTTCACCTCTCTTCTTTTCTCTTTCCTTCTCTTTTATCCTCTTCCCCTTTCTTTTTCCCTCTTCTTCTTTCCTTTCCCCCTCTCTTCTTTCCTCTTCCCCTCTCTTGTTTCCTCTCTCCCTCTCATCTATCCTCTTCACCTCTCTCCTTTCCTCTTTCCCTCTCTTCTTTCATCTTCCCCCTTCTTTCCTCCTGATCCTCCTCTACCTTCATCACCCAGTTTCCTTCCTCCTCATCCCCTCTTTTTCCTTTCCACCTTCCTCTTCCTCGCCTTCCTTCAATTCCACAATCTTTCCTTCTCTTCCTCTTTCTCCTCTTCCTCTTCCACTTCCTCATCCATCCTCATTCATCTTTATCCATCTCTCTCGATGCCTCCTCATCCATTCTCCACTGTATCCTGTCTCTCTCTCTCTCTCTCTCTCTCTCTCTCTCTCTCTCCATCTAGTTTTAGCCACCTCTCAACACGCACTCTCTTCCATTCTTCATTCTTTCTCGTTACCTCCTCTCATTTCCTCTCTTGTGCTCCTTTCATCTTTTTCTTCCTTCTTTTCATGATCTGTCCTTTCCACTTCTCCCCTTCCCCTCCTTTTACCTTTCCTGCTCCTCTCTCTTCTCTTTTCCTCTCATCTGTTACATTCTTCCACTGTCTCTCCTCCTTTCCTATTATCCCTCCTCCTTTTTCCCTCTCTTCTTGCCTCGTCCTCCCCTCTCTTCACTCTTCTTCCCCTCTTTATTTCCTCTTTCATCAACTTCCATCCTCTCTCCCTCTTCCTCTTCTTTTTAGCCTCTCTTCCTCTCTAGATCTTTCTCCATCCTGTCTCCTTCTCCTTACACCACCTCTCTTTCTCCTCCTCTTCCTATCCTCGATCACTCTCTTCCCTCCTCCGTTCCTCTTTTTTTTTTCCCACCCCTTTTCCCTTCTCTTTCCCTCCCATGTTCCCCTTCATTCATGTATACTTCATACTTTTGTATTAACCCCTCCTCTTCCCCTCACTCCCCTCCTCTTCCCTTTCTCTCTCCTCCATTTTTCCCCTCACTCCCCTCCTCTTCCCCGTCTCTCCCTTCCCCTTTCTCCCTTCCCCTCCCCTCTCTCCCCTTCCCTCCCCTCTCTCTCCCCTCCACTTCCCCTTTCTCCCCTCCTCTTTCCTTCTCTCCCTTCCCTTCCCCTCCTCTCTCCCTTCCCTCCTCCTCTCTCCTGTACTCTTTCTCTCTCTGCCTTCCCCTATCCCTCTCCCCTCCCCTCCTCCTGTCTCCCATCCTCTTCCCCCCTCTCTCTCCCTTCCCCCTCTCCTCTCGCTCCCAATCCATCTTCCCCCTCTCTACGACCGCCAACCCATCCATTTTCCATTGTATCCTGTGCTCGCTCCTCGCCGCTCATCTGTTTCCCATTGTTCTCCCGGATTCATTCCCTGCTTGTCTTAGGCGGTGTGTGTGTGTGTGTGTGTGTGTGTGTGTGTGTGTGTGTGTGTGTGTGTGTGTGTGTGTGTGTGTGTGTGTGTGTGTGTGTGTGTGTGTGTGTGTGTGTGTGTGTGTGCGTGCGTGCGTGCGTGCGTGCGTGCGTGCGTGCGTGCGTGCGTGCGTGCGTGTGTGTGTGTGTGTGTGTGTGTGTGTGTGTGTGTGTGTGTGTGTGTGTGTGTGTGTGTGTGTGTGTGTGTGTTGGACAACTGGACGTAAGAATCCAGGTGAGTGTCTGTGCGGAGGTGTGTATAACCACGTCAAGTATTTTTATGTGGCTAGTCGACTTACCTGTTGACAGCGACAGGAAGACAGGTGTATTAAGGAAACAGAGGAAGACTTAAGACACGGCACTGCTACCTTCATGATGCAGGTAGACAGCCAGAAAGTACCGTAACTCTTTAATTTCATGATGTATATTTCTTGTTTTCTTTCTGCTGACTTCAGAGGATTGTGGTTTCTTTAGAAGAGGCGTTTGGAAGATGAGGGTGGAAAGGAGAAAGAAGGGATGAGGAATGAAATAGGGAGATGAAGACAGAGACGAGAGGAGGGAAGAAAAGGGAAGAGGAAAGAAGAGGCGGGAAGAGGAAAGAAGAGAGGGGAAGAGGAAAAAAGGGAGGGGAAGTGGAGGAGGAGAGGAGAAGAGGAAAGAAAAGAGGGGCAGAAGAAGGAAGAGAGAGGAAGAAGAAGGAAGAGGGGGCAGATGAAGGAAGAGAGATGAAAAGGAAGGGGGTGAAAGATGAAGAAGAGAGGGAAGGATGAATGGAGAGACTGGAGGAGGAAAAAAGAGATAGGAAGAAGAAAGAAGAGAGGGGAAGAGGAAAAACGAGAAGGGGAGAGGAAAGAGAGGGAAAGAGAACAGAAGAGTGGGAAAGAGGAAAGAAGAGAAGGAAGGGAAAAGACGAGAAAGAAAAAGGAAGGGACAAGAGGAGGGAAGAGTAAAGACGTGAGGGGGAAAAGGAAAGAAGAGAGGGGAAGAAATGTTAAGTTGCAAGAATCTGAAAGTTGACCTCATTATACAGAGAGAGAAGACCAAGATTACAGTGAATAGTTTCCCTGACAACCCTGGTAGAAAATTTAATATATGAGGAAATACAGGAATGTGTTGAAAAATAACCTATACATTTGAAAGTCGAGAATTTTGCAGGTTATGTTAATTCCGTTGAAGAACTAAAAATAATAATAATAATAATAATAATAATATGTGTAGAAGTATTAAACAGATGCAGGATAAGGCGCGCTGGAGTGAAGCATCGTTTGGGAATTCGGTAGTGTGAAGAATTTTACATGCGAAAATCATTAGGGAGTGACTGACCACCCTGGGAGCTCCACGCAATGTTCCCACGTCTAAGGAACAGAGAGAGAGAGAGAGAGAGAGAGAGAGAGTTGGATCATTAAGGCTACTAAGCTGCCATAAATCGGAAGAAGGAGGTATTATAGCCACTGGGTCTTCTTCCCCTGAACCTATTGCTCCTAACAGTAGATTCTCAAACCCTACGGGGGCTCAAGGGGAAGCAGAAAGACTAATGGGTTCCACGTGCGGGGGGACCTTCAGTATGGACTAAAAATAAAGACATTATTATTTTCATTAACTCGAGAGCATAATGGCGTGTTTTTACTTTATTACCTGTACCTCCAGACGATTCCATGAAGTAAAGCAACTCGAAATAAAGACCAATTCTTGCTGCCGTCCAAAAATAATACGGCTTAAGATAAAGTAAAGGATTTTATTACTTTTATAAACGACCCAGGAACATAATCACCCGTCTTTATTAGCCATATTTTCCTTCAGATGCCTCCATAAAGTAAAGACAGTGCAGAATATTAAAACTCTTGGGTACACTGTCGTCTCTTCATCCGTCCTACCGTCCAAATCTGTTGTTCATTTTGCCACAGAGTTTTAATAGTGAATGAGTTGACCCCAAAATAACAGGAAAATAATGATGATTCTCTCTCTCTCTCTCTCTCTCTCTCTCTCTCTCTCTCTCTCTCTCTCTCTCTCTCTCTCTCTCTCTCTCTCTATTCTCTTCTTCGTCTCCTCTTCCTCCTCCTCTTCTTCCCCCTCTTACTCTTCTTCTATTCATACCTCCACGGCCAATAAGGGTCACTTTCCTATCCCACTGTTTGCTCTCTCTCCCCTAATAGCTCTTCTTGCATCAATCATTCACTCCAGCCGCCCCGAAACCCAAGACCCTCTCCCTCTCTCTCTCTCTCTCTCTCTCTCTCTCTCTCTCTCTCTCTCTCAGACACACACACACACACACACAACCAACCAATCAATCATTCATTCCGTAATATGAGAAATCAATCTTGTTTTCTGTCAGTCTCTCTCCGTCATTCTTCTTTTACCTTTCTCTCCCCCATCTCCCTTTCCTTCTCCCTCTCCCTCCCACCCTTTCTCTCCCTCTCCTTCTTTTCCTCCTTCTTTATACCTCCTTCCCTCACCTTCCTTTCCTCTCTCTCCTCACCCTCTCTCTTTTAATCCTCTCCTTCTTGTTCCGCTCTCTTACCCTCTCCTTTCGTCCCTCCTCCCTCTAACCCCCTTCTCTCTCTCTCTCTCTCTCTCTCTCTCTCTCTCTCTCTCTCTCTCTCTCTCTCTCAATGCTCGTACTGACGTGTGTATGTTTTAGGGGAGCGCGAAAAAATAAAACGCGCACAGACAAAAACACACAAACACATAAACCCCCCCCCACACACACACACACACACACACACACACACACACACACAGGCAAAAACAATCAAGCAATCAATTAACTAAGCAATTAGTCAATCAACCAAGCAACTGATCTCATCTTTAACTCTCTCTCATTCTTTCTCCTTTAACCTTTCCTTCCCTCTCTCTCCCTTTTCCTTCTCTCCCTTACCTTCCTTTCCTCCGCTCCCTCTCCTTTTCCCCCTCCTCCTCTTCCTCTCTCTCCCTTTTCCTCTTCACCTCCCTATTCTTCCTCCTTCCTCCTCCTTCTCTCCTTCTCTTTCCCTCTCCCTTTCAGTCTTTCTTCCATTTGGTGTTTCCACTACTTCCCACAAGCCAAACGGCCCCTATAGAGAAATCTCGTCCCTACTCTTTCATTCTCTCTTTATCTCTCTTTCATTTCCTCCCCCTCCTCTCGCTCTCTTTCCCTCCCTTCGTCATTATCTCTCAGTTCTTCCCCCTCTTCTCTCTCCCCTTCCTCCCTTCCGTAGTTCTCTTTCTGTTTTTCACTACATCCATCCACCAAATCACTCCCTCCTCTTCCTCCTCCTCCTCCTCCTCCTCCTCCTCCTCCTCCTCCTCCTCCCTCCTCCTCCTCCTCTCTCTCTCTCTCTCTCTCGTATGTATCTCTCTGTCTATCTATATGTCCACCTACCTATTATCTATCTGTTTGTTGGTCTGTCTTCCTACCTTCCTACCTAATTACCTATCTATCTATCTATCTATCCATAAATCCCCTCCTCCTCCCTCCATCCCAACACACACGCCACCAATTAATCCCTGCCAGAAATCCAGCCCTACCTTCCTAATCCCCACTCGTAATCCCTGCCCATTTAGCATGCCACAAAGGGTCCCAGCCTCGTACCTGGGCCTGATTACCTTCTAATTGCCTGTCTCCTGCCGTAATTTAAGGCCTCCCCCCCCCCACCTCACCTTACCCTCATTTCCGGCCACGCTAATTGGTCTATAGTCACCTGAAAATTACCTGTCTTGCCCACCGCTGGCCTGTTGTCTCCTGCAATCATTCACTCACACAAACATACACACACAACTTAATACAGGGAAGTGTGTGTGTGTGTGTGTGTGTGTGTGTGTGTGTGTGTGTGTGTATTTCAGCTCTAGGTACGAGAGAGAATCGACGGTAAATCTGTTTGTAAATTTGATCCTTGAAACGCCCTAGATGTCACCCTCCCTTCTTCCTGCAACCCCCCCCCCCTTTGATCACTCCTCCATGGTGGGGTTTGGACTGCAACATATGGAAGGTGCAAATGGGAAGTGAATGAAAGTGTGAATCATTGCAAAAGGCGCCGTGATGTGTGTTCCTCTTAGTTCTACATTTTCACTACTAATTCTAAACTCAGCCCATATAGTGAATAATAATGAGAAGGATGTTATTGATGATGAGGATGATAATGAAAAAGATGATAATGGTGATGATGATGACGATGATAATGGTGATTGATAATGACAGTGATAATGATGATGACATGATGATGATGATGATGATGATGATGATGGACGATATCATGAATCTCCATTAATCTCGTCAGGCAATATAGCTCTTAAAGACAAAACGGTGTAATCTCATTTTCTTTACTCCCCACAAAGGGTGAAAAACCGAAAGCGTGAAGAACATATCGGTAAGTTTTTCATTTTCTTCGTGGTTCACCTGTATTTTTTATCACACCTGTCATCACCTCTATGCACGTCATTGTTTTGGGTTTACTATCCAAAAAAAAAAGGCTAAATTTATCACAAGTTACTCCCACAGCAGATACGACGGGAGAGAAAGGCTAGTGACAAAAGACTAAAACCTGACAGACTTCATAAACCAGGGAAATGTACACGATTCACGCAACGCTTAAAACACCCAAATAAACCCCAGTGAGCTACGTATCCCCCAAAATTATTCCACAGTCGCAAACTAACATTCATAAAACAGGTAATGATCTAGGTCGACGAACAAGGCAGCAACGAGAACGCATAGGTGTTACTGCTAGCACTCCGCCTCTCTCGCTCTACGCCACTTAAAGAGCGCTCTACGACACACACTTAGCAGTTAGGGAGTATAATGTTTCTCAGTTACTACGTCACCATATGGAAGTTCATCTCACACACCTGTTGACTTTACTGGGGTTCGAGCTGGGAATATGTGATACGGTTTCCAGTCAGAGCCAAACTGCCAACCAAAGGGGAAATACGTATGGTGTGAGAGAGAGAGAGAGAGAGAGAGAGAGGGGGGGGGGAATCTGATGGGCGACCTACCGTGACTTCCTTCCATTCTCGTCTTTCTCGCAAACTTATACATTTTGCTGCATACTTTTGGTGGTAATACTGTTAATACTTAAATATGGTGCAAATTTTATCTGTCCTTATTTATGCTACTACTTCTTGTACTATTACCATCATCATCATCATCATCACCCTCATCCTTATCACCATCGCTATCGTCATCATCAGCACCATCATCGTCATCAGCTTCATCACCATCGACATTACTTCCACTACCACCACCACCATCATTTATCATCATCATTACTCCCTTCCCTATCAGAATACCATCTTATCTTCCACCCTATATTCTCCCTCTCCCTATATTCTTACAGAGCAGGTGTGTACGGGTATTCCCTCTACTTTCGGCCTTCCTCACTCACCTGTCACACCCACAATCCTCACCCAAACCATCCCTCCCTTCACACACACACACCCACTCGCACTCCTCCCCACCCCTCTAAAACCACACCTCTTCCGAAGCCACCATAGAAAACCCACCTTCCCCACCCACCTCTCTTTCTCACCCCCCACCCACCCCAATCCTATCCCCCCCCTCCCGCCTTCCCCCCGGGCAAAATATCCGCCACAATGCACCTGACTCCGCCTCACAAAATATGGGATATGGGAGTTTCATTTACGTCACGAGAGAGAGAGAGAGAGAGAGAGGAGGGGGGGGGGCTGTCAGTCAAAACGCAGGAGATAAAGGAGAATATATAGTGAGTTAATCTTCATGTGACAAAGATCCCTAACCCCCTTCAGCTCAATTGACGGCCAAGTGTAATCAGACTGGAGAATAAGTTTGACCAGTAACCAAGGAGACTCATTCCTACTTCACAACTATTTATCAACAAAATCCATGCACTTAGAACTTATTATTCAAGCTGTGAGAATGCACCAGTTCCGTTAGATGAAGACAAGCACCTATAAGAGAGTCTGTATGAAAAAAAAAGGCCAATAATAAACTAGCTACATATGAAAAAAAAAAAAAAGAGCCAATATTCAGTTTCCTAGCCAGTATATGCAGGTGCCTGTCCAAATTAAGGAAAGATGAAGGTGAAGGTGAGGTAGAGGTGTATAAATAAAAGTATGATAAGGTAAGATGTAGAAGAGGTAGAGGCGCATAAAGGTATGATAAGGTGAAGGTGAGGTAGAGGAGGATAAAGGTGTGATAAGATAAGGTGTAGGTGAGGTAGAGGAGTATAATTAAAGGTATGATAAGGTAAGATGTAGGTGAGGTAGAGGAGTATAAAGGTATGATAAGGTGAAGTTGAGGTAGAGGAGTATAACTGAAGGTATGATAAGGTAAGGTGTAGGCGAGGTATAGGAGTATAAAGGAATGATCAGGTAAGATGTAGGTGAGGTAGAGGCGTATAAAGGTATGATAAGGTGAGGTGTGGGTGAGGTAGAGGAGTATAATTAAAGTTACAGAAACACAGAGCAATACTGGGCTTCAAAGCCATAACAATTAGCAGATGTGTGTGTGAAAAGGAAGGAAGCAGGTAAGGAGGAAGATGGATGCTGAAAAAAACTGGTTAATATTTACCTTTGTAAGTCACTGTGTGTGTGTGTGTGTGTGTGTGTGTGTGTGTGTGTGTGTGTGTGTGTGAGAGAGAGAGAGAGAGAGAGAGAGAGAGAGAGAGAGAGAGGTGGGGCAGCCAGGTAATTTTGGTTTCTCATTAACCTTCTGAGTAATGGGGAGTATCTCAAGGTAACGACAGCATGGGGGATGGGTGCATAGAGTTTTCTCACATTTTCTCTATTTTTCTTTCTTTCTTTCTCGTTGCTAATGTGCCTCTTGGTTATCATTATTCTCCCTTATTCTCCCTTTGTTAATACTCCTAACGTTTATATTCTTTTTTTTTTTTTTACTCTGTTCATCTATCTGTTTATGTCTGTCTGTCTATCTGTCTTTCTGTCTATCTATATATAAATATATATCAATTCATGTCCTTTTTAATATAGTTTCTCTCTCACTTCATGTCCTATTTAATGCTCTCTCTCTCTCTAATTTTGTTCATGTAATTAAATCCTCAGGGCCAATGGGCACGTCCTTATTTTAATCTTCGTCTCCCTGAGAAAGAGAGAGAGAGAGAGAGAGAGAGTGTGTGTGTGTGTGTATGTAGCGCGTGGGTGTATGTACTCTGTGTAAGCGTACTTGTGTGTGCGTGCAATTATCCACGCACTCCTTCAATTGAGTGTGCTAGTGAGTGTGTGTACTTTAGCACCCTTTCATCCCACCTACTCACCGCTTCCCTGAGAGTGCTTGTACAGATGTGCTTTTGGGGCTAGCCGTGTGTGTGTGTGTGTGTGTGTGTGTGTGTGTGTGTGTGTGTGTGTGTGTGTGTGTGTGTGTGTGTGTGTGTGTGTGTGTGTGTGTGTGTGTGTGTGTGTGTGTGTGTGTGTGTGTGTGTGTGTGTGTGTGTGTGTGTGTGTGTAATTGGACCCATGTTGACGTAACATATTTTTTCTTTACTCGAAATAATATCTTGAATTACCTCCTCAAGTTAGTACATAAATTCTCGGGCTTCCTCTTGTGTGTGTGTGTGTGTGTGTG
Source organism: Coenobita brevimanus (assembly GCF_032717465.1). Lineage (NCBI taxonomy): Eukaryota > Metazoa > Arthropoda > Malacostraca > Decapoda > Coenobitidae > Coenobita > Coenobita brevimanus. Next base: position 4,414,050 of record NC_137004.1, on the reverse strand, counting down.
TGTGTGTGTGTGTGTGTGTGTGTGTGTGTGTGTGTGTGTGTGTGTGTGTGTGTGTGTGTGTGTGTGTGTGTGTGTGTGTGTGTGTGTGTGTTATCCGTCCCTCCAATCAATACTGTTTGCAAAGGCATTGTTCTTTATGTAATGCGCATGTAAGGTAATGTATTTCTTTTTTTATTTTTTTTTGCATTTGTTAGTGTATACTTGTTTGTATTTGAGCGAGTTACTTATTGTTTGCGTGTGATTTTCCTTGTTTTTCTACTTGAGTGATATTCCAAAATTTTACAAGGTCATTCATTCGTTTGTGCCAGTTCCTTGTCAGTGTTTTATTTTTCCCTTCCCTTATAAGACGCCCGGTGGTCTAGTGTGTTTAGCGCCGCAGTAGTAGTCTATCTATCTATCTATCGCCAGACGCCCTAATCCCGTAAGGGGTGGCCACAAACAAATCGCCTGCATGTCACCCTGTCCCCCGCCATTTCACTGCCCTGCTCCCAGCTTTTATTAGGTTCGATCCCCATATGATTAAAGGGTTTTCGATCCCATTATGCCATCAAGGGATGTGGACCGATCACCTATCCTTAAATGCATTGGAGTTTGATAGCCTAGCCCCGGGGCCCTACTCCTCGAAGGGCTTTTACCACTTTGTACCTTTTTCTGTCTTAATTTTCACCAAGTCTTTTCCTCCCTTTCATCTCAGTTCCATGTTTGCTCTACTTATTGTTTTAATGAGTCGCCTGTTTGCTTTTCCTCTTGCCGTGTTTGCCTGCCCCGTCCTGAACTATGCAACCCCGATCGAATGTTCCTTGACACTTTCCTGGCGATTATGACGAAGGAAGGCGTTGCATGCATTTATTGTTGTTGGATAGCAATATGAAGCAAGCATAAAAAAAGGGTGTGAGATGACTATTGCTCTCTCTCTCTCTCTCTCTCTCTCTGACGTGCATGGAAGTAGAGGCAAAATAATGGGCAGGATACAACGCTGACACGGGACTGTCGATTAACTTTTGCTCGTGACAGTAATGTGAGGGACAAAAGTTCGTCTACTTTTCCTCTGCGTCTACTTTACACTTAGGTCATGTCCGTCACTTTCCTCCCTGACACATCGTATCAGGGAGAGTCCAATAATTTTAGAGTTACATGTCAAACTTCTCTCGTCCCTCACTCTCCTCTCTGACGCATCATGTCAAAGAAAATCATCTATGGGCAGAGAAACATACCAAGCCTCTCTCAGCCTAGGGAATATTAGCCAACAGAGGAAAGTGAGAAATGGAAGAGGTGATATACTGTATTGGGAGAACATTTCATCCTGACCGTATTTATGTGCCTGGGTACCTTTTTATGTGATTGTATGTGTCCCTGTATGCTTCTTCTTGTGTGCTTTTGCCCTTTTCTTAGTTAATATGTGCTTGTACCTAGTGCCTCTACGAACGCATTTGCTTGCCGATTCTTTATGGATATTACAAACTGATAATCTCTTTTCTTGATAATCTCTTTAATGTTACTTAGATAACCTCAACACCGAAATGGTTTGCCTCATTTACGTAGAAGAGAATAAAACGGTGAAATATGCATAAGAAATCGCTGAGAAAAATGTGCTACGAGTCTCTTCCTTCACCTAGAATAAAAGCCAGTTGAACAAAGGAAGCGTTGCCCTCACCTCACTACACGCCAACTACCAAAATATTGATGCCCTCGACAAGAAGTCTGTGTTTCGATTAGTAATCTAGTGATTTATATAATACTTACTGACATTTATCATGTTTTTGGCGGAGCTGCAGTGATTTCGTGATTAGGGTATTCGGCTCGCGATGTGTGTGTCCGCGAGTCTAAGGTAAGAACTCACCCACTGGCTTCTCCTAACAAATTCCTAATATGTTCGCATCCCGTAAGTTCTAACCGCGACACTGCTATACACTCTCGAACACATTAGAAACATGGCCACTACAACACTTCCTCTCTCACACGTATTGCTCTTCCTTCAAACTCTCCCTCCCTAGTCCTACCTTGCTAAGTATCCGTAATTTCTTTGAATTTCCTTTTGTAATTGTGAGATTTTTAATATTTTTTGCTCGTGCCCTGTGAGTGTCTCCTTATACCTTCCCTGCTTAGATGCAAATGATCTCTTATGGATAGGCCTGTCATCGTAG
>NC_137004.1:4396906-4406906 GCF_032717465.1 Coenobita brevimanus | reverse complement strand
TCCTGTTATTTTTCTTTGCACTTCTCGTCACATCTGTCGCATCTTAAAAGCACCTGTTATTCGTACGTTCTCTCTCTCTCTCTCTCTCTCTCTCTCTCTCTCTCTCATTTGGCGTCTACAGTCTCCAGTGGTGGGTCCTGAAGGAGGGGTGCATTTTTTTTTTTTTTTTTTTTTGCTAATTACTCTTTTGTTCTTGACGCTCTCAGCCAATTTCACCTGAATTTGCAATTTTATCATGGGTCGACCATCAAAGGGACTTCGTGGGAAAACAGCGAGAGAGAGAGAGAGAGAGAGTCCAGTCGACATGCTTCCTGCTACTTCATCACCATCATTTCTATTCCTACCTCGTCACCACCTGTTTCAAGTGGTATTCTAAGTAGCTTTGAAGATTACGTAACATTTCCTCTTTAGCGAATTGTTTTTTACTTACACCTCAATATCCTCTTCCACGTTACTGATTCAAACTATATTAATATTAAAAAGGAGAGCCAACAAATAACAAAAGGGAAAGTGAATTTTAATACGCAAAATAAGTCGCCATGGAAGAGATGTTACGAAGCTTCCTATGTTACCTGGAACACGGCTCTCCTGTAACACCCGAGTAACAGTCCTTCAGTCAAGCAGTGTCACAGAAAAGTTGTGCAAGAAAAGGAAAATGGTGCTTGGAGCTCTAGATGAAGGTGAAGATGTAAACAGACACTTAAAATCTTCTTGTGAAACCTGATTATCTAATATACAAAATCTTGGTGTGTAATGAATGTTAAAGACTAGTATTTTTTTCCTTTTTGTTTTATAATGCACGGAAGAAGGACCCAAGGCCAGAATGTTAGTGTGAAGATCCTTGCAATGAATACTGTTTTGGAAATAATTTTTTTGAAGACCTGTTTTCAGAAGCGTTTGCCAGCAGTGAGAGGAGACTGGTAAGGACACAAGAAGGAGCACCCAGGGACGTGATACTCGTGTCCACCAACCAGTCTAGGGGCCGAATATTTGGCTTTACCCGATCGCTCTCAAAATCAAGTTAAATAAATCTTCCATAACTCTTAACTCTTTCACTAAGTCAGGTTCACATCACAATAAAGCTATTTTCATCTACTGTACTTTGTCCTGTCACCTCGACTCGTAACCTTTCTCTGCGACCTTGACCATTAACTGAGTATCAACAAAACAGAATTACGTTATCATTGTCTTACCTAGAACTACGTAAGGATTGCCAGAAAATGCGAATAATGAGAGACGTTAGACAAAAAAATCTTCACTTTGCTGAAAACACTGATCTTTTAAGTGCATCAGGGGAGGAAATGCAGGAAATGACCTGAAAGTGGGTTTGAAAATGAAAATGAAAAAGACAAAAATAGAGACATATTTAATCCCTTCCAGGAGAAACAGAAAATGAAGAAGTAATGTGTGTGTGTGTGCTGAAGAAAAGTTGGGCCCTCTCATACGGCAGACAATTCAGACAGTTCCAGTTTATGACTACCAAATCAAGGGAAGAAAAAGAAGAGGGTGGACAGGTTTTGGTAAACTATGTGCAGGATAGGCAACTGCATCTGAGAAGCAACAGTTACATATTCAGTGCGTCTTTCCTGTATGAATATATGACTAGAAAAATCGTTGGAATATAAACTAAGGAGTGCACAGAGAGGAGTGGAAGAGACAACGTTAGATACCACGTGATGAAATAAAGATATTTTCCCGGATGAAAGAAAAGACAAAAGTAAAGGATACAATCACTACAATAAAAAAAAGCTGAGACTGATGAGACCTGATCACGTCCTTCCCAGACCACAGCAGTCGGCTAGGGTGATGAAGAGATGGAGTGAGAAGATGCGACAAAAGATGGCGAGACGAATCACGGATATATGCTGTGTCTGGATCCCACATGCTAGCAGTCAATAAAGCAAAGAAGAAAAAAATAATACTTCGTCGTTCTACAGCAGACTGACTCAGTTTGATGATGATGATGATGATGATGATGATGATGATGATGATGATGATGATGACTGGGGAGGAAGTGATAAAGAGGCACAAACGAAGGACCCAGAAGGGCCGAACACGAGAGGTGAAAGGGGACACAACAAAACTCAGGCAGGAACTGAAATCTGGGTCTTAATGAGGCCGCTCGAGACTGGCAGGGCTGAAAGACACACAAGGGAGTCCAAAGGAAAATAAAAAAGAAGTTGCACGAGATTCCAGGCGCTAATTGGACGTAATTTGTGCTCTTCTGCGAATGTGGATAAAGAAGTTGGGGTGTTTGAGAGAGGTGGGAATTGGGCAACAGTGCGGTTCACAGTGATTAATCCGTCACGTCAAAAAATAGCCACCTCACTACACTGGCGTACTTCAAAACACTCGTCATCCCCAGACGATTTTATTCTGCATAGGAATGAAGATTTTCCCAAGTACAACATAAAGAATCATTCAGAGAGTGCAACACCCGCGTCCCACAGCTGATCTAAGGCCAAAAACTTGACCTTGCTCTGTGACCTCTACCTTTTACCGATTATTCTTAAAATTGAATTACTTCGCCCTTGCCTGACCCTTAATCTTTCCAAGTCGGATCCAAACTGAACTGGCTCTGCCCTATGACCTTGATTGGTCGAAAGTGGATCATAACTATTTGTGCTGACTTTGCCATCTGACCTTGACCTTCGACCCCCTGTTATCACCAAATTAAGACTAAATTATAAAAACAGGTCACTGGATTTAAGGGCTAAACATCTCTGGCTAATTTCTTAATCCCAGAGAGTGTGGACACGAAAAAACAGCTTCCATGGCACCCTGTCCTAATCCATCAGACTGCCCTTCCTCCAACACACACCGTCAGTCACATACCTTTCCAGTCCGTTCCTTCACCTCATCCTGGTTCTCCCTCTTCCCTTCTCCTTCTTCACTTCACTCATCCTCGTACTCCCTTCCCCCTTCTCCTCCTCCACATCACTCATCCTCGAGCTCCATTCCCCTTCTCTTCTCCCACCTCATTCATTCTCGACCTCCCTCTCCCCTTCTCTTCTCCCACCTCATTCATTCTCGACCTCCCTCTCCCCTTCTCTTCCTCCACATCACCCATCCCCGATCTCCTTTTTTCCATCTCCTCCTCCACCTCACTCATCCTTGTACTTCCTCTCCCCTTCTCCTCCTCCACCTCACTCATCCTCGTACTCCCCTTCCTTTTCTTTTCCTCCACCTCAATCTCTTACTCTCTAAGCACTCCACACAGCCATACCACGTCAGGGTACTCCTCTCACAGATCCAACCCCTTCACTCTGTTTATATATTTTTCTTTTCCTGCTATCTCCAGACGATTTTATTCATCTAGGGAGAGTCTTATGAGCTAGAGGGGTTAGATAGAGCCTTCATTAACCCTTTCAGAACTAGAAGGCTCTGTTATGCTGAAGAAAATAGCCTACTAGCACAGAAAATAAATCCGTCACTGAAATGAAAGGACGAAACACCAACTTCATTTCAGACAGGAGACGCTTCATTTCAGACAGGAGACGCTTCATTTCACACAGGAGACGCTTCATTTCACACAGGAGACGTTTCATTCCAGACAGGAGACGCTTCATTCCAGACAGGAGACGTTTCATTTCAGACAGGAGATGCTTCATTTCACACAGGAGACGCTTCATTTCACACTGGAGACGCTTCATTTCACACAGGAGACGTTTCATTCCAGAGAGGAGACGCTTCATTCCAGACACGAGACGCTTCATTCCAGACACGAGACGCTTCATTTCAGACAGGAGACACTTAACCCCCAAACAGGAAGAGAATCGGCAAATGCTTTTAGTCTGACGAGGTTAACTATTTTTGTTCCCGTGACTAAGTTGCGACAAGAAGGAAAATACGAGCAGTTTTATTCAGGGAGGAGTAAAAAAACACGAGCAGTTTTATTCAGGGACCAGGAAGTAAAACACAAGCAGTTTTATTCAGGGACGAGGAAGTAAAACACGAGCAGTTTTATTTAGATGCAATACCGTGATGAATTGTGTCAACAGATCTTTCGTCTTAACTTGATCCAGATTTTCGTCTTTTTACAGCTTTTGGTTCAGATATTCGTCCTTATTTTGCAGCTTTTGGTCCAGATATTCATCATTTTTTACAGTTTTTGGCCCAGACTTTCGTCCTTTTACAGCTTTTGGTCCAGACATTCGTCATTTTTTTACAATTCGGCTCAAATTTTCGTCCTATTACAGATTTTGGCTCAGATTTTCGTCCTTTGACAGACTGACACTGATTTTCGTCCTTTTACAGCTATTGGTATTAATTTTCGTCCTTTTACAGCTATTGGTATTAATTTTCGTCCTTTTACAGCTATTGGTATTAATTTTCGTCCCTTTAAGGCTTTTTGCCACAGATTTTCGTCCTTTCAAGCTTATTTTACATAGCTGAGTGGCACAAAAAAGACTATCCTAGGGCTCTACCTCCTTTCCATAGCACTTCTTCGTAACTAGCATCATATTCTAATGGCAATGTATCGTTAACTCAGCATTTGAGATGAAGAGATGGGAGCTTTAGGCCAAGTGAAAGTGAAAAGAGCATGGAAGGGCAAATGTTAATCCCATCCCTGTTAATAAGTCTCTTCTGTTTTATTACCTTCATCAGGGGGGTTATGTTTTTGGCTTCGTTTGTCTGTCTGTTGATCTGTGTGTCTGTCTGTCGGCAGTCTAATGGAAAAGAATCTTGGCTGGAATTACATCAAACGTACAGTAAAACTAAGGACCATCAGAGGAACAGGTGGGTGAATTTTGTCCCCCCCCCTCTTTCAAAAAAAAAAAAAGTCTGAGGTGACGATCAGAAGGGGTTACGGTGCTGCCTTGAGGAGGTACGCCGTCTGTGAGTACGCTTGTTCTTGCCACGCCCAGACGATTTTATTCAGCGTAGAGGAGATTTTTCGAACAGAAGGGGTTAGATAGAGCCCTCAGTAATCCCTCATTAATCCCTTTACTGCCCGACGTCTCTAAGATAAATAAAATAATCTAGTGGTAGCAAAATGAAATAAAAAGGACGTTCTCAGTCTGAAGAGATTTACCTTTATTTCCATTTGGCGGGGTGTGGGGTAAAAGGAGAGGGAAGTCAACACCACCACTACAATCACCACCACTATCATCATCATCATCACCATCATCATCATGAACGACATCATTATCTTCAGTGACTTTCATGACCAACAATAACAACATCGACAAAAACAACAGCAATATCGTTTTAACCATAGTCATCATCATCACTGGCATCACCATCATCATCATCATCATCCTATTTACACAAAAGGAGTGTTCAAAATCGAAAAATGAGAGAGAGAGAGAGAGAGAGAGAGAGAAATAATCCACAGCTTCGTTTACACAATAATTCAGTGGCATTTAAACCAAAAACTTATTTAATCTCTCGAACATGGTCGTTCTGCCATCAAATATTTTCTTCTATACCGCGTGTGTAATTAATCAGCGTAATTGAGTATCATTAAACGCAAAGTGCTCATTTACACACTCCACATAGGCACCGGAATATATATAACTTAAAACCAGGATGAATATTATAGCGAAATGATTAGAAGTGCTCTCTGTAAAATATCGCATAACAAGCGGCAAATGGACGCCACTCCGCTCTCTGCCTTGTTAGCCTAAGTTTTTATTTTCTTAGTCATTTTTTTTTTTTTAATGGTTGGCGCTGTGAGTGTGGCAAATTAGTGAAGGCATGAGTGTGTGTGTGTGTGTGTGTGTGTGTGTGTGTGTGTGTGTGTGTGTGTGTGTGTGTGTGTGTGTGTGTGTGTGTGTGTGTGTGTGTGTGTGTGTGTGTGTGTGTGTGTGTGTGTGTGTTATCTGCCACACTCGAAGCACCACCACAAAGAAAGATATGAGTGAATGATTTTGGCTAACAAGACAGAAAAGAAATTATTGACGTCATGAGTGTACTGTCTATCTATCTATCAATCAGCCAGTCATAAGTGAGGCAGTAATCAATCAATCACGAGTGTAGCTGTAATCAATCAATCAATCAATCAATCAATCAGAGTGGAGCAGACTACTGATACCTGGGGTTCGACACTGATTACGAACTGGTTTGGATAAGATGTTAGACTGTCTGAATGATTATTTTTCTTGTATTATTTTTAAGACACAGAGAGATCTAACAGCTTAAACCCCTCCAGTCCGATGATGTATTTTTAGTCCAGTTCTTCCTACCTCCAGACGATTTTATTCAGATTTGGGGAGACCTTTTTAGTTGGAGGGATTTGATATAAATTTCATTTACCCCTTTACAATGACAGGGGAGATGGAGAGTGACGCCTTCAAGTGGTGGCACTAATAGGATCGGACGAAGGAGCTGCCTGGCGATGTAAAAGCGTCCTTCAATCTCCTCCCTATCCCCAAACAGGAGGACGGTGGATTGCAGAAGGGAAGCTTTAGCCTGCATTCCACTGAGTTCACGTTCGAATTGACCTTGGGTTGCAACTAGGCTACACCTGCAATGAGAGACCCCCCTAGAGTAAATAATGTCTATAGTGGTAGCGAAAATAAACTTAGCTATCCGGTATCCAATCTTTACTTTCACGTGACCTAAATTTGTCATCTCTGCATCTTGAATACTGAGTTGCAACAGAAGATTACCACTAGAGTATGATACCAGTCACGAAGAAATGCAATGGAAACGATGCAGAATTGCAGGGCTGTCTTTTTTCCTACCAGTGAGATATATGTGATAAGCTGCAAAAGATTAAATATCTGGACCAGGTTATGAGGAGAAGAGGAAAATACTTCGGAGTAAAGAGGCCAACTTTCAGTCGACTCCTAACAGTTTTCTCGCTCATAATATGGACTTTACTTTTTTTGTCTAACACCAAACGATACTCCACGCCTTTGGGAATCCTTCAGTCTTCAGTGGTTAAGATGCTGGTTATTTTTAAGTCTCCTATGCAGGGCCTGATTAAAGGGATGCTACTAGGGTTATAGCGCTGAGGCCATCACACAAAGGGACCTCCACAAGACAGAAATAATACGGTTCTCAGAAATTTCATGCCCTTAAAATAGAAAGAACGGCAGACAATGTTATTTATACCGTAAAGGCCAGGTATAGCTTTAAAAATTCAGCAGGCGTCTATGGAGAAAAGGGTGTATAATTTCAGGAAAAAATTTTACTGAACGCGTCCTAAAAGATTCCAGATTCATATGTAAAATACTATATTCAGTTCTGGACAAAGTACAGTCGTGGACCCAAACGAGGCGAGTTTCCATATACCCCAGGATTCCTAGGCCTGTATTCTCCCTGACACCTCTTCCTTAGCGATTTTTTTTTGAATATGACTGAATAAAAAGTCCGTAAGATGGAATAAGGAAGACGCGATTACGTGACGGTAAACAGGCTAACTAAATTTACAGCAGCTACGCACAGTCTAAGGAAATCTTAATATTTACAGATCTGACGAAACTCCACTTCACTGATGCTCCTCCTAAAACTGCGCAATGCTTAATAATTCTGAGTAATTTTAAAGTTAGACTGATACAGCATTATTTTTCTTTAATGTGTGTGTGATAAACAATAAACAAGTTAAAACTCAGCCCCTTCCCCTCCCCTCACTCCCTTATATACCTCCCCGCCTCCGCCTGCAGTCCTCCTCTCCCCCACTCTCCCTAGCACATTTCCATAACTTATTCATCCTCCCTATTTTCCAGATCTCCTGTATTTTAACTTTAAACCTAATTTGCATTTTTATTTCCTCTTCATGACAGTGGCTAGAACGACGCCAACATTTTACTTGCGACTGTTGTATAATTGCTCCCTGTTAACCACAATGTAATTTATTTGGCTTTACTCTCTAACTGCCTAATATCTGCTTTGTACTTTATTCCGGCTTACGTTAGATGGTTTTACTTTGCTGGAGAGACGCTTGAGACAGGTGCCTTCACGTGGTGGCACTGATATAAGTGGGCGACGGAGCTGCCCGGTTATGCAAACGTCTCTTAGCTCCCCCTTGTCCCCCAAAATGTGTATATATATTCTTAATTAACGCCTTTGGTCTAAGAGATCCTGCGGGTGGAACAAAAATCGTCTGAAAGTGGCAAAAAAAAAAAAAAAATACAAATTACGTCATCGGATTGAAGGGGTTAATGAATAATTGTGACACCAGGATAATTATAATTAAGGATATAATTATTAGTCAAAAAAATATATATGAATGTTGGCAGGTCACATCCTTTTTAGAACAGAGAACAGATGGACAAAGAAGGTAAGGGAGAGGTAGCCCAGAGATGGAGTCAGAAGAAGAGGCAGACCGGGGACGAGATGGCGAGATGAGATTCGGAGATGCGCTGGGATTGGATGGAACAGGTAAATAGCCGGCAGGTGAGAGAGGAAAAAGAATGGAGAGGCCTTTATGCTGCAGTGAACTGACTCAGGATGATGATGATAATGATGATGATGATGATGATTTGCAGTGAAAGCGGAAGTGATGCGAGGTCTACACACAGAGGACGAACACGGGAAAGCATCAGATAACAAATGTAAATAAATGGTCCCTATATGTGGTACGGCCTTTTGATCACTGAAATATATTGCCTATTGATGCCGTATCCAACCACAATTCATAAAACAGTTTGAGCCCGTCCAGTGCTGTATGGTTACGTGTAGCCAGGCGGAGCAATAAATGGGCTGGAAGGGAATGGGGATGGGTAATGGGAAGTAGAGGGATGGGTGGTGGATTGGAGAAGTAATAGGAAGAGTGAGGAATAGATGGAGGATTGAGGATGAGCAGCAGGAAGTAAGGGGAGATAGGAGGTGGAGTGAGGATGACGGGAAGTGTGTGGGATAGACAGTGGATTAGGGGATGACAGGAAGTGAGGAGGATAGGCAGCGTCGGGTTGGCGAGGCGTGGGAAGGGACAGAGGCTCATGTTTTGGGTGGGATAGGAGACAGGTAAGGGACAGTATTCTTAGTGGCATTGGAAACTCCGTAACAACTTATTCCTTTTGATTTATTGTGCATTTTACACCCTGATATTCTCCTTTATACTATTTAGATATTTATAGTAAAGACATAGTCCATCTAAGTAACGCATGAAAAAAGAAAATATATGCAAAACAAATCGCTAACAAAAATGTGTTTAGAAATTTATGCCATCTAGCCTAGTACACGTCTCACTGGCCTCTATTCTCGTCGGTTAATTTAGCTACCTAACACCCCTTCCTAAGCGAATTATTTTGCCTATTACGCCTTACTGTTCTCTTCTGTGTTATTTTAATCATTCTAAAATCACCATACTCAGAATAAATACATTACAAAACGATATTAGCATCCAAAAATAAATCGGTGAGGAAAAGGTGTTGGGGGATATTATGGTTAACAATATTATACCTTGTTCACTTTAACTTGTCGTAATATTGACTGGGACAAAGTTGGTTTCCACTTGCCCCCTTCCACCCCACGTGGAGAGAGAGAGAGAGAGAGAGAGAGAGAGAATAAAGCGAAAAAAATAGGGAAAGAATAGAGGAAATCTCAAAATAATGGCAAGGCTAAGAAATACGAGTGCCAATGAATAATAATAATAATAACAATAATATTATTATTATTATTATTATTATTAATAATAACAATAATAATTATAATAATTGCAATAATAACAATAATAATAATAATAATAGTGCGTCTCAGGCCAAGAGTATCGAAATGAAATACTTGTTCCATGAAAGAAATCAACCTTATTCACACGTCCACTTCCTTTAATGCAAAATGAAGTTTGGTCCTCCCGTGGGAAATTTTGGCTACAGGTGAGAGAAATGAGGGCCAAGGTGAGGGGAAAGAGGGGAAATGACATTGGAGGGGACAGATGAGGATGATGGAAGGAGAGGGAGAAAGGTTGAGAGGTGAGATGTGGGTCATGAAAAGAGAGAGAAGAGATTGAGGGAGAAATGTAAGAAGGGATATATATGAAAAGGGAAGCTAGCTGAGATGTATGTGGATAATGGAAGGAAAGATGACAAAACAGAAATGAAGGAGAAGG
>NC_137004.1:4371906-4391906 GCF_032717465.1 Coenobita brevimanus | reverse complement strand
GAACATGTGAGTAAATGAATGAGTAATCTAATGAATGAATGAATAAGTTAGTGAATGAATGAATGAATAAATGAATGAATATAAGAATGAATAAATGAATGAAAGAACGAATACATGAATGACAGAACGAACGAATGAATGAATAACTGAATGAATGAATGAAGAAATAAATGAATGAATGAATGAATGACTTTTTGACTGATTTCATGAACTGTCTATAGATGACTAGGTAAATGAATTGCAAGTAAGTGAATGAATGAATAAATGAATGAAATAATGAATGAATAAAATGAATAGAATGACTGATAACCGAATGAATGACTCTAGATTGATATGAGTTGTCTGCTGATGTAATGAATGAGTAGACTGTCGATGAAAAATAAATGGGAAGCTAGAAATGAATGAAGATATAAGAAAATGAATAAAATGTATGATGGAAGACTTATGCATTATACACCATTGTCTTAAGAATCTGTGAATGCGTGAATAACCTCCCTATGAATGACCAGGAGGCTGTGGGATTAATGAATGACTGAATGAATGAATAAATGGAAAAGTGACGTTTGGACGAATGAATGAATGAATAAGATACGGTAGTGAATAACGCATAAATAACAATATGAATGTACACTGGAAAGCATATACTTAGTTTATGGTTGAGTGAATGAATGAACGAATGAATGAATGAATGAATGAATGAATGGGTGAACTGGATGTATGAAAGATTATGGGTATGAAAAATTATTAATGACTGAATGAATGAATGAAAAGCAGAGCAATGAATAAAAAAAGTGAGCACTAAATGAATGAATGAATGAAAGACTGAATGAAATTAAATGAATTAATGAAAAAATGAAATGAATGAATGAATGAATGAGTGAGTGAACGAATAAGTGAATAAATGAATGAATGAACATATAAGTTAATCAAGCAATGGCAAAAATGAATGAACAAGTGAATGAAGAGATAAATGAATGTATGACTGCCTTAATGAATGAATGAATGCAGGAGTGACCTCTGAATGAAGGATGGAGTGAAGTACGTGAATAAAATAATGAATAACTGAACTGGATGCTATTCAAGAAGACTGTATGGGTCTGTAAGGGAGTATATGGAAGGAAGTGTATGGAAAGACGTATGTATGGAAGGGGAGTGTATGGAAGGGAGTGTATGAAAGGATGTGTATGGAAGGGTGTGTATGGAAGGGGAGTGTATGGGAGTGTATGGAAGGGTGTGTATAGGGTGTGTATGGAAGGAAGTGTATGGAAGGGTGTGTATGGAAGGAAGTGTATGGAAAGGAGTGTATGAAAAGGTGTGTATAGGGTGTGTATGGAAGGGAGGGTATGGAAGGGTGTGTATGGAAGAGGAAAGTATGGAAGAGGAGTGCATCTTTCTCTTATCCTCGCTTCCGTCCTTGTTTCATTGCTTCCTTCCTTCCTTCCATGCTTGCTTCCTTGCTTGCTTGATTTCTTCCTTCCTTCCCTGCTTCTCCCTCCTTCATTTTCCCTTCCCTCCTACCCTTTTTCCTTCCTTTCTCCCTTCGTTCATTCATTCATTCATTTTTTCTTCCTTCACTTTCTTTTTCTTCCTTTTTTCTTTCCTCCCTCGCTTCCTTCTTTTCGCGCTCCCTCTCCCCTTTCCTCCTTCCTTCCTTCCTTCCTTCCTTCCTTGGCTCACCGCAGGCCAGACACTGAGTGGTGTTAATCTGTTCATTATTCAGGAAGGGAAGGAGTGAAGCTCTATCAGTGAAGGAGTTAAGGAAGAAATAATGAAAGAAAGAAAGAAAGAAAGGAGGGAGGGAGGGAGGGAGGGAAGGAGGGACGGACGGACGGACGGACGGAAGAAAGAAAAAACAAGGAAAGAAAAAAAGAAAGAAAAAAAAAGGAAGGAAAGAAGGAAGGAAAGAAAGAAAGAAAGAGGGAAGGAAAAAAGGGAGAGAGGAAAGAAAAGAAGGAAAGAAAGAAAGAATGAAAGAGGGAATAAAGAGACAGATGGAAACAAAGAAAAAAATAATGAAGGAAGAAAGAAAGAAAGAACGAGGGAATAATGAGACGGAGACAGAAATAAAGAATGAATTAAAGAAAAGAAAGAAAGAGAGGATGAAAGAAGAAAGAGAGAAGGTAAGAAATGAACGACAAAGAAAACAAGAAAAAAGAAAGATAAGTGAAATGAAAGAAAGAGAAACAAAAAGGAAGGAAAGAATAAAGAAAGATACAGGAAATGAATGAATGAGAAAATGAAGGTCGAGAGAGAGAGAGAGAGAGAGAGAGAGAGAGAGAGAGAGAGAGAGAGAGAGAGAGAGAGAGAGAGAGAGAGAGATTAAAGCTTGCGTTATACCTCTTAATACTTTCTCCACTCCAAACCACGCCAAGTGAGCAGGATCGCAAGTAATGAAAAAAAAAAAATTATATAAGTGTGCCCTTTCAGTACCTGCTATGAGTCCTGCTAATTAGAGTACAGCAGGTAATAAGTGTCTGTTCAGCAGGAAAGGGGAAGTGGGATAGTGTAAAGTGTGACTGGGTGGTTTGTAAGTGGTATGAGAGTGTGACGTTTGGCAGTGTTAGGTGTGGCTGTCAAAGAGTGAGGTGTGGTAGTGTGAGGTGTTGTGGCAGTTGGTGTGGCTGTATCAGGTGTGGCTGTGTGGGTATAGCAGTGTGAGGTGGGGCAGTGTGGGTGGGGTAGTGTAAGGTGTTGGGTTTGGTGAACCATTGTGGTATGATAGTAATATATGTGGCAGTTTGAGGTGTGGCAGTGTAAGGTGTGGCAGTGTGAGGTGTGGACGTGTGAAGTATGGCTGTGTGGAGCGTCAGTATTAAGTATGGCTGTGTAAAGCGTGGCAATGTGCGGTACGGCAGTGTGATGTGTGGCAGTGTGTTGTGAGGCGGTGTAGAGTGACAGTATTAGGTGTGGTCATGTGAAGTGTGGCAGTGTATGATGTGGCAGACTGTGGTGTGGCAGTGTGAGATATAGCAGCGTTCATGTAAAATGGCAATGTGTGTTGTGGTAACTTATGTTGGGGCAGTGCGTGTAGTGGTAATGCATGGAATAGCAGTGTGTAGTGTGGCAGTGTATGAAGTGACAGTGTGTGATACAGTATTGTGTGTGGTGGCCGTCTGAAGTATGGCTATGTGGTATGGCAGTGTGTGGAGTTGCAGTGTGTTGAATGTCCTTACGCGGCGAGACAGTGTGTGATGTAACAGTATGTGTGGCAATGAGGGAAAAAGTGGCAATGTGTGTGGTGTGGAAGTGTGTGGTGTGGCTGTGTGGTGTGGCAGTGCGTGGTGTGCCAGTGTGTGGTTTGGCAGCGTGTGGTGTGGCAATGTGTGGTGTGCCAATGTGTGTGGTGTGGCAGTGCGTGTGATGTGGAAGTGTGTGGTGTGGCAGTGTTTGGAATGGCAGCGTGTGTGTAATGCCTTTTAGTCTTATTGCTTTCTCTTGTGGATGTTACAAACTGACCCAGAAAATGCTCAATAAATTCATGGTTAACAGGACTGCAAAGACAATGAACGTAAAGAGGGGAGAAAAACAGCATGATAGGGTTAGCTGAAGTGTGGATACTTAGTATGAAGAGAAGCTGTTTAAGTATGTCCAGCAATACACCTATACAGGGTGAGTCAAGCACGGAAACATGGGGCAAGGGGAGGGAGGACACACTACAGGATTTCCTCAGTGTGACATCCTCAATTATATCAGACTTTTGCGCCACCCTGTTTCATCTTTCGCCTATTACCCTTTCAGCCTGAGGACATAGTTTTCGTTTCTCGTTCATGCTACCGTCAAACAATTTTATTTAGGCTTAGGGCGACCTTTACTGTTGAGTCGAAGTGATTAATGAAGACTAAGTAATCCCCGCAGTTCGAAAAATCTCTGAATAAAATCATCTGGAGGTAACAGGAATAAAAATACAAAATTACATCCCCGTGCTAAAGTGACTAATCTGTGCATCTGTCATATACATATTTATTTCGGTACCTAGTTACCCATAATGTACTATACTGTGAATTTCTATATGGTAACTAAAGACGACACAAATATTCCAAATAACCTGATCATTAAAATATAGAAAACAAGCAAGGAGTAAGAGTTGTAAGCAATAATCAAACGGATGTACATAAATTGGCATAAAGCAAAATTTTAAACAATGCCAACAAATCTGAGGGAATGCAGATGGATTCCACAAATAATCTTTAGCATTTATGTAGGTGACTTCCCATCCCTCCTTGCAAAAGCTGGTAAAATATATGGATTCGTAATGCCACATTTCACTGAATTGTGTTCGTATGGTTTGAGCTTTGACTCCTAAAATCCCCTTAAAAGTCCTAACTGGTGAAAAGATAAAGTTTTAGCTCAGGGGCATCACAAAGTACTTATGAATCACTGCCTTCTTCCTTTATTTTATATTTTTGTTTACAGATTTCACCTAATATCATTCTGAGCATTTTGTAGCAGCGATATTTGTGTGTGTGTGTGTGTGTGTGTGTGTGTGTGTGTGTGTGTGTGTGTGTGTGTGTGTGTGTGTGTGTGTGTGTGTGTGTGTGTGTGTGTGTGTGTGTGAAAAGTTTTATTTATGATACTCGTACATGACCGCTCCTACCACACCCATCTCCGCCATAGTCACTATAAACGACTGAATCTGTAACGTGCTTATAAACAAAAGAGCATCGCTACACCTCCATTCCTTCCTAGTCATTCAAACTTGCGATTATTTCAAGTACTTTATGAACCATTCCTAGAACCAACACAACCTAGCTTAGCACATCCAAACCTTCTGTACTCTAATCTAAAATATCATAACCTAATCTAACTTATCCAATTCTATCCTAATCTAACTAACACTGGCTCATCTAACCCACCCTATCACGAACGGAAAGGATACAAACACGACGCATGGATTCGATAACTTGCTATGATGCCCTTTTTATTTTCTATTATTTTTTTTACAAACACGTAATGACAAAAAAATTCGTTTGTCAATGAAATGTCACAAATGCCGCGAAGACAGCATGGAAGAAATTCAGGTACGGTCATTAAAGCAAATATTCCTCTCATTAACGAAAAACAATAAGATACTTGAAGAAATCTGTAAAAAAATGGGAACAATTTGAAAGCGCCTTCTGGTGATGACCCTAAGCTGAAATTTTGCCTCGAAGAAGAAGATGAAGAAGAAGAAGAAAAAGGAGGAGGAGGAGGAGGAAGAGAAGGAGGAGAAGAAGAAATGAAGATGCTGTCTTAGGGTATTTGTCCATGGAACAGATGTACCAAGTCTGAAGTGAAATAGTGAAGAAATGACGGGATGGCACCAAACAGAAAAGAGCTTGGAAGAAAGAAAGAAAGAAAGAAAGAAAGAAAGAATGAATGAATGAAAGAACAAATAAATGAAAGCAAGAGAAATATGAATGAATGAATGAATGAATGAATCAATCAATCAATGAAAGAATGAAAGAAAGAATGAAACTGAGCATTACAAGGAGACCATAATTATTAAAATCCAACTATTACCAGATCAGGATAAAACTGACCACAAAAAATAAAAATAACAACTACTTGAAAAAATGAAATAAATAAAATATACATTACAGTAAGTTTCAGCATTGAGGTATAAAAAAAAAATTGAAAGCAAGAATTAAGAGAATAAAGAGAGAAATGCGGTGACATAAAGACACGATTGCATTAAAAAGGAAATTAAAATATTAAAATAAATGAAAAGGAACACATATAATTCCTCATGGGACAGTTTGCGAAATTACACGAAATAGAAAAAAAAAAATCGAACTGTTTTTAGATCATACAAAAGAAGAGAGCAAAGAAAGCATGAACAGCACCCAAATAACACGATGAAATACGAAAATACAAAGGAAAATTGATTAATACATGAACAACTGCAAAAGAACACAAAAAGAATGAAGAAATCAGTATAACACAGCGATGAAGAGTAAACAAGAACCACTGACAAATAACACGAGAAGCAAGAAGACTGCATCAAGAGAAAATTATACAACAAATATCATGAACCACTACCAAACGACACAAAGAGAAATAAGAGAAAAAAAGAGAATGAGGAAAGTAAAACAAGAACCCCAAAAAACATGTAAGAGAAGAAAAACCCAACTTAATATGAGAGGAAAACATGGGAAAAGGTTAATTAATATTCTAACCCCCCACCATGAGTTAGATGAGACTCACCGGTATGGTAATGAAGCACCAGACAGCCTCGGTCAGGTTCTGGATGCTGAGGGGTTGGTTGGGGTCGGGAGGGTCACGTGCTGGGGTCAGGAGGGGCGTGGGGTCACTGTCATCATCCTTCCAGGGCTTGAATCTTCCCCCAACACTCCCCCCTCCCCCACCTCCACCCCCACCCCCTCCCGATCCCCCTCCTCTCTTCGACCAGCCACCTCCAGAGATTCGTCGCTTCACGACCACCGGTTCGGACGGGCTTCGAGTCATCTTGGTGTAGCTGTTGACTCGATCCTGAACACTGCCCAGCTCTCTCACGGGGCTACCACCAAGATTCGAAGCTTCAACAGACGTGCCCCTCTCATATCCAACCGCACGCCCACCACCACCACCACCACCACTGCCGCCCCCGCCCTCCACACCCACGCCCACGCGAGAGCCGCTAAATGGGCAAGACATGGGTGCGATGGAAAGGGTGTTAAGGTCAGTGCTTCACATTTTTGACCTGGGCGTTCTGGTGGCTATTTATTTTGTTTTCTTGTTTATGGGCTAGTGTCTCTCCCGAGGAGGAGAGACCAGGTGTGACATTTTCCAGGTAGGCAGGTGAGCCACAGCAAGCCACAAACTTGTATAGTCTGAAGATTATTTAAAACTATCGAAGCATAATGAGTCTTATCTTCGATCAATCAGTGCCTTGGATTGATTAGATTTGTCTGTGATATCCAGCTTCACCGAATCTTGAGAAGATAACGAGGTATATATATTTTTGAAGCTCCCATTAATCTCTCCACGAACCAAGACACCTACTTCGCCAACTGTACATGATAGATACGAGGTCATAAGTAGTCAAGTTTAAGAATCAGGTGTTTGGTTTAATAATTTAGCTCATTTTATCTTAGGTCTTAATTTCGTTTCATTCGTGAATTAAGACGTATTTAAAGACCCATATCATCTTCGACCTTAAATCCAGTTCATCTTAAAGCCATATCGCTATCTCTGGTGTCCTTTAGGTGGGGCAGACGTTTGCACTCTCATCACGCACAACTCATAAGTATCCCCTGTGAAGAAAAACATTATTTCCGGAGAATGGGCGTGGATACAACTTGATACGGATGCTTGAACCTCTTCTTATCTCCAATTAGCTTTAAGTTCGAATTCTAAGCGGCTTTGGAAATTTCGTAACTCCTTTCCTTTAGCGACTTATTTTACACCTAAATATCAACGTGTATATTACGATGGAAAACGGTCGACAATAAAATTACTTATATAGCATACGAGAGAATTTTAAGGTGTGACATGCAATATAAATAACACAGGAGGAAGTAATTAGCACGAAGCTCCTTATGTCACCTTGGCTCGCATTCTCGTTGCTCTAGGAGGCTCCCTAACACAGGCTCCTTAGCGATTTATTTTTGGATACGGCCAAGTAATATAATTTTGGCGTTATTTAGGAGGGGTGTGGTGGTCTTAGAAGTAACACAGAGGAGGATAGCGATGTGTAACAAGCAAAATAAATCGCTTAGGAAAGAGGTGTTAGGGAGCTTCCTTAACAGATGGGAATACGGGCCCTAGAATACGGCCTTTTGGTGACATGGGCGGCACGCAACAGATGGCACTCAGCAGTATCTGGTGGCACAAAAATATTAACACGTAGCACTTTTCACTTTTTCTTTTTAGCAAGTCTACATAAACCACATTCGATATTTCAAGATTGGAGATAAAATTCAAATAGTGTTTTCTGCAGGTAAATACTTCTACAGTACTTTTTTTCAGCGATTCCATACAGCAAACAATTTTCTAAGGTAAATAACAAGATATATTTCCATTAACCTTTCTTCTGCATTATAACTTTGGACGCAACATATTAATTCTTTTACAATAATTCATAAAAATCACACATCTATGCACAATATTTTTCCCAGTGTACAGTAAATCGTATGGTTATGTATACGCCAGAGTTTCTTTAGGTTTCAGGTTTCTACTTCGTTCTCTTTCAGGTGTGTTTCATATTTTGTTTCAGGTTTCCGCTTCATTTTCGGGGTCACGCTTGGGTTTCAGAGATTGGTTTCGATTTCAGGTGTTTCGGTTTTAGGTTTTTGCTTCCTTTCGGTTTCAGGTTTCTGCTTCTATTTTGGTTTCATATAGGTTTCAGTTTCAGGTTTCTGCTTCGCTCTCGGTTTCATGTACGTTTCTGTTCAGGTGTCTATTTCGGTTTTTGGTGTCAGGTCCATTTTTTCGTTTTGATTTTGGCTTTGTTTTCTGTTTCCGATTCTGGTTTAGGTTTCAGGGGTGTCTCTGCTTCTATATGTTTCAAGTTTCTATTATGGCTTCTGATCAGTTTTCTTCCTGTAGTTAAATATATCACCATAAGTTTAATATCCATACGTCACGAAAGCACACCTAGGGGGCCCAGTCCTCTACCTTCCCTCGGGCACACCTTGATTGCTTCCAGGTAAACAGATGGACAGGTGGGAAGTTACCGTAAGTTAGGCTCTCAGACGTGTGTGTGTGTGTGTGTGTGTGTGTGTGTGTGTGTGTGTGTGTGTGTGTGTGTGTGTGTGTGTGTGTGTGTGAACAACTTTGAGTGCGTGTGTGTGTAGGAGGGTTGGAGGGAGGGAGGTGTTTGGAAAGGGTATTTTTGGCACACGTGTGGGACAAATGGTGTGTGTGTGTGTGTGTGTGTGTGTGTGTGTGTGTGTTGGGGTGGGCTTGTGTACACGTGACGTAAATGTGTGTGTGTGTGTGTGTGTGTGTGTGTGTGTGTGTGTGTGTGTGTGTGTGTGTGTGTGTGTGTGTGTGTGTGTGTGTGTGTGTGTGTGTCAAATGTAGGAGTCACCTGCTAAAGACAGGTGAGAGGGAACTGACTTCTAAGTATGACAACTATAACAAGGTGTTTGTTTACTTGTTTGTTTGTTTGTGCTTACGTATGCATGTGTGTTTGCGACTGCATATGCGTAAGTCTTTCTTCACTAAGTATTTTGGTGTGTAAGTTTGCCTCTGTGTGTGTGTGTGTGTGTGTGTGTGTGTGTGTGTGTGTGTGTGTGTGTGTGTGTGTGTGTGACAGGTGTATTATTGGCTGCGGCTCCACCTAAAGACGACGACTCCTGAACCTGGAAAAAGAAGAAAAATGCGACTTAGTAAATAATTTTTTAGCGATATTTTTAATCGAATACATTATTTGCAGTTAACGTTACTAGATTTTCGGCTATAATCCTAATAAAATCATTAGTGGAATTATGATGATGATGATGATGATGATGATGATGATGATGATGATGATGACGATGAAGATGATGATATTAATAAATCTGTTAAAATGGGAAGGTATGTAAATGAAGGTTAGATGATGATGATGATGATGACGATAAATCTGTTGTTAAAAAGAAGGGAAGTAAAGGAAGGGTGAACAGAGGTGAATGAGATATTTGATCCTTTTTGTCGTTACGGAATTACGTGGGAGTCCTACTCAGTCTAACAGCGACGCTCTTCTTCATTTTTGAGAAATTGTAACAGTCCCCCAACTGCTGGGTGTGTGTGTGCGTGTGTGGCTGCGCGCGCGTGTGTATTTAGATGTGTACGAGTACCTGTATTCATCCATAAATGTGTGTGTGTGTGTTTACGCATGTGTGTGTGCAATTATTTATACTAGAATAACAGCAGACAATCTTGCTCAAGTGACGGGAAATCAGTCCAGGTATTTAAAGCTCTGCAGCTACATCAGTCCTTGAAGGGAGAGTGATACATAATTAACCCTTTCCCACGCTGGAGAAGTACGATTCGGGAAGGGGTGCCTGAAAGAAGAACGATGCATGTGAAAGGGCAAATGTGCATCTATATATAAGAATCGCCCACCCGATTCCTAATAACCCCGAGATATATTTTTCCTTCCCTTCCCGACTTCCGCCCAAACTTAATGAAATCGACACTGTAATTTAGGAAGGAGGCGGGAAGGCGAAATGTAAGGAAAATATTTGGTGATGTCGGGGTGAAAGGCAGAGGGCGAAGGCGCTGATGGGCGAGGACTTAAAGGGATGAGTTTTTTAAAGGGACGTCATGGGATTTTAAAGGTATGGGATGGCTTAGGTTGTGTGGGTTTTTAAAGGCTGACGTTTTTTAAATGGACAGAGTAGGATTTTAAAGGGATGGGAGGAATTTAAAAGGCAGGAGTGGGTTTTAAAAGGGAAGGTGGGGGATTTAAATGGCTGGGTTAGGATTTAAACGTATAAGATTTTAAAGGGTTGGGGGACCGTGTAAAAGAATGAGGTTTTTACAGGGATCTCGTGGGTTTTAAAGAGATGATGTGGATTTTTAAAAGGATGAAGTACGATTTAAACGAATGGAGTAGTTTGAAGGGGCTAGAATTGATATCAAAGGGACTAAGTGGATAAAAAAGAGAATATGTGAGTTTTTAAAGATCTATGTGAATGTTAAAGAGCACGAATGAGTGTAAATGTTTATTCTTGAAGGGAATCTAATGGAAAAGTTTTTAACCCTTTAATTTTAGCTAGCCTACCACCAAAAGATTTAATTACAACATTCTTCAGCTACTATAATGAAGGGATCAGCTCAGAATATACCACTCCAGTACCAAAAATGTCTCTTAAGCCAAATTAATTTGTCGGGAAATAGTAAGACAAAAGAGGTCCGATTAGAAAATAAGTTCAGAATTTCTGATGGGGTGTTATTGGTTTTAAGGGGACGGGGATTTTTGTTAAAGATTTTTAAAACTCCTAGTACTATTATTATTATTATTATTATTATTATTATTATTATTATTATCATTATTATTATTATTATTTTTTTTTTTTTCTTGCATTGTGATCTTGCTACCCCGATTTAACTCCTTCTTCATACTTAGATTTCTTGTGTTTTATTCCAGACAATACCTGACGATTTTGTGTACCTGAGTGATTTATAGGAACCTGAGTGTGTCAATACTATAGTACAATTAACCCCGTCACGGTCGGAAGAATACAAGTAATTATTCCAGCTTATTTCAGACGATTTTATGCAGCTGAAAGTGGGTATGTGAGCCTGAGAGTGTTAATGTAGTTCAAGTACCCTTTACACATGAATCCGACAAAGGGCGTACCGGTATTCTGGGTGACATGGCAGGCTTCGTATCACCTCTTCCGTAGCGATTTATTTTGCACCTTAATATTTTCTTGCATGCTGTTTTTAACGTTTTAATGACATAATATGCATCAAAAACAGGTACCGCAAATGGATAATAAGGTGTAATGTTCAAAATATCTAAAATAAATCGTTAAGAAGACCATGGATTTTCTTTTTTCCAAGTGATGGGTGTTTAATCTTCTCTTGGTTGGGATAAATCTAGGCCACTATTCTCGTCGACAAACGTAGCTCCCTAACACCTCTTACTTAGCGATTAATTTTGGATATGGCTGGGTAGTATCCTCCTGTAAGTTATTTAAGCAGAATATGGCAACAATGGAAGGACTTATGTAATACACAGGAGGACAGTAGGGTGTAATAGACAAAATGAATCGCTTAGGTAAAGGTGTTAGGGAGCATCTTTAACCTGCCCTAGTATTCCATTCCAACAAACAATAGATGTATTAATTCAGCTGAGAATGCGTCACAGAATCCTGAATGCTAAAAGATTTGTATAATAAAGAATTGTCGTTGGGAGGTGATAGGAAGGAGTGATGTGGGTGGGGTGGGCGTTGAAAAAAAGAGGGGGAGAGGAGAAGCGAGGGGTAGGAGGAGGGAAGAAGATGGAAGGAAAAGGGGGAGTGGGCTGAAACTCAAAGGGATAGTGTGGGAGAGTGACGGTGGTGTGGCAGAGGAGTGATGGTGTGGTGTATGGAAGGACTGGTGGTGTGGTATGGTGTGGTGTGGATGAGAACTGGTAGTGTGATGCCGTGTGGGCGTGAGCTGGTGGTATGATGTGGTGTGGTGTAGGAAGGATTGATGTGGTGTGACGTGAGAACTGGTAGTGAAGACTGGCTTGACTACGTAAATGGAAGTAAGTAAAAGAGCAGACTTGAACCCCTAAATGACAAGAACATAAAGACCACAGAAGGGCTGCTGCTTTGGACTTGCGAACCGTATACGGACTTCGAAGATGCTGAAAGGGGCTGGGGCTAGAAAAAGACTAGTAGGGACTGACAAAGAGCTAGAAAAGGGTGAAGACTGAGGAAGGGTGATAGGAGCTGGAAAGGACAGGAGAAGAACGACTGAGGGCAGATTAGGGGCTGAAGGATGCTACAAAAGGGAATGATAGGGAGAGATAAAACCAGGTGAGACCGAGTGAGGGCTTACAAAGGGCTGGAGGGGGCTGGAGGGGGCTGAAGGGTGTCTCCATGCCCTGTCAGTCCCCCAGCCCACCTGACTCTATTCTGTGTTGCGTCATTTGGCCAGCATCACACCTAAATTGGTTCCTTGTCCCCCCCATGTCGAGAGAGAGAGAGAGACACACACACACACACACACACACACACACACACACACACACACACACACACACACACACACACACACACAGGCAGACAGACAGACAGACGCACAGAGAGAGACCCAGATAAACACTCAGACTCAGACAGACACAGAACAGACACAGACAGACATACACAGGTACAAACAGGCAGACACAGACAGAAACAGACCGACAGACAGACACACAGACTCAGACAGACACACAGACTCAGACAGACACACAGACAGACAGGCACAGACTCGGACAAGCAGACAGACTCAGACAGACAGGCAGACAGACAGACAGGAAACCATCAATTTAGGAAGAGGAGGTAGAAAAATGATCGGAAAGAAAGATGACTGAAAGTAAATAATGATGGGAGAAGAGAAAGGAGGTGATCCGTGTGTGATGGACGACTTAGAGAGAGAGAGAGAGAGAGAGAGAGAGAGAGAAATACCTTGAGAATGGAGGTGTGTGCGGGTGAGTGTTTATGTGTATATAAATTCAGTCAAGTGTGTGCAGGTGGAAAGTTCGTGTGCGTGTGCCTGTGTGCGTGCGTGTGCGTGGGTTTGATTGTAGGCCAGCATTTGAATGGAAGTGTGCATGTATGTGTGAATGTGTGTACGTATATAATAAAGGAGTAAGTACAGAAATAGTGTGTGTGTGTGTGTGTGTGTGTGTGAGAGAGAGAGAGAGAGAGAGACGTACCCAGTTTTTGGCCATTTCCTGAGGTCTTTCTCTCACCCTCCCACTTCCTCTTCCTCCAGGCTTCTCCCTTCATCACCGACCTATTTTCCTCCTTTCTTCTCTCTCCCCTTCTTCCCTCATTCGTCTTTCTTATTCTCAATCTTTCCTGTCTTCTTTTCCTTCCCCTCTTCACTATTTACATCTTCCCCTTCTTTACAATTCATTGATATTTCTGTTCCTTTTTCCACTCTGTTCTTTCTGTTTTTGCATCCACTTTTGTCTTCTGTATCGTTTTCTTTTTTTCCACCATATTTACCTACTCTACAAACTCTCTCTCTTTTTTCTTTTTTTAATCTTGTATCAAAATTCTTCTGCTCCTTCTTTTCTCTGAGTATTTTTCCATCTTTTCCACTTCCCCTTTGCATTCCTAACTCTGCCTCCCCACTCCTCTCCTCTTCCCTCTCTCTTTCCTCTTTATCTTCTCCCTTTTCTGTTCTCCTCTTGGCCTTGCATTGTTCTTTCACTCCTCCTTTACTCCCGCTTCACGTGGTTTCTTCTTTTCTTCCACTCGTTATTTTCTTCCCCCTTCTCAGCCTTGCCTTCACCCACCTCCTCGCCCTGTTCTTCTGTCTTCCTCTCCTCTCTTTTCCCTTTCTCTCTGTTTTCTTCGTTTCTCATTTGTTTCTCCTTCTCGCACAGGGATAAGCATTTCTTCTCCAGCACAGCAGTAAATACGAGGAACAGCTTACTTCTCAGTGTGGTGAACTGTGGAATAGTATCATCAAAAAATCGTTTGGATAAGTATTTGGCTTCTAATCCCCAGCTAGGCATGTTGACTCCTGAATAACACTAGTACATTTCTGAGGTATAGTTCTTCGTATGGTACAAAGAGCAGAGGATACAGTTACAAAACAACATCAATGTGTACAGTACATTACCCAGACGATGTTACTTTCCCTTTATGGCTAAAGCTGCGTTAAGTCTCCATTCATCCATTCATATGTTGCATGGAAATCCTTCTCACTTTTTCCAGCCGGATTCTGCTGGGGGGTTTCGCGGGTGCGGAAAGGCTTCTTAAGTTACAACCTATCTTATAATAGCCTCTAACTTATCCTATAACAAACAACCTCAGAAAGAACACTAAATATTTTACTGTTTGTTTTCCTTCGTATATAACTCCTTAGTGCCTTCTTCCACTTCCTCTCGTCTCCTCTCTTCTTTCTTTCCTTTCTCTCCTTGTCTCTTTTCTGTTTCTTTTCAGTTCCTATCTCTCTCTGTCTCCCTTCGAATTTCTTTCTGTCCGCTCTTTCCCGCTCTCTTCCGCTTTTCTCTCCTCCTCGTTTTCTATTTCCTCTTCCATCGTTCTTCTACTTCTTCCTCTTTTCATTTTCTTCACCTCTCTCTTTTTCCTGCTCTCCTTTCTTCTGCCCCACCTCCTTCTTCCTCTTCCTCTTCTATCCACTGCTTCTCTTCTTCTCGTGCGCCTTGAACTTCTCCTTATTCTTCTTCCTCACCTCCTCTCCCCCTCGGCCCTCTTCTTTCTCTTTCTCACCTCTTCTGCATCTCCTCCCTCTTTCACTTCTCCTGCCTCTCCCCGCTTCATTTTTCTCTTCTTACTCTCCTCTCACTTCTTCTCCCTCTACCATCCTCCCCCTCCCTCTTCCTCTTCTGCTTCCTCTACCATCCTCCCTCATCCTCTTCCTCTTCTTGTTCCTCTTCCATCCTCCCTCTCCCTCTTCCTCTTCTTCTTCCTCTACCATCCTCCCTCTCCCTCTTCCTCTTCTTCTTCCTCTACCATCCTCCCTCTCCCTCCTCCTCCTCCTCTTATTCCTCCTCTACCATCCTCCCTATCCCTCTTCCTCTTCTTCCTCCTCTACCATCCTCCCCCTCCCTCTTCCTCTACCATCCTCCCTCTCCCTCTTCCTCTTCTTCTTCCTCTACCATCCTCCCTCTCCCTCTTCCTCTTCTTCTTCCTCTACCATCCTCCCCCTCCCTCTTCCTCTCCTTCTTCCTCTACCATCCTCCCTCTCCCTCTTCCTCCTCTTATTACTCCTCTACCATCCTCCCTATCCCTCTTCCTCTTCTTCTTCCTCTGTAATCCTCCCTCTCCTTCTTCCTCTTCTTCCTGCTCTACCATCCTACCTCTCATTCTTCCTTCTCTTCTTCATCTACCATCCTCCCTCTTCCTCTTCTTTTACTTCTACCATCCTCCTCCACCCTCTTCCTCTTCCTCTACCATCCCCCCTCTCCTTCTTCCTCCTCCTCTTCCTCTACCATCCTCTCTCTCCATCTTCTTATTCTTCTTCCTCTATCATCCTCATCCTCCCTCTTCCTCTTCTTCTTTCTCTCCTCTTCTTTGCCTTTCTTCCCACTTCCTCCCAACTTAAAGGATGTGTGTCAAGAGGCTGCACTATCGATGTTTTCACCCTCCCCTTCTTCCCTCCCCCTCCCCCTCCCCTACCCTCACCCCCCTTTTCTCTCCCTCTCCCTTTGTCTCCCTCCCACTTACTTCCCTACCCCCTCCGTCCTTCCCTTCACCTCCTTTTGTCTCTCTCTCCCCCTTCCTCATTTCTCCCCCTCTCCCTTTGCTTCTTTACCTCCCCCAGTCACCCTTTTCCCTCCCTCTTTCTCTCCCACCTCTCCCCGCGTTTTTCTCTCCCTCTCTCCACCCCCCCTTCTCCCTCTCTCTCTCTCTCTCTCTCTTTCCCCTCATCCCCCGCCTCCCCCTTTCTCTCTCCCTCACTTCTCCCTCCTCAGGCCTCTCGTTTTCTCTCTCCTCTTTCTCTCTCTCTCTCTCCCCTACAAACACCCTCATCCCCCTATCTCTTTTCTCCCCCTCACCATCTCACTCTTTTCTCTACCTCTCTTCTTTGTCTCTCTCCTTTCCCCCCTTCCCTTCTTTCCCTTTTTCCTCTCATTTCCCCTTCTCATTCCCCAACCCCAACCCCAACCCCCCCCCTCTCTCTCTCTCTCTCTCTCTCTCTCATGTCACACTGAAGGAGGGACCTAATAATCCCAGTCCTTTATTTTTTCTTCCTTTATTCTTATTCCTCCCTTAATTAAATTTGTGTCAGGAGGTCTTTCTTAACCCCTTCAGACCTAGAACGTACTTTTTAATTCTCTCTCTCTCTCTCTCTCTCTCTCTCTCTCTCTCTCTCTCTCTCTCTCTCTCTCTCTCTAATAAAATCGTCTTGTTGTAGTAAAAATAAAATTAAAAATAAGAGTTAATTTTTGAGATTCTTAGTAAGGTTAATAATGCACAGATATTTTATTCCTACTGTTATTTATGGACGAGAGAGTCGCTGTGTATGTGTGTGTGTGTGTGTGTGTGAGAGAGAGAGAAAAAAACTTTCTCTCCTAGTAATTTCCTCCTCTCTAGAGACTATTTCTTTCCCCCAAAGGCTTTAGATTTCTACATAAAAATCTTTCCCTTGCAAACCTTTTCTCCAACTTTTTCTGTTACATTATATTCTCTACCTCAAGATTTTTTTCCCACAGGTATTCATTTCTCACCTTAAGACTTTCCTTCTCCTGCACATAATTTTCCCTCAAGACTTTTCCCTTCCTCCTAATTCTTCTTTGATCTTAAGACAATTTTCTCAAAGACATTTCCTCTCCTCTTATGGCTTTGTTTTGCGTCCAATGTTTTTTTTTTTTTCAGTGTAAATGCCTTTTCTCTCCACTTTCGTTTTATTTCTCCTCATAAGACTCTCTCTCTCTCTCTCTCTCTCTCTCTCTCTCTCTCATGGCTTTTCTTTCCATACGTTTTTATCTTTCAAGACTTTCTCTTTTCCTAAGGCCTTTTCTGTCCTAAAAATATTTCTTCTCTCCTTCAAATTCTGTTTCTCTTCCTCCTCCTCCCACCCTTCTTCCTCTTCCTCCTCCTCCTCCTCCTGTGCCCTGCCCCACATCCTTCATCATTCCCCCTATATTCATCTTCGCAAATTCTTCTGTCATACTTCCAAACCTCTTTCTCAACTCTCCTTGGCATCTCTCTCTCTCTCTCTCTCTCTCTCTCTCTCTCTCTCTCTCTCTCTCTCTCTCTCTCTCTCTCTCTCTCTCTCTCTCTCTCTCTCTCTCTCTCTCTCTCAACAGAAGTGGAGGGGGGAGCGGGTTGACAGCGGAGAGAAGATCTAATATACCTTGGAGAGAGAGAGAGAGAGAGAGAGAGAGATGAGGGAGTATTTGTATATATTAACTCCCAGCTTTTGCGTGTGCGTGTTGCTTTATTGCGTGTGCGTGTGTCTCTATGGTGTGTGCGTGGGAGTGTTCACTGTACATGAGGAGTGGCCGAATGGGATTTTGTGTGTGTGTGTGTGTGTGTGTGTGTGTGTGTGTGTGTGTGTGTGTGTGTGTGTGTGTGTGTGTGTGTGTGTTTTTCTGTCTGTCTGTCTTTTGGTCTTTCTGTCTGTCTTTTGGTCTTTCTGTCTGTCTTTCTGTCTGCATGTCCTTTTTTTCCAACTTTTTCATGGTGTCACTCCTTTTTTTCCCCTAAAGTGACCCCCCCCCAAAAAAAAAAACGACATACATTATTTTATTTATCCATTCAGCAAACAGATAATTCTGGAAACATTAAGGGAACACGATACCATATACTTCTTACTTTAAGTTGACCTAATGATGCCGTCCTTATTATTGATGTAAAGTTATAAAAATACCTAAACCTGAAAAAGATGTAGAGTCACAGTATTGTCTTTTTCTACCAATGGGTCGTGTGAAAGAAGGTGAAACTCAGGGCAAAGTTAAAATGAATGTACAATAGGACTGAAGTGGTTTATGAAGGTTACATGATTTTCACCTGTAACTCCATCGAAAAATCTCAAAGTCTGAATAAAATCGTCAGGAAATGTTTGGAAAAAATTTAAATGCAGAGTCCATGAGATGACTTTGACTCGGTGCGTCTTGTAAGTCTTCAGTCCGGTCATTTTTTTTTTTTTTATTCTTGCTACCCCCAGACGGAGATAACGAGCTTTTGGGAGATATTTCTGTACATATGAATCCCTCAAGAGTTTAACTTTGTCCGCGGGCAGCAAGAATGCGCTATAAATCACAACCTACGGATTTTCACACACAAGGTACAATCATCTTCAGAAGTCCTTTTCCCTCTCTTGCTCATCTTCCCATCGAATTTTTGCAGGTTCATAAATTCCCAGCACCCTACTCTGACGACTTCATTTGGCCACAGAGTAAAGCCATGAGTGCCAGTTGCTGCGGATTCACCAAACGGATTCCCAAAATTCATGGAAATGGGGCACAAGAGGAGACAGGAGTTTTGTTGCTGACCGTACACCGCTGCTCCATGTGGCATTTCACTTTAGCGATGCCCCGTTTCGCGTTTCGTCTCTCTGTAACTTCTGTACTTGTTCGTAATAGGGGAAGGGTTCACGTACAGATATAATAAATTTTCGGTATCAAGGAGACTTCTAAATATAAACTAATTCGTCTAGAGATTGCAAAAATAAAGGAAAATAGGTATCATAGACTGGATGGATTCGGGTGTTGAAAAGCTTGATGTCTGAGTGTCCGTGGCAGTGTCCGTGGCAGCTTTAACTCCAGGGAGGGAGACGTGGACACTGCTGGTAGGTCAAAGGTCAAAGTTTGAGTGAGTGAGAGAGAGAGAGGGAGAGAGAGAGAGAGAGAGAGAGAGAGAGAGAGAGAGTGTGAGTGTGTGTGTGTGTGTGTGTGTAAATTCATTAATATTAGAGCACCGCAAACTTCCTTGTATTAAATCTGATCGATGTGTAATTGTATATAATTATTTTAGATCCTACAGCGAATATGTCTGCCTATCTCTGTCTATCTATCTATCTATCCCCATCCAATTATGTATCATATTAATCTACGTATTTATCTCTACCTACCTATTATATATAACTATCTACATATCAATCTATCTATCTCTACGGTATATCTATATCTATCTACCTCTCCGTCTGTCTATCTATCTTTCATTCCCATCTTGTCTCAGCAGAAAAGCCTTGTCCCTGGATTAGGACATTTAGTTCAGGTATTTAAAGCTATATCAACCAGTCTCTCGTCCCTGAGCGGAATTATTAAAGACATACACCCCAACCACCCCTCCGATGTAAACCTTTATAGACCACAGGGGGATGGAAGGCCTTGACCCACTGAACCACCAGGCGTCCAGAGCCATTATACCAACGATATATTCCATACTAACTTGGTAACAACATATCTTCGTAAAAAAAAATATATATAGAAAGAAAAAAAAAAATCCTCTCCCTTGGAAAAAAGATTTAGGATTATACGCTATCGACTACAGGAGGATCACTCAGCCAGATGCTTAGTTTATGCTCAGTCTAAATCATCCCCTAGAACACCAAACGTTACCATCAAATTTTCATCCGCCCTGCACTGGTACCGCCCGTCCAGCTGGCAAGGGTGCCCATTTTTCACTCTATTTTAAGGTGAATTTCTTGATTTTATGACTACTGGCACACACCTTTACCTGCAACGATCTAGAAAGTTTGACACACTAACAGCCAGGTGCTAAAACAGGTGTATTTATGTTTTCAGTAGATTTTTTTTTTAAACACTAACCAGGTGCTTAAAAGGATATATTTTGGGTTTCATTACGGAAGTTTCTAACACTTGTGCTGGAGAGTTTTATCACCAAGTAACTTCAAATTGTCCAAAAATTTATAGTTAAGTATTGAGGTGTTTTTAGGTGACTCTACAC
>NC_137004.1:4314406-4366906 GCF_032717465.1 Coenobita brevimanus | reverse complement strand
TAAATATAGCCAGCATCATCCACAAGTTTTGTTAAAGTCAGGAAGAAGTTTGGTTTTGATTTGTTATTATAAGAGATGGTGGCGGGGAGAGAGGAGTGTGGTTTGCGGTGAGTAGGGGTAGTATGAGGGGAAGGGTGTTGTGGTTTGGAGGTGGACAGGGCAGGAGGGTGTGGTGGAGCAAGAAAA
The DNA here is from genome assembly GCF_032717465.1 of Coenobita brevimanus. Taxonomy (NCBI): domain Eukaryota; kingdom Metazoa; phylum Arthropoda; class Malacostraca; order Decapoda; family Coenobitidae; genus Coenobita; species Coenobita brevimanus. Next base: position 4,366,720 of record NC_137004.1, on the reverse strand, counting down.
TATTGATGGATTGGATGGTACATAAGGTGGCAGGCAGAGGGAAACATAAAGTAGGGAAATATCGAGGAAGAAAACACAGACCAAGGAAAATTGCCACGGAATTTGCCCGACCGAGAAGCACATGGTCTCACAACTCCTGGGGTGACCTTACTCAGCCTCTTCCCTTTGACAGGATAATGAGCAATAAATATGATGATGGTCAATTTGCATCAAGTCCACTGGAAACCCTCAAAGTCCCCCAGCTATTCTGCATATCATTCACTTCACTCAACTGGATCTGGACACAGTGTTTGAGGCCAGGAACACTCTAACATGGTATTTTCTTTGCCTCTTTTTGGTTCCTTTTCCTTTTAAATATGCTCTGCGTCATTCACTCTGGCGGGACAGTACTTCAAAGCAAGAGAAAGCAACCTTATTCACGTGCACTCAGTCTCCCAATTGTCTTATGTAATGACCTACAACAAAGCGATTTAATACCATCCACAACCGAGCCCTGTTGAATTACGGTGTACCCGAGTCGTCTGAATTCTTTTTTGGTGTAGATTATTCAGAGAAAGTCATGTCCACATAATATAAAGGTAACAAAGTACCTAAAGAAAGAATATCAGCAGGCAAATGCGTAAAATCTCGTAAAAACTGCTTCTCAAATGTTAATGGATGGGGGATGATAACTGGGTGCAGAAAGTGAGAAGCGTTAATATTAGGGGTGGGGTTGCGAGGGGTAGACCAAAAAAAAAGACGTGGAACGAGGTCATTAAGTCTGACCTCAGGGTGAAGGGAACGAACAGGAAAGCTGCCAGAGATCGAGCAGCATGGACATCCGCCATTAGGTGACCAAGGCCGACGCATGCAAGCATGTTGGAGCCTTGGAAAACGAAAAAGAAAGTGAAATACAGTCACAGAACAAACAGCCTAAACAGCAAATTCAAATCAAACTCACCCGTTAACGTAACCTACGTTCGAAGCTGAATAGAACTGTCTTTACTGTGATGGTTGTTTTGGCATATATACTCTTTATACTTTAACTTGGCCTAAAGCTGCCGTCTCTCCATCTTCAATGCCAAGCTGCAGCAAGAGATTAACACTAGAACATGGCGCTCGTCACGAAGAAGTGCTGTGTAAATGATCTAGAGCCGTCCTGTTGTGATTTTCTACCACTACGTGAAGTAAGCTGCAAAAAGACGAAAATCTGGGCCACGTTCGAGTGAACAAGGTATAGCGGTACAGTGTCCATCTATTAGTAGCTACGTCCCCCGTCTTTTTACAGTATGGGTGATTGTAAGTTAATTTTAAATGCCTAAATCGGAAATCTGTAAAAGGCGTCTCGATACACCAAAGACGTGCAAAGTAAAATTTAAGCTAGTCGGTCCAGAAATAAATTCGAGAAGTTTTGGAGAAAAGTACTAGTAAGAACACAACATAATAAATAAATAAATAAATAAAACGAAAAAGAAAATAATCTCTTTGGATAATATAACAATAAGTCACCGGATTTAAAGACCTCGTGTAACAATAAACGCGTTAGTGTCAATTATTTGAATTTTAAGCTTCATATCCGTCTAAGAAAAACATCATGCTAACTTGAATTAAACATCAGGGAAAATTTGAGAGTGAAAGGATCAAAGGAGAATGTGGTTAACCCTTTGACTGCCACTGGGGGTAGCAGAGGAAGGTTCATAAATAATTCAGTGTAGAGGAAAGGGAGATGAGAGAGAGAAGGCGAGGAAGGTGGAGAGAGAAGTCAACCTCTCTACACAAAGGCGTCTTTTTACATCTTGAAGGGAAAATGTTTTGCTTGTCTCCTGTTTCTTTTTCTGTAGTGGTATTTGTGTTCCTGTTCTTCTTATCAGCGTTCTTTAGCACACCCTCACGACTTTATATCTGCGTCGATTTTGTCTGATTCTTACTATGCTGGTATTAGCCCAGATGTTTTTAGACACCTCTCTTAGATTTTCGATTTTGGCGTTAAAAATTGCTTAGCAGCCTCGCAAAATGCATTATGACAGGCGTGAAACCACCAAAAGACGGGCGTGAAACCACCAACAGACGAGGGTGGAATCGCTAGTCGCAAAAATAACCACCCCATTAAAGGCAAGTGTTCTGTTCTGCCCCAAACCCAGCTACGGTACAGGGCGAGTTTACTGCGAACGTCCTCTCTAGCCTGTTGTACAAAAGCTGATCTTGTGCTTGGCCTCTTCGGAAATACTAAACCACAAGTAAATCGGGAAATATTATGTATGTGTTTGCAAGTGTTGGCTCTTTAGTCTATTTTATTCAGGTCGGGAAACACTTCAAAATGGAAATATAAGATTTAGCCTTGATTAACCCTCCTTTACTAAAATACTGTTCTGGCTTAACTGATATTCCTTGGTAACGAAGAAATGACGCACTCAGGTTGAAGAAATTAAGATAATATTGAAAAAAAGGAAGATTGGAAGAAAACATTAACACCTAATAATAATAATAATAATAATAATAATAATAATATGAAATGAAGGAACCGATGGGAGATGGAGATGGGAACTAGAAGAGGGAAAAAAATAACACCTTCCCCACCATGAATAATTAATCTTCCTGCTGAATCCCTTCCTAACATCCACCCTACTTCTCTCCACCCTATCCCCCACCGCAAATACCCATCCTAGCTACCCCTCCTCCACCTAAACCCCTATCCCAGCTACCCCTCCTCTCTTCATCCTAACCCCCACCTCGTATCCAGGGCTCATGGATAAAAATAAATAAATAAATAAATAAATAAAGCCTTCTTGGATATCTGTCACGACGGGAAAAGAAGTATGGATGTATATTGTATCATTTATCAACCTCAGCTACGGTTTTCAATTTTAGGATTTAAAAAAGAAACAAAAGTCACGGAAAAACAAAGCACCAGAGTGAGCTGAAGTATATGAGTGAAGGGAAAAAATTCATGAGGAATATCTCTCTCTCTCTCTCTCTCTCTCTCTCTCTCTCTCTCATATGAAACCCTGTGGACTGCGAACGTTAAAACACACAAATACGGTTGATTAGATGGTTATGCAAACTCGATAATGTTGTTCACAGTCGCTTATCGTTTAGAAAATCATTGCATCGTCTTTTCAGAACGTGTGTGTGTGTGTGTGTGTGTGTGTGTGTGTGTGTGTGTGTGTGTGTGTGTGTGTGTGTGTGTGTGTGTGTGTGTGTGTGTGTGTGTGTTATGGGAAGCTCATTGTTTACGTTTGTTATTCTCAACTGTCAGTATTATAAGGCTTTTTTTCGTGCCTTCATTGTATTTAAAACTGTCAAAAAAAAAAAAAAAACACTCCTGTTTTCAGCTTGTAGGATAAAAGCGTGGCCTTAAGTTGCTGTATGACTGGGAAACTTAAGATGCAGCTGCCACTTAACAATGGCTGGTGGGAGGCTGGGGATGAGGATGGGGGAAGAGGACAGAATAAGATCGTGCTGCCTCAATACCCCCTCCCTCCAGTCCTACCTGGGTATAAAGTGATTGGAAGAGATGACACCTGAGCAGAAATTAGTGCTTGTGAGTGTACCTTGAAACCATCTGGTCATGTGGAGTGAATGACGAATGAGTAACTGACTAGGAGAGTGTGTGTCAGTGAGGTGGAAGAAGGGACGGGAAGGATGAGATCGAAGATGAGATAGAGGGATGGGGAAGAGAATTATATGAGTGAGGGGCGTGTTAGTTTGGGGAAAGGGCAGCCTGATGGAGGAGAACAAGGTGTTAAGGAGACGATTGGTTTGTGATCACCCCACCAGGGATTTAGGCGTCTGGCCATAGACACACAAACATGAGCATATAGCAGCGTTAGGAAGTCTTTGTTCAGTAGGAGATGATAGGTGTAGCAGTGTGGTAGCTTAGTAATGAGTTGTGTGGCAGTGCTAGTGTGGCAGCGAGTGGTATGGTTGTGTGCAGTGTGGTAATGTGGCAGTGTGGCAATGTCGCAGTGTGTAGTGTGGCAATGAATGGTGTACAATTATGTGGCGATGCACTGTGCGGTGTGGCAGTGCGCGGTGGAACAGTGTATGACAGTTTCTTTTACTGTATACAAGCTTTTTTCCTCGTCCCTGTTGTTATCCTTTAAATACAAGTTTTAATTTTTTTTTTCGTTAAGTAAAACAATTTCCAGGTAGCCAGGTAAAATAATCTATCATTCTTGGAAACTAAAGGATTAACCTTCACTGAATCACGTACATTTTAATTTGATTTTATTCAGTTTGTGGAAATGTATCGTAGTTAAGTGTTTAGGACGAGATGAATAATAAGGAAAGTTAATTTGTAAGAGGAGTGTGAGGGACGGGAGATTATCATTAATCAGTATCCCTTTAATCTATAACTTACTACTTAAGGTGCCTCGCAAGGGAGATTAACCACTTGAGTCCAATGACCTCTTTTCTGTTTTATTCTTGCTATTCCTAGGCAACTGCATTCGGTTTAAGAAAGACCTTTTGTAGAGTTAAGGAAATCTAGCACTAACCACAGCACATCAAGAAGCCTTTCAGATGAATAAAACCGTCTGGAGAGAATAAAATAAGACTTACACCCTCTGAATGAAAGTCTTAAATCGTCTGAAGGTAACAGAATAAGAAAAAAAACTAGTGGTGTTAAATGGATGGGTTAAATCGTCTGTCCGTAGCACATATTAATAAAAGATATGCGATAAAAGATAAATGGTGCTGAGGGGGTTAAGGAGAGAGTGAGCAGAATGGGCAAACTATTACCATTTAATCCTGTCATTTCTTTGGCCCATCCATCTTTCTGAAACTTCCAACTTTCTCCTTTTTTATCGGGGCGTTCTACTTTACTGACTCTCTCTCTCTCTCTCTCTCTCTCTCTCTCTCTCACACACACACACACACACACGTAGCCGTATTTGATCTTGTCTATTTTGATTCGTGTATCTATCTATCCAATCGAAAAAAAGTGAGAAAATAAAATATGATTCAGAGCAAAAACTGACAGACAGTGAGAGAGTGTCATGGTTAGATGGCGAATACAAAAAACTACACACACACACACACACACACACACACACACACACACACACACACACACACACACACACACACACACACACACACACGCAACGCTGCAAAGGGGGCTGTGTGGGTTTGATGTCTAATGAAAAATATATTCCCTCGTGACAGACGAGAGATAAAGAGGACTGAAGAGAAAAGAGAGGGAAAAAAAGAGGAGAAAGAGACAGAGGAGGAAAATACTAGAGGAAAAGAGGAAGAGAAGAGGAGAGAGAGAGTCGGGAACCGAGGAAGGAAGGAAGTAGACATCGAGAAAAAGAAGCCAAGGAGACAAAAGAAAGGCAGCAGAAAAGATATTGAGGGAGAGAGAGAGAGAGAGAGAGAGAGAGAGAGAGAGAGAGAGAGAGAGACTCTTCCAAATTCACAAAACGAACATTTTTCACCCACCAACTTGAGATCCAGATATAAAGCCCGTTTTTTTTTTTTTTTTTTCGCTTGTCGTAAAAGCGAAAAATTAACTGAGAGGGCAAGCGGGTTCGAGGAAACATGTCGCAGAACATAAAACACACACACACACACACACACACACACACACACACACACACACACACACACACACACACACACACACACACACACACACTCGGATCATGCAGAGACAAACCTATGCATATCCACAAAGACATGCACACACGCATACATATATTCATACATACATACACACCAGAACATGTACCTACAGTTCAGTTCACACACACACACACACACACACACACACACACACACTTTCCCTTGCTTACTTTCCTTCCAATACCTCGACTCAACAGTAAATTCTCTCTCCCTGGAAACGCTTTCTTAATTCATCACAAAATATCGTCCTCCTGACAAAATTAGCACGGTGTTTCATAAAAAAGTGTGTGTGTGTGTGTGTGTGTGTGTGTGTGTGTGTGTGTGTGTGTGTGTGGTAAGTGTGCAATTTAAGTGTTTAATTCAAGTGTGCAACTGAAGAGTGAAATTTAAGTGTGTATTTAAGTGTCATTTAAGTATGTAATTTTGGATATAACCTAAGACTTTAATTAGCCGCGTCCAAAGCCTTCCATTTATCACAGATTTACCCATTAATCCCAATTCGAGGGATTTCTCTAATATGCAAAAATCGTCTGCTTATTTTTGCAAGATGAAAAATATAAAAAAAAATCATGCCGTGGTGACTGAGGGATTTGGTTAAAGTGAAATTCGTTTTGCCACACTGAAAGGGAAAAAAATATATGAGATTTCTGGTTCCAATGTTAAAGAATGAAACTAAAATGATGATTGGAGATTGCTGAAAAATTGCTTTCCATTTGCAAGCAGATTATGATTTCTGATTGCAATACTTATAAATCGTACTGAAGTGATCATTGGAAATTGATGTTAAATTGTACTATGCTCTCTCTCTCTCTCTCTCTCTCTCTCTCTCTCAATCATACTGAAGTGGTAATTGGTGAATGATGTTAAATTGTGCTACATTTGGCAGGGGATGGATTTGCTCTCTCTCTCTCTCTCACTCTCTCTCTCTCTCTCTCTCTCTTCCTCTCTCTCTCTCTCTCTCTCTCTCTCTCTCTCTAATCGGATCTGAGCGATATTTCTTCATCTATTTCGGCATGTTTGGTGTTTTCTTAGGCAGCATGGAAGGCTTCGTAACACCTCTTCCCTTGCGACTTATTTTTAATGCTACGCCTTAACATTTTCTTGTATGCTGTTTATAATTCTTTAATATCTGGTAATCGACAGAGTTTACACCAATTACATTGAAGAGGAGACTGTGGTGTAATGCCCAGAATGATTCGCTAGAGAACAGGGGCTACGAAGGGTCCAGAAACATTTACATTACAACTCTTGATATGCCATAGGAGAGGTGCGTATTCTTGTCAGTTAAGGAAGCTCCCTAACACCTCTTCCTTAGCGATTTACTTTTGGATATGTCTGGTTAATATCCTTTCGTAACTTACGCAGAATGTGGCGATATTGGAAGGACTCGTGTAACACAGATGTAGAGTGTGAGGTATAATATGCCAAATAAATCGCTTAAGAAAAGGTGTTAGGGAGCTTCCTTACCCGGTGAAAATACAGACCCGTGTCAAAGGGAGGGGGGGAAATTTTACCTATTATAGTGAGTAATAGCGAAGTGGATAAGCTACCTGGCTCGCATCAGATGGTCCAGGGCTCGATCCCTAGCAGCACAAGTGGGTTGATGTTAGTTCGTGTTTGGATGACATAAGATGTTTTATAATTGCATATTTATCTATTTACAGTTCCTTTCCAAGCTGTCTATTTTATCAGTCAATTATTCAGTCAACCTAGAAATCTATCTATCTATGTCTATCTGTCTGTCTTAGTACTTCTATCTATCAGGCTATATCTATCTATCTATCCATCTATATCTGTCTATCTGTCCGTCCATATCTATTTGTCCAGCCATCCATTATCTATCTATCTTTATCTATCTATATATTTGCCTATTCACATCATCCATCTGTATATTTTATCTATCAGTGTATCTATCTATCTGTCAACATATCTATTTCTATATATACGTCCATTTCGAGTTGACATGATGCGTATTGTTTGTTTGTCTGCCGTGATTGTGTGTGTGTGTGTGTGTGTGTGTGTGTGTGTGTTTGTGTGTGTGTGTGTGTGTGTGTGTGTGTTGTAAGGGGACGCTATCTTTATCATGCTTCTTATCATTACATTCCATTTTATTTTTAATCTGTTTTATTTGTATATCTTGTAAAAATATAATACACAAGGAAAGCATCATCTGACTGCCTTAGTAAAGATTTATATATCACTTTATTTTTGGACAACTCTACCGTGTCAAATTTAACAATATCTCTTTAATACCACTTTACTGTTTATGACACCACCTACCACATTACCACACCACATTACCACACCAGTTACAAAGATAGTGTGCTAAGTATAATACCACTTTACCACACCATCTACTGCTTCTTAACACCACCGCCATACCGCTTTAACCTTATATAAACAGGATTTATTTACACCACATAAACTGTTTACTCTCCTTTATTGCATTTTTTTTTATAGTGCCTTGTCATTTTCTTATTTTTTTTACCCTTAATTTACTTATAAGGCATTGTTTATACATAGCACTTTAACAATGCTTTATTTGTTTGTACTCCTTTACCTCTGCCTTTTTTTTCTTTACACTTTATCACTTGTTTATCCATGCCCCTTACCCCACCACCTGCCGCCTTAACCGAGCCACATGTCCTGTTGTTTATGTCATTACCACCTGGCGCTAGAAACTAAGCCAGCTGCGATAGAACGGGGTGAGAGAGGGAGTGGAGGACAGAAGAGGGGAGAGGGAGGTTGTGAGATGGGAGAAGGAGGGTAGGAGACAGAACGGGGGAGGAAGGGGGACGAGCGAAATGGATAGGAAGGATGCGGGGGAGAGAGACCGGAGGGGGGGGGCGAGAAAAGGGGACGCAGGGGGTGGGAAAAAAAAAGGAGAGCCAGGAGAAGAGGGTGTGAGAAGGAGGGAGACTTGAGACGGGGAGGGGGGCCGAAAAAGAGACAGTGACAAAAAGGGAGTGGGAGAAATGGGCGAGAGATAGGAGGGGGACGAGGGAAGAGGGGCGAGAGATAGGAGGGGAACGAGGGAAGGGGGGCAAGAGATAGGAGGGGAACGGGAGAAGGGGCGAGAAACAGGAAGGACTCGGGAGAAGGGGACGAGGAACAGAGGTGGGCGAGAGAGATAGGAGGGAGACGGGAGAAGGGAGCGAGAGACAGGAAAGAGGGGGGTGAGAGACAGGGACGAGAGACGGGGGGAGGTGGCGTGGGTAGGGGGGTGAATTACGCTGATCTCAAGGGAACTATGCGGACGAATTAAATATCTCGCAAGGACATTTTTCAGGAGGGGGGCTTCATTATCACTTCTGGGGGGAGGGAGAGGGAGGAAGGAAGGAGGTGAGGGAGGGGAAGAAGGAGGGAAGAAAGGAAGGGAGAGAGAAAATAAGGCAGGGAGTAAAGAAAGGAGTACGGGAGGAAGACAGGGAGGAAGAAGGGAAGGAAGGAAAAAAGGAAGAAGGATAGGAACGAGGGGAAAGATGAGAGGAGTACGGAGAAGACGAGAGAAAAGGAAAAGATATAAAAAGCAAGAGAGCTACACAGAAGGAAAGAATGGGGAAGCAGGGAGACAAGGAAGAAGAGAGAATGATTAAGGAAGAACAATAGGAAGAAGGAAGGAAAATAGAAATGAGGAGGAAGACACGGAAGAAGACAGAGGTAAGAGAGGCAGAGGGAAGAAAGAAACGAAAGAGAAAACGAAGGAAGGAAGAGAAAGAAGGAAAATAATTGTACAGATGGAGGAAAAAGAATGAGAAAAGAGTGGAAAATGTATAGAATGAAGAAGGACAGGCGAAAAGATGAGAAGGAATGGAGGAAGGATGATAGGAGAATGGGGGAGAAGGATGAGATGGAGAGTGAGAGAGACGGATGGAGGGGGAGGCGAACGAATGAATGAATGAGAGAGTGAATGATTGAATGAATGAATGAATGAACAGCAGAAGGAACAGAAGCAAAAAAAATAATGAAGGAATATAATAGAGAATCCAAGGAAAAGTGAAGGAAGAAAGGAGATAAAGAAGAATAAATGACGAAAGAATACAGACTAAAAAAAAAGAGGATGGAGGAAGGGAAAAAAAATACAGCAATAAGAAGATACCAAGAGGGATAAAATAGGGATGCAAATGAGTAGAGGAGAAAGAGGGTGAGGACAGAATGAGAGGATGGGAGGAAGAGGAAAGAAAGGAAGGAATAAAGCAAAGAATGAAGCATGGAGGAGGAAGGAAGAAAGGAGGCAGCAAGACAAGGAAGAAAGGAGTGAGGAAAAGAAAGACAGGAGGGAAGGAGGGATGATGATAGTAAAGGAAGGAAGAAAATACAGAAGACAGAAGGAGAGAAGAAAGGAAGTCAGCGAAAGAGGTCGACACTGAAGGTGGGTAGGTGCGAAAATATGGAGAAATAAGAGAGAGAGAGAGAGAGAGAGAGAGAGAAGACAGGAACAGGGATAGGGATAGCGAGAGCTGGGAAACAGATCAACACAGGAGATAGACAGACACACTGACAGACGGACAAAAAAGAAAGAAGGAAAGATAGATACAGACAGACAGATAAAGAAACAGACACAGACGAAAGAGGACAAAGTTGAAAGAGAAAATTATCAGAGAAAGTTAAGTTGAAAAGAGAGGAACAGAGCGAGACGCAGGGCCCACGAAACGAGAATGAAAAAGCTGAGAAAAAGTAATAAGAAGGTAAAGAGGCGGGGAGGAAAGGTCAAAGTTTTAGAAAGAGGAAGAAAGTGTAAGAAGAATCGGAAGTAAAGGAGAAAAAGAAAGTAAGACAGAAAAAGAAAGTTTGGGAGAGAAAGACAGAAGGAAAAGGTAGGGAAAAAAAGTAAAGAGAAAGGAAAGGCAAGGGAGAAATGAACGTAACAAAAAAGGAGAGAGAGAGAGAGAGAGAGAGAGAGAGAGAGAGAGGGGGGGGAATAAGAGCCAGAAAAAGAAAGAAATGCAGAGGATAAAGAAAAAAAAAACAGTAAGAAAAAGTATAGCAAAAGAAAACACAAGAAAACGAAATTAAAAGAAAAAGAAAAAAAGTGAAAATATGTAAACAAAATGAATGGCAGAAAAAAAAGAGAAAGACAAAAAGAAAATATGAGAAAAAAAAAGAAAAAGAACAACTGAGAACAAAAGTAAGGTAGATGAATAATAAAATAAACTGAAAGAAAACGGGAGAAAATGAGTAAAAAGTGAAAAAGACAGGATGAGAAAAACAGGCATCAAAAAATTAAAGTATGAGGAAAAATATGAGGGGAAGAGAAATTTAGATACAAAGAAAGCAGCGAAAAAATTAAGGAAAAAGAAGGAGTAAAGAAAGCAAGTGAGAAATGACGTTCAGTTAAAGAGAAAAAAAAATGAAATAAGACAGGAAGAGAAAATTAGACAAGAAGGAAGTAGTGAAGAAAAAGGATAGCATAGAATAAAACGAGAGAAAATATAAAAATGAAAGAGGAAGTAAGGGAAAAGCGACGTAAGGAAGGAGAAAAATACGAAAGGTTAAAATAAGAGAAGGGAGACGCCAGGATGAAGAAAACGGGGGACGTGTAAAGTATGCGTCGGGGGGGGGGGGAAACTCTTGCATCTCATCCAAGCTCCAGTTTTATGACCTGTTGGCGGGAATCGGGACCATTTGCCGCTTTGCTCCTGCCGAGGGGAACCTGGGATTTTACAGCACGTAGTCTCATCCTTTACCCTTTGTGAGCTCGACAGAAGAAGATCGTTTGATGTTAGAATGAATAAATTGCAGCGGAGCGTCCATGATATTTTTTCGCTGACTCTTTAAGGGTGAATGCTGTGGCCGCGCATAGCCTCACACAGCCTCCAGTTCCAGCTATTCCCACCGTGCAGGCCTCCTGGCAGCAACTCTTTCTCTCAAGTCACTGCCAGTAGGAATGATCGACTTGTTCCAGCACAGAGTTTTGTGGCTTTCCCCTTGGTCTCCTCCACTCTGGGTTCTTTCTTTTGTACCATGGTATGAGCTCGATCAACCTCAGGGAGACGTGCCAGAAGCTCACATTGTCGGAATTGGCGTTTATGTAGTACGCAGGTAATACATATGCCTTGAATCAGTCTCGTGAAGTAATCGACCAATACTCACTAAACCGTGCCAGCGATACCCCATGATCCTACAAAGACCCTTCAATTATTACCGAAGGAATTAATACGCTGCTCCGAGGTATCATTTGTTGTCCATGTATCACAGCCATAAAGTATGAAAGGGAGCACCAGTAGTGTGAATATATGAATCTTTGTCCTCTTGCACAAATGGTGACAATGCCAAGTGCTCAAGCTCAATATGAATACCTGAAGTTAAACCAATGCGACGGGCAACTTCATCATCTGACTTACCATTGTTGGGGATCACATTAGTCATTACCAGAACATGTGAATTTTTTCCACGACCTCTACGTCCTCACCTCTTGAAAAGACTGCATGATTTTCATCCAACAAACCACCAAATGCCCGGAACTTGGTCCTCGTCCAGGAGACCTGTCCCAGTGGCACTGCCTCATCGTAAAGTGTCTCAAGAGTACTCAAGCATCTCCTGCGACCCCACTAAGATACCTGCATCATTAGCACTGCCAAGGTCAGATAAGATAAAACTGCCAATTGAGACTCCTCAGTGATTCCTAGTGAGACTGTAATAAGGAAGATGTCCATTTATTTGATACCAAGAACTAAGTCAAGAGCCACAGATGAACCCAAACATTCTCACACTTGCCTCTGCCAGCCTTTTATCAGCCTCCGAGCAGCACAAACACGTTGGGTGCATTTTTGTTTGAGTCCCCGAGAAAGCACGGATGAGATATGGATAGCAGATCAGGCCTCACGTCATCTCACGTCCACAGGAGCCTTGTTTTACTCCTTCGACTCCGAAGACGAAAGTTGGACAGACCCTGGCTATACCTATGACAGCTGAACCGACACTACCCTATCCCATGAGAGCAATAAACAAGGGTGCAACCAAAACACGTGGAGACAGATGCAAGTACAGTCTGCCTCCCAGTCTCCCAGCGTCCAAGGCAGAGATAGCGCCCTCTAGTTCAAGCCTCTCTATGGGCAGTGCAGTCCGAACTAGTTACAAGGGCCCTTTTCCATGTGGCTACGCAGATTTCGTAATGACTTTTTAACGGCGACTTATTCTGCATATTACTCTTAGCATTTTATTGTAGGCCATTTCTATCAAGCCTCACCATGGGCACTTAGTCCAAACCAGCTACAAGGGCTGATTTCCATGTGACTATGGAGATTTCGTGGTGACTTTAATGGTGACTTATTCTGCATATTATACTTAGCATTTTATTGCAGGCCATTTCTATCGTTTATATATCAACGTGATTTGCGTGAGTAATGTACAAAGAGATACAGAGGTGCAATAAGCAAAATAAATCACTGAGGAAGAGGTGTTACAATATCTCCAAAGCGACCTAGAATATGGGCCTAGGAGGGGATCCAGGAGCATTGGAAGACAAATGGTTAGATTCTCGAGCCAGACCATTGGACAAAGTCTTTATCCCCCTTATTTTTTTTAGTAGAACAGCTGGGGACCTGGATGTACACTAAACTTGATGGTTGCTTGTCGTGTTCTAGGAGAATATTTAAGCCTTGGAAAAAGTTAATTACCTGCCAAAATGACCCTCGTATGGTCGATGGGCATCAGTCATAAGCGTTTTCCTCTGCTCTTCCTCAGGACATCAGTCTTCTGGCCGAAAACTCGATGCAACTCGGCTTCATCGAGGCCGGGTTATTGAATCAGGTGATCGAGCGCCAGGAATGGGGGTCGTACTGTAGGTGGTTTTGGGATTGCATAACTCCTCTTCCTCAGCGATTCATTCAACAGTATACATTGCACCGGAGTATCCTCTAGATATTATCGATGTTTAACTGTGTCGATATAAAAACAATAAAAGGAATATGCAAAAGAATTCTAAGATGTAACGTGAAAAATAAATCGCTAAGGAGGAGGTGATACGGCACTGTAATTCCTACGGTCGTATGCTTAAACCTGAAATCAAGAGGTGGGATGCAGACCCCAAAATTTTGAAGATAATTTTTTAAGTAGCTGACAACGATGGAACGTATCTGGCCTTCCTATGTGACTGCTGACTGCATTTTGTAATATGGGATGCAGGCTAACCAAACCTAATAACCACGGAAGAACCATAAATGACCGTCAAACATTAGGGTTGTGATTTAAGGTTTAAATATACGACCTCCCATATCGTTCAGGGACGTGGTATTCGTTCATGGGAGTATTTTCCATCTTACACTTCTCTCTCTCTCTCTCTCTCTCTCTCTCTCTCTCTCTCTACCGACACAATCTGAGTCAGTAGCACGGAAGAGAATTATTAAGTTGTACTGTACAGTCGACCCAAAAATTATGTCGCCTCTATTTCTTCCCTCTCCACTCACCTTGAAAATGAGCGTGGTGGACATGCAACATAAATAACACTGATCTGAAGTCAAATGAAGTCATCAGTCAGGTGCTTTGGATTCACCTGACTGATTTGCAAAGTCCATGGTGAGAAATGCGAGAGGGGAGACATGACTTCTGGTGGCGACTCTACAATTACGGCCAGGTATTTCTTCCCACTCCGATGTCTCTTCCCTGTATGGGACGGTCACACACGATCTCGGAACACGATACCGACAGAACCTGATTGCTATACTCCTTTCACCTTAACTTGGTCTGGAATTTTGTCCTGCCGCAGTTCCCATTGCTCAGTGGCATTTAAGACAATATTATGGCTCTACACCCTTTTTTTGTAGCACTTCTTCATGACTAGCATTATATTTCGGTGTTAATCTCTCATTATTCAAGATGGAGAAAGGACAATTTTAGGCCTAGTCAGAGTAAAACTGGTATAGCAGCGATGCCTGGTAGTTATGAAACGTGTGTGTGATTGTGCCATAGAGATACATGTTTGAGATATCAGGGAAGGGTGGACCGGGTAGCAAATATACAAAATAAATCGCTGAGCAAGGGCCGTGACGAAACTTCCACCTCCAACCAGGAATTTGGAACATGATAAAGAAAAAATATATACACTCAGTTCCTTCTCAAAAACTGGAAATATTATGCAGGAAGAAAAAGGACACGAAGAGTCTGGATTCTTCCATATTTGTTCTTCCTACAAAAGTACGATATTATTTCTCTTATAAATATACTCCTTTTACTCTATCCTGGCCTAAAATTGCCATCTGTCCATCTTGAATGCTGAGATGTAAATAATATTTACACTAGAAAGTTGTGCTCGTCATGAAGAAGTGAAACTGAAAGGATATAGAGCCCTAGTATTTTCTTCTAAAAAGCCACATTGAAGCTGCAACAGGATGAAAATCTGGGTCAAGTTAAGGTGAAAGAACTACAGTATTGGAGGAACAAGAAACAAGGCAAGATTCTGCGCCCCTTGACCTTCCTGGAAAATAAAAAACAGATACGACAAGGAAGTGATAGCGTGTTTTCTGAAACTGGGTCACGGCCTTCATTCATAAACTCTGCGTAGCGTCAGTTCCCACCTTGCTCTCACCAGTCACTATTACCAGTCACCATTACCAGTTACCATTATCAGTCACCATTATCAGTCACCAGTCACCATTATCAGTCACCATTAGTCCTCACCAGTCATCATTACCAGTCGCCATTAATCCTCATCGATCACCATCAAACAGTCACCATCATCCCCCACCAGTCACCATCAACCCCCACCAGTCACCACCAACCCCCCCACCAGTCACCATCAACCTCTCCTAGTCACCAACACTCTCAAGGAACCGCAATCTCATTAACTTGGGAAGCTTTGTGGCACGTATTCCCAAGTAATTTAATTTGCGTTTAATACCCAAATAGTCCCTTATACGTTTTCTGTCTTAAATTTCAACATAGACTGCATTAAATAACGTGTAGGCATAAACAAGCGTCATAAATACAGCAATAAACTGATCCGCTGTATATATTTTCCACGCTACAAACTAATATTCACCTGTATGCGTCCTCGAGGTGAAGGGAGTAGGAGGATTCGGTGTGAAAGGCAAGGTCGCGTAAAAACCGCCTCGCCATCAACAGCGGTGCCGAGTTGAATGCGATCCGATTCATCTTTCCACGCCAAAGTTTGGTCTAGGAAGTCGGCCTGAAAAATACGCCTTCCTCGTTAATTCTGGTCTTGCCTTCAGCACGGTCCGCCTCTTTCCTTCCCCTCCCCTCTACCGCAGCTGGCCACTTCATCATTGACCTATTTTCCATCTAGTTCTTTATAATGATGATGATGATGATGGAGGAGATGGTGGTGGTTCTTAATATTTTCTGTCTTTTTGCTAAGTTGAAGCTCTCCAAATATGAATAAAACTGTCTGCAGGAACAAGAGTACACAAAGAGAGAAGAGCCACTGGATTCAGAGGAGGGGCTAGAGTTGCCAATTCATCCGACACATATCGCTAAACATGCTCTCGTGACGTGTTCGGTGCTGGAGAGTGGAGCCTTCACGTGATGCCATCAGTATATCCAGGCGACTCAACTACCTGGTTATATAAGCATCTTTCATTACTTTCCGAGCTCCCGAATGGAAGATGGTGGAATGCAGAAGGGCATCTTAAGCCAGCAGTTCACCGAGCTCGTTTCTGATGAGCCTGGGACCACTACAACATCAAAAGGTGCTAGAATATCGCTAAACACACACACACACACACACACACACACACACACACACATCCAGAAAGTAGCCAAAACTGAGCGATAATTGGTAAACCTTGGCAAAGACTTCTAAAAAGCATGTGGTAATGGTAAATAAATATCTCAGCTCGAACTGTGAAATCGCTAACTCAGCAACCCTGTGGCCACTGCACCTCACGGGATTAAATTTACTGTCCGGGTTCACTCTGGGACTCCATGTGGGTTTGGTTTCCGGTTCATAGGGTTCAGCTTGGGTTCAAAGGGTTCAACTTGGGGTTCAAAAGGGATCGAGAGGTTCGGATTGAGTTTCAAGGGGTCCTGTGTTTGGGCCTGAAGGTATGATTTTGGATTTATGGGTATGGTTTACAGGTCGAATGGTTTTATTTTCGATTCGAGAGTTCGGTTTAGATGTCAGAGTTCGATTCTAGATTCACGAGGTTTGCTTTGGGGTTCGAAGGGGTTTTATTATTGTTCTGGGTTAATAGGGTTCAGTTTTAGTTCTTTGCTCACAGGGGTTTTGTTCTACTTCTGGGTTCTAGTTCTATTTCTAATGGGCTTGGTATGGGGCTCAATTGTTTTTTTTTTTCTTTTTAGGTTTGATGGGACTGGCTTTGGTTTAGGGCTGAAGGATTTGGTCTGAGGTTCACAGGGTTTGTTTGGGCTTTGGGTTCGAAGGGGTTCGGTGTTGGGTTCATGAAGTATTTAGACTGGGGTTCAGAAAGGTTTTATTTTGAATCAGAAGAGGCTTGGCGCTGGTTCCGAAAGGTTCGCTTTTGATTTGGTGTTAAAAGAGTTTTATTTAGATTTTCAGGTTGAAGGATTTGGCTTCGATTTTTCTCCTAGTTTTTTTTTTTTTTTTTTTTCGGTTCACAGCGTTCGTTTTTTGTTTTTACGAAAGGTATGATGTTATTTATTTTTTTAATCACAGGATTTGGTCTTAGTTTTTTTTTTTTTTCTAAGGATTTCGGTTTGGGTTCGATTTGGGTTCGATTGCGTTTCCTGTCGAACTTGCATCTTGGGCGGGAAAAAGGTGTGAGCCGTAAAAGTGAATGTTGCCGACTTTCCTATCCGCCCGACGAGGGGGGAGTTTTGATTGCTTTCTCTCTCTCTCTCTCTGTCTCTCTCTCTCTCTCTCTCTCTCTCTCTCTCTCTCTCTCTCTCTCTCTCTCTCTCTCTCTCACACACACACACACACACACACACACGCCTGTTTTCGAGCAACGGATGCCTGAAAGCTTCACTGGGTCCGACGATATCATCAAAAAGCTCGACCATCACCGCCTGTGTGTGTGTGTGTGTGTGTGTGTGTGTGTGTGTGTGTGTGTGTGTGTGTGTGTGTGTCGCTTTTTGATGGTAGTGATTATGTTTTGAGCGGCGTGACAGTGACGGGGCGCTCCGGAAAATGTGACGAACGCGACGCTTTACCATTTTTTCCGCCGTTCTCTTTTCCTGGGTCCCTTGTCTGCCTGTCTGCGTGTCTGCCTCTCTGTGTGTCTGCCTGCCTGCGTGTCTGCCTGCTCGCCTGTCGGTCCACGAGGAATTCATATGCTGTCAGGTCCAGGTAACAATTTTTTTACTTTTATGTCGGGCTTATCGAGCTGAAATAAAAAAAAATCCACATTTTGGGTCAAGTTTTTGGTGTGTTCTCAGCATGAGTTTTCGGACCCACTCTAGCAAAGCGAGAGCGGTTTTGTTTTGATCGGTGTGTGTGTGTGTGTGTGTGTGGTGTGTGTGTGTGTGTGTGTGTGTGTGTGTGTGTGTGTGTGTGTGTGTGTGTGTGTGTGTGTGTGTGTGTGTGTGTGTGTTACTAGTGTATGAGTGAGTGTCATTTCTGTGTATGTGGATAAACCAACTCAAAGAATTTTTATCCTGTTTTAATTAAACATAGTGGACGCATTATGGGACTGCCTGAGTTTTTTAATTTTTTTCTCCCTAGAACAAAAGGTCAAAGGTTAGCATCACAGGAATACATTAACTTTTTTTTTTTTTTTTGATAAAGATTAAACTTTGTGGATGAGTTCAGGTTAAATCAAGAATAATGAGATTTGATTTCGAGAACAGTCAAACGCCAAGGTGACAGTGCGATAGGGAAATGTCAAAGGTCAGTCACTGTGCATAGTTAAACAGTTTTGACCTGATTTTAACTAAACTTGATGGAAGGGTTAGCGGTTATGCAAGAATGAAGTAATTTGAGTTTGACTAATCTTTTGAACGTCAAGGTCACAGGGGAAACTCAAATATTCGTTCCCTTGACAAATTGGTGGGCGCTGGTATTGCAATCTCAGGGTGTTGCTTCGTGTTTGCTTTGTATCTGTATTTGCTCACGTATCCTCGACTCGCAACGCAACCACGACTTCACGTTCTATTTCCTGCATGAAGAAGTAATCAGCTTAGTGAGTGCCAGCAGGTCAGCCATGGCAACAGCTCTGGCGCCGGCACAATACTGCACCTTCACTTGCTCACCTGTTTCTGAGAAATATTCGTAATACTTCATTCGCTTCTCTGTCCACACATCTACCTGTTCATGCCACCTCCGCTCCCTTAGGTGTCCCTTGGCGCTGAAGAGGAGCCTACACGTGGTGACGCTGTGCATGCGGGACGAAGCAGCTGTGGCAACCACCCAGGAGTCAAACCTCCTCATATTTCCCTGCACCTCGCTGTGGGAAGGACCCTGGTCCGACCCTGGTGAGATGCTGTCCACCACTAGAGGGCACTGGATCCCTGCACGGTGTATGTGCCGTCCTGTATCTGTAAAATGGCCCACAGTCGTTGCCTACCTGTGGTCGATGGGTCCGCTCGGGCATACAGACCGGGGTTAAGCGACAATAACAACAACGTATCTCTCGCTGTGACCATTCCAACCACTTCGTTCTTCACAGATGACACTTATCACTCCATCCGTCCTCCATACAACCCTCATCTCTTCGGTATTTCTGGCTATTACTATTTCATCCACTCACACAGTCGTCTATCTGTCCTCATAACCATTCATTTTCGCCTCCGTGTCTCTAGTCACTACCTATCTCGCACACCTCCCTCACTACAAAACTATCATTTTTCCATTTATTCCTCCACCGATCGACTACCCATCTACTTTCGCTTACGTGTCATCGAGTATTATTATGCTATCCACATCTCAGCCCACACGGCTATATTTTATTTTTTGTGTCCGACTCTGGGCATGGATTCTTAGCCCAGCAGTCCTTTTACGTGCCACACACCTTCGCCTGTCACCACATCAGCGCTAATACCCACCAACCAACCTGAATAACATGCTAGGGCTTTCTCATTTAGGACCAGTGTGATGGAGGTTTTATGATAAGTCCCTGTGTCTTGTGGGAGATCAACAGAGTCCGTTTTGGCGTAATTCACATCATCACACTGCTCCCTGCCTTAGTTTGGGATGAGACTCGAGTCCTTTCAGGCGGCGGAGAACTTCCCTAACCACTAGATCACCATCCCCAAACAACCTACATAGACGTCCTTGTTCTTTGCTCTTTTCGTACAGTCTCCCTGAAAACTATGTACAGTCCAAAGAGGTGGATATATAAAGAAATTAAGCCCTTCACTCCCACGGCGTAATTCTTATATTATTGTCTCCAGGTAATTTCGTTCACTTTGAGATAGACTGAACCGCGGTGGACGTTAAATACAGCCTCTATCGACTAGTTAACCCCTTCACTACGAGTATGTACCGCAGTAGGTGAGTGGCCACTATTGCTATGTCAGCTTGTTAATATCAGGGTTTGAACACCGGCGCGTGAAGATGACGTCACTTGATTCAGGTGCCTAGTCAACCTCTGCAGGTAGCTAATTAAGTTCCTCAGGTAACATCTAGGGCGAGGACACGTAATCTGGTGTATGGATATTTTTTCTTTTTTATGTTTTCCTTCCTCGCTTCATCTTGTTAAAAAATCGATGAAGTGGCCTTGTATCTCAAAGTAATGGCTAAACTACCCGCCACAGGCTCAAAGGCCATGTTTCGGAGATAAGCACAGCGACTAAGTGCCTCATGGCTCTGCTCCAACCTTTATGCGTCCCTTCAGATGATTTAATTCGATTCTACTGCCCAATTCTAGTACGGAAATAATCTCTCTCTCTCTCTCTCTCTCTCTCTCTCTCTCTCTCTCTCTCTCTCTCTCTCTCTCTCTCTCATCAGTCTCTCCCTTCTCATTCTTGTTCATCCAATTTTCTCTCTCCACCTTAACGCTCTTGCTCTCCCTCTTTTCATCACAGTTTCTCTCTCTTTTCTCTCTCTCTCCAACTCCCTCTCATCAGCCTCTCTTATCCCCTCCCACACACACCCTGTCTTCCTCTCTGCATCTCTGTCTGTCTGTATGTCTTTATCTTTCCCTCTTCTACACCCTCTTCGTACTTCTTTTTTTGTTTCTTTTCTCCCTCTCTCTCTCTCTCTCTCTCTCTCTCTCTCTCTCTCTCTCTCTCTCTCTCTCTCTCTTTCTCTCCTCATCCTTCCTCTTAATGTCTTTCCCATTCCTCCTCTTCCCTCTTCTTTTCCTCCTCCTCCAACTTCTCCTCCTCACTCATTCTCTCCGTCTCCCCCCCTCATCCTCCCTCTCTCCCTCGTCATATATTTCTCCTACACTCTCCCTTTCTCTTTCTTCATCTCCCACACTCTTACCCCTCTTCATATCGTCTTCACCTCTTTGTTCCCTCTTCCGTGTTTCCTTACTTTCTTTTCCCCTCTCCCTCTTCATTTCCATTCCCGTTCCCTCCTCTTCTTTTTCGTTTCCCTCTTCGTACCTTACCCTCTCTCTCCTTCCCTTTTTAACTGTCTTTGTCTTCCCTTCTCCCCCCCTCTCTCTCTCTCTCCTTCTCTCTATCCCCCCTCTTCTCTCTCCCTCCTCCCCTTCTCTTCCCACCTCCTTCCCTCCTCTCCCCACCTCCTCCCCTCCTCTCCCAGTCGCCCATCTTCTCTCTTCATCTCCCAATAGATCCCATAACGACTCAGCCAAGGAGCTTAACTTGCCCCCTTTAAAAAGCCAGGCCTGTGATGGGGTTAAGCCAGCCCTTCCAAGCCCCACCGTCTTTTCAGGCCATCCCAGAAGGTAGAGAGAGAGAGAGAGACAGACAGACAGACAGACAGAGAATCGTGCTCCTAATATTTTGACACCTGTACGATGCTTTGTGATAAATGAGACCTTTTTGTTATGATACTTAAAATATCGTTCGTGGAATATTATTAGTACTCATAGAAATGTAAACACCAGCTTAATAAAATGGTGTCATTTACTCCGGGGTACGAACGTAATTAAATCCATCTGTGTTAAAGTCATAGGTTTATTTCCACAGTCCTCTAACTCCGGTGACGTAATGTTCTTTCTTTTTCCTCTCTCTCTCTCTCTCTCTCTCTCTCTCTCTTGAGGGGTGTACAAACATCTATATTAAAAAGGCAACAGATCTTTTGGTTCCATGGAGGCTATCTGGTATTGGATAGAATATAACGAAGGTAAATATTCTTTCAGTTAATGACAAGGATAGCCGCAGCCGGAAAGAGGTGGGGGGGGATGTTTGGAGCGGGGGGAGGACAGACAGAAGGAGGGAACAAAGGGTTACAAAGGAAAGCAACACCAACAAAGCCAGGCCTATCAGGTGTGGGGATGGTAGGGCTCGACGAGAAGGGACTGGGACCCGTATTCCCGTCGGTTAAGGAAGCTCCCTAACACCTTTTCCTAAGCGATTTATTTTGCCTATTACACCTAACTGTCCTCCACGTTACATAAATCTTCTAATATCTCCATACTCTGCATACATAATGTGCAAAACGATATTAACTAGCCATATCTTAAAATAAATCGCTAAGGAAAATGTGTTAGGGAGTCTCCTTAACTGACGGGAATACGGTCCTGGGAAACAACTTGTCGTCCACCTGTCTTGTGATATACCGATATTACACGCCAGCGATACACACTCACCACCATTACTTACTCACCTGTGCTACATGCCCACTACACACACGCGCCAATATCGTTCTTATTACCCGTTCCGTCCCCCGGAGGGACTCGGGGACGGGTATTGTTTTCGCTAAGTTTGTCTGTTTGTTTGTTCTGTGTCTGTCTATTAACAACTTTAGGCGAAAACTACATGTGTCATTTTGACTAAAACTAGAGGGATAATGGACTGGGCCAAGGCCCAGGCTGTAGGCCCCAAAAATGTAAAAAAACGGGGCGGGGTAAAAATCGTTTTTTCGCCATAGCTCCTTCCAAATTCGTCATATCGACATGAAACCAAAAACCTAAAGGTGCGTCTTTCAAATCTGCATCCTATAACAAGCCTCATTACATCAGGGGGGTCACCCCCCAGTTAGCGGTAGGGGGGGGTCAATGTCAATGGGTCGGGCCCAAAATTTCAAATGGGCATAAAATTGTCATTTTTCTCCCGAATTACTCTAAATTTGATATGTGACATCTTTGACTAGATATCCTGTTGTGTTTATACGTCAGCACTAGAATGACTGCCGGGCACCGGTTCGGTTACTATGTATATGACCTAGGTTAACCAAATTAGCCAACTTATATATGAAATACGAAAGTATCAAGGCAGTTACCAAATCTTCGAAAAATGCGTTTATCATCCTCCTCCGCACACAAAAACTGTCAACTAACCTAACCTAACCTTACCTTGCCTAACCTAACCTTACCTTGCCTATCCTAACCTTATCTAACCCAACCCAACCCACTTAAAGACTACAAGAATTACCGTCCACTTAGTTCTCCTTCAGTTGTGTACATACTCATCAGAATCCACAAATCCACTTAAACTTCAGTGCTTTGGTTATGACAGGCGATGAAAAGCAAGACATTCCCGTGCGAGAGAAGGTAAATAAACACTTAACTCCTTCCAAGACATCCGTTCCTGCTGGCCAGGTGTGTGGGATCCTTGCCTCAGTATTCATGATGCGTAGGACAGAATGAGGGAACACTCTTTACAGCTTCTGGGTGGGGGTCTGCTTTATCTCTTATTCTTTTATTCATTTATTTACCTTTATTTTTACTGCTTGTGTGTTGAAGGCTTTCGTGTGTGCAGTGGGGTTTGGTGAATTGTGCTGTCTTCTCTCTCTCTCTCTCTCTCTCTCTCTCTGTTATCATTAGCTATTCATTCAGTTCTCCTATACCCTTCCTCCCCCCCCCTCTCCTTCGCCTTCCTTACCTCTTCTTCCCCTTCATCCCCTGTCTTTCCTCCTAATTCCCTCTCTCTTTCTTCTTCCTTCCCTCTCTCTTTCCTCTTCCTTCCCTCTCCTTCCTCTTTCTCCTTCCTTTTCCTTCCCTCTCCTTCTTCTCCCTTCCCTCTCGTCTTCCTCTTCCTTCCCTCCTTCCTCACCCATCCTTCTCTCTCGCCTTCCTTTTCCTTCCCTCACTTCCTCCTCTTCCTTCCCTCTCCTCCTCCTATTCCTTCCCTCTCTTCCTCCTCTTCCTTCGCTCTCCTCTTCCTCTTCCCTCCCTCCCTCCTCCCTCTTATCTACTTCCCTCCTTCCTCTTCCCTCCCTCCCTCCTTCCTCTTCTCTCCTTCCCTCCTTCCTCTTCCCTCCTTCCTCTTCCCTCCCTCTCCCTCTTCTCCTTCCTCTCATTTTTCTTTTTTCCTCATACATTTCCTTTCCTCTGACCCTCCTTTTCTTTTCCTTCTTCTCTACTTCCTTTTCCTTTATTTTCTCCTTTACTTTTCCGTTCATTTCCTTTTCTTCTTTCCATTCATTTCCTTTCTCCTTCCTCTTCCTTCTCTGATTCCATCCCCTACGTTCCCTCTTTCCTTCCTCTTCCTTTCTTGTCGTCTTCCTCTTAGTTTCCTCTCTTTTCCTCTTCCTTCCCCATCCTTCCTTTTCCTCCCTTCTCTCTTTCCTCTTCCTAGCTTCCCTTCTTTCTCTTCTCTCCCTCTTTCCTTCCTCTCATTTGTAACGTGACTTAATTATCTTCCCTCCACCTCTTCCTTGTTCACTTCCTCCATTCCCAGTCTCTTTTCGGAATTTCAGCCTTCCTTTCTTCCTTCCTTTCTTCCTTCATTCATTCATATATACATTCATTCATTCATTCATTTATCCATCCATAGATCCATTCATTTTTTCTCTTCTTCCTTCCATCTTTCCTTTCTTCCTTTATGCATTCATTCATCCATCCACTCCTTCCTTCCTTCCTTTTTTTCCTTCCTTTCTTTTTTCTATCATTCATTCATTCATTCATTTATCCATATATTCATTCATTCACTCAGGTATTTAGTCCTCTATTACTTCTCTTTCTCCCTTCCCTCTTTCTTCCACCTTCTCTCCTTTCTCCCTTTCTTCCTTCTGTCTCTCCTTCCCTCTCGCTCCTACCATCCTTCCTTCCTGCTCTCTTTGCTTTCCCTTTTTCCTTCATTCCATCCTTGCTCACTTGATTTCCTTTCCCCTTTCCTTCATTTCCATCCTTCCTTCCCTCCTTCCTTTCCCTCTTTTCCTTCATTCCATCCTTGCTTACTTCTTTATCTCCTTCCCCCTTCCTTTCTTTCCATCCTTCCTGCCTCCCTTCTTTTCTTTCTTTCTTCCTTCTCTTTTCTTTCTTATTTTTCTTTACCTACTTGGTCTCTCCTAACTAACCTTTTTTTCGCCATTCTCTCTCTCTCTCTCTATTCTTATCTCAAAGCCCAGGCATTATTTAGCCATAATGATTCCCTTTCTCACTCAGCTATTGATTTCCCTCTCAATGTTAACCTCTGTCTCCCCCATAGACTCTTTCATCCCACATCACCCCCCCCCTCCCTCCCTCTCTCTCTCTCTCTCTCTCTCTCTCCCTCTCTCTCTCTCTCTCATTTTCTTTGCTTCTAATTTTTTCAATCAATCAGTGTTTTTCTTGTCCTTTCATGTCTCTTTCATTTTTTAGTTTTAACATTCCTTTCAATATTCATTTGACTTCTTCCTTCTAACATTCTTCCTTCTTTCCTTCCTTCCTTCCTTCATTCATTCTTTTTTATTCACTATTCTCCCTTTCTCATTTTTTCCCTTTTGTTTTTCTCTTTTCCATCTTCATATGACTTCCTCTTTCTTCTTTCCTTCTTCCTTTATTTCTTCTTCACTAGTCGCAGATTCCCTCATTTTTATTTCCCCGTTTTCCTCTCCCTCTTATCAACTTCATCATTTTCACCTCACCCCTCTCTCTCCTCTCTCCCCTTCCCTCGTATTTCTCCTCCCACTCTTCCTCATCCTCTCCCTCTCCCTCTCTCCATTCATCTCTCTCTCTCTCTCTCTCTCTCTCTCTCCAAATATCCCTTAATCACTCACACCTTCTCCCCTTTCTCCCATCATGTCACCCACTTCCTTCACTCCCTTCCTTCCTTCCCTCCTAGATACTCCCCTTTTCTTCCCTTTCCCTTTCCTCCAAGATATTTATCTCCTCCCCTCCCCTTCCTCCCCTCCCTGTCATTTCCCTCCCCCTCCCCTGACTCCCTGATATATTTCCTCCCTCTCCATTCCCTTTCCCCTCCTCCTTATACCTTCCCTGCCTGATATTTCCCTCTTCCCCCTCCCCTTCCTCCCATTTATTTCCGTCCCACCTACATAGATATTTCCTTCCCTTCCCTCACGGATATTTTCCTCCCCTCCCTTACACACATTTCCCTTCCCCCTCCCCTCTCCTGGACATTTCCCTCCCCTCCCCTCTCTTTCTCGGTCTTCCTCTCCTCCCCCTCCCAGACCGTACGAATCCGAATAACGAACCCCCTCACACAAAAGAAAGACCATGACCCATATTTATAAAGACTCTCACCAATTTACACGAAAAAAAATAAAAGCCTTCACAACAGTCACGTATTGTCTCAGATATTTTTCTTACTTATTTTCCACTTCATATTCACATAGATTCTTAACTGTCTGGTAGCTGTGTAACTGAAGGTGAAAATGAAGAAACAAGGGAATTTATAAAGGCCCATTACACAAGGAAAGTTTATAAATACGAACCCAGATCACCACCACCACCACCACCACCACCACCAGGACCACCACCAGGCCCTGAATAGAGACAGTTCTGCTTAATTGGTGGTGGTGGGTGAGATGAATGGGTTGGTAGGTGGGATGGATAGGTGTAGGATAGATGGGTGTCGAGTGAACGAATAGGAAGGCAGGATGTGTGGATAGTACGGAAGGTTGGATGGTTGTGAGATGGATGGATAGGAAGGCAGGAGGGATGGGTGTGGGATGAATGGATGTGAAGACAGGATGAAAGGGTATGGGACAGATGGAGAGGAAGGCAGGATGAATGGGTGTGGGATAGATGGATAGGAAGGCAGGATGGATGGGTGTGGGATGGATGGATAGGAAGGCAGGATGGATGGGTGTGGGATGGATGGATGGATAGGAAGACAGGAGGGATGGGTGTGGGATGGATGGATAGGAAGGCAGGTTGATGCGTGAAAGTTTTTAAGAATAAATAAGTGGAAATAATGGCTGGATGGTTGGTTAGTAGGTGGGATGGATGGATGGATGGATGGACAGGTAGGATGGATGGATGGATGGGCTGATGGGTGACATTTCTGATGGATGGAGAGGTGGAAATAATGGTTAGATGGATGGTTGGTAGGCTGGGTGGTTGGATGGGTGGAATAATTAAAATATTAGGTGGGGAGGTGGGACTTTATTATTATTATTATCATCATCATCATCATCATCATCATCATTATTATTATTATTATTATTATTATTATTATTATTAAGTTTTCTATTTCTGTTTAGATTAGACAGTCCTAATCTCTGAGCCCCAACACCTCTCCTACGTGCCACACATTTTCACATATCACCTCTCAAGCGCTAACACCCACCGTCCATATTAATTTTATCTAGGCTGTCTAGATCAGGAATGGTGTGTTGGTATTAGCGGAGATTATTATTATTATTATTATTATCATTATTTTACTTTTATGACATTTTTCTTTTAATGTGAGGAAGAAGGAATCAAAGGCAACGAGCCCGGAAAACTGTTCCTTCCAAGAGGAAAACAAAATACAAGAGAGAGCCAAATTCAAGATCCATTCATTTCGAGATGCCTGGACACATTGCGTCTGAAAGACTGGAGATCATAGGAAGCAGGAAACACAGACAAAGGAAGACAGTTCCAGACGTGACCTGTTGCATAAATGAAGGACTGGGAGTAACGATTAACTCTTGCATTAGGGAGTTGGACAGAAAAGGGGTGAAAGTTTGCTGCTAGACGGGTGCTACGTGCCCGTCGTAGAGGCGGAGGAATGTATGCAGACAGTTCAGAAGAACAGTGACCATTAAAGTAGCGATAGAAAAGAGATAAAGATGCAACAGTGCGGCGAAGAGACAGAGGTTGAAGGGAGTCAGTAAGAGGAGGAGAGTTAATGAGACGAAAAGCCTTTGACTCCACCCTATTGAGAAGAGCTGTATGTGGGGAGCCTCCCCACACATGAGAGTTGTACTCCACGCAGGGGCGGATAAAACCCCTGTATAGTGTCAACAATTGTGCAGGGGTAAAGAAGGAACGGAATAGGCTTAGCACACCCTATCTCTTGGAAGCAGATTTTACAAGAGATGTAATATGATCTTTCCAAGACAAGTCCCGAGAAAATGAAACCCCAGGCATGTTCAACGATGATGCAGGATTAAGCTGAATATTATTAAACTTTAGTGGGTACACCTGTGGAAGATTTTGTCGGGTTAATGGGTGCAAAAACTGAGTCTTAGATGCATTAAAAACAACCAGATTATTTTTACCCCAGTCAGAGATACGAGCCAAGTCAGACATTAGGTGTGCCACAGCCTCATCCCTTGTTTGTTGAAGTAACTGCTGAGATGGACGTTGTGGGAATCGAATGGAAAGGTGAAGGGTGGAGTCATCAGCGTATTAGTTGATAGGGTTAGATGTA
This sequence comes from Coenobita brevimanus, assembly GCF_032717465.1. NCBI lineage: Eukaryota > Metazoa > Arthropoda > Malacostraca > Decapoda > Coenobitidae > Coenobita > Coenobita brevimanus. Next base: position 4,338,586 of record NC_137004.1, on the reverse strand, counting down.
CAGCTTAGAAGGTCATTGATGAATAAAAGGATGAGAGTTGGTGATAGGACAGAGCCCTGAGGAACACCATTGTTAATAAATCTAGGAGAAGAACGATGGCCGTCTACAACAGCGGCTATAGAACGACCAGAAAGGAAGCTAGAGATGAAGGAACAGATAGAAGGATAGAAACCGTAGGAGGGCAGTTTGGAAATTAAAGATTTATGCCAGACTTGATCGAAAGCCTTTGAGATGTCAAGTGCAATGGCAAAGCTTTCGCCAAAGTCCCGAAAGGAGGATGACCAGGAGTCTGAAAGGTAGGTGAGAAGATCGCCAGTGGACCGTCCCTGACGGAACCCATACTGACGATCGGAAAGAAGGTTGTGATAGGAAAGATGCTTTAAAATTTTTCTATTAAGAATAGACTCGAAAACTTTTGAGATACAGGATGTTAAAGCAATTGGACGATAGTTAGAGGGTTGGGAATGGTCACCCTTCTTTGGGACTGGCTGAATGAGAGCAAACTTCCAGCAAGAAGGAAAGGTACAAGTTGACAGACAAAGGCGAAAGAGTTTGCCTAGGCAGGGTGTAAGCACAGAAGCACAGTTCTTGAGAACAACAGGAGGGACCCCATCAGGCCCACATGCCTTATTAGTACTGAGGCCTATGATGGAAGAAAATACATCAGCTGAAGAAATTTTAATGTCAGCCATGAGGAAGTGACAGGGGTGGAAGTGATGGAGGAACAGCACCGGAATCGTCTAAGGTGGAATTGGAGGAGAAAGTCTGAGCGAAGAGATCTGCTTTATCTTCTCAAAAAAAAGAAAAAAAAAAAAAAAAAAAAAAAAAAAATTAATGAACATTTGATTCGCGTCATTTGTAATTTTTATGAACTCGAAAAACTGCCTCATGCTCAGGATAACTCTAGCATTCCACCTAACGCCAATTTCATTCCCAGGTGAAGGTAAGTCAAAGGTTCTTACTCTCCTCGGTTAAGGAGGCTCCCTAACACCTCTTCCTTAGCGATTTATTCTTGGATGTGGGTGGTTTATATACGTTTGTTTGTTATTTCTGTGGAGTATGCCGATGTTGGAAGGGTTTAGGTAGTACAGAAGAGAACTGAAGGGTGTAATGAACATAATAAATCGCTTCGGAAAAGGTGTTAGGGAGAGTCCTTAAACATGAATACGGTCAAATCTCTGTCTCTTAAGGGGATTGAACCCTACCCATTTCAAGACAATGTTAATTTTATTCTCGCTTCTTAGAGATCACATTATTTACCTTAAGAAAGATGTATATTTTAGTAGCTAATGAAGGATGCAGTTAATCCCCTCAGCTCGAAAAATCCCTCTAAATCCCTCGTCTAGAAGTAGGGGGGAAAAAAATCAAATATGCATGAATCCAGGGCAAAAAAAAGAAAAAAAGAAAAAAACTCATCTATACAAGGTTGCGATGCCTGAATATATTTACGACTGATTTGCTGTCGTAACTTTGCTTTCATTTTCCAGGATGAACTAGCGACGTGGCAAAAGACTGGCTGTTTCTTTCCCCGTCCATCCTGCAGAAAAAATTACAACTGAAGGCAGTTTTTTTCCTCTTGTAACTAAGATTTTTTTTTTTTTTTGTAGGATTAATTCGAGACTTGGAAATATTCTAGATAATTATTTCCCTGTCTTTCCTGGGTAGATAAATCTTAACTTCCCCTGCGTACCCCACCCCAGTTTAGTTCAGGTACGATTTTTTGTAGTTTGTACTGAGTGACTGTAGTGATTTTATTCGCTCAGAAGGCCCCGTCGTAGTGAAGAGGTTGAATCGTGAATCACTGGAGAGAGAGAGAGAGAGAGAGAGAGAGTCCTGAATATTCTCTATGTTATATATTATTCCATTAATTTTGTACGATTTTCTGTGCCTCTCATGAATGTAAAATGTTATAGTCTCTCTCTCTCTCTCTCTCTCACTCCACACCCTTCACTGAACACCGCCTCACCATCGCCATCATTATTTCTCTCTCCCTCCTCACTTTCTTTTCTCTATTTTCTCCTTTCTCACTTTATTTTTCCCATTTTCGGAGAGAGAGAGAGAGAGAGAGAGAGAGAGAGAGAGAGAGATATACCGAAAAGGGGAAAGAGAATATTCAAAGGACGGAGAAGAGAGGCGTGAGAGAGAGAGAGAAAGGGGAGAGAGAGTGAGGAGAGGAAACGATATTAAGGACATGAAAAGAGAGGCGTGAAAGAAAGAGAGGAGGGAAAGGAGAAGAAACGGAGAGAGAGGCGTGAGAGGAGTGAAGAGGAGGAGAGACGAGAGGGGGAAGGAGAGGAGAGGAGAGGAGAGGAGAGGGAGGAAAGGCAGGCAAGGGAGAAAGAGGAGGAGAGAAGAGAGAAAATGTGCGAAAAACTGTGAGACTCAAATCAACAGGATGAAATTAGTAACGAGTGATGTTCTTTGTCATATTACCTGCGTCCAGTCACGTCTCTCCCTCTCTTCTCTCTTCTCTCCTCCTCCTCCACCTCCTCCTTCACCTCCTCCTCCTCCACCTCCTCCTCCTCCTCCTCCCCCTCCTCCTCCTCCTGCTCCTCCTCCTCCTCCTCTTCCTCTTCCTTTCTTTGTTATGGCATTTTTTTTCACCCTATCATCTCTTACCCACCTCTGCCTCTTCTCTTTCTTCCTTAATCTTTGTATATGTGTGTGTGTGTGTGTGTGTGTGTGTGTGTGTGTGTGTGTGTGTGTGTGTGTGTCGAGTTATCAGTATCTATCAGTCAGTTTGTCAGACTATCTACCTATATTTATCTTTCTGTCTGTCTGTCTCTCTGTCTGTATTATCCGAACGCGAATCAGAAACCAGTCCAGTCTCTCCTAAAGTGTTTAATCCAATGACATTTTTTTCCTGTCTGCAAATGACTTTATTCGTTTTAGGAGAGACTTTTTCAAACTGAATTGGTTAACAAGGTAATGTCATTCTCCCCTGCAGGATGAACGTGGGATTCGGCACTGCTCGCAAAGGGATTCACCTGAAGAATCTACTCCTTTCTTTTTTTTTATTCAGTCAATTTTTATGAAGACAGATGGCACTGGCTTAAATTTCTTAGGCTTAGATGTTTACTTAAGGGAAATAATTTACTCAGCAGCAGTCAAAAATAATTCCCTTCGTTTCACTGCCACATGTTTCTGTCTTGGTTTGACGAAAGTTGATGTACACACGGTAAAAAAAAAATATATATAAATAAATAATCGCGCAGGAAAGGTACGATGATCTCTGAAATGATCAATATGGCTTGTGTAGTACTTGGAAAATTAATTGAATATCATGTAAATATGCATCCAGTAACAATATCAACCAAAAAATTGTCACCTGAACCCTACCTATGACATATTTTGACAACAAGGGGGAAAAAATCATCCAACATTTCTAGAGGTCATCGTTCGTGGCGTCAGATTGTATCGGATCAAATGTGAACCGATATTTTTTTCTTTCTTTTTTTTTTTAATCATGCGTACAATAATAGATCAGGGTTAATTAATAGATTTAGACAGAACACGAGTCTGATATGGCTTGACTGGCTCGAACTGGCCTGACTCGCTCGAACTGGCTTGACTCGGCCCAGTTCGACTCGTTTTGACCTCTTCTACATAGATGGTAAATTTCAGAGTGACAGGTCAACTCGAAGTATATTTAGGGAAAAAAAAAAAAATGATGCTACAATATTTACCTTGTCTCGTTTTAATAGACAGAGAATTTTGACCTGATAATGGAGAAATTCTGGGCCAAATCTCACCTACAGTCTACATGAAAAACCACCTCCACAATGGCGCTTTGTTAATCTGAATAAAAGCGTCAGGCAAGAGCAAGAATTATATGAAAATGACATCATCCATTAAAAAAAACACACACAAAACACAAAACAAGAACGTAAAACAAAACAAAACAAAAGCAAAAACAAAAAACATAACAAAAACAAAGAAAACATTAAAAAACAAGAACAGATGCCCCCCAAAAATTAAATTCCAAAAATAGGACCTGAACGTGGAATTTCCAAGAAAATAAAAGTATACCTGAAAGAAAGAAAATAAAGACTGAGAATTAAAGACTGAGAATCGGGAAAAATGGAATGCTTACGGAATGAGGATGGGGTATATGAAGATTGACGCCTGGTGGGAGAGAGAGAGAGAGAGAGAGAGAGAGAGAGAGAGAGACGGAGGAATGGGAGGACTCAAGCAAATGAATGGATGGATTTTTTTCGACACAGTACCAAAGGGATAGGTTACCGGGATGGGTTGAAATCTCTAGTTATCTTTTCGCAGTGCTGAGTTTATCCAAAGCCAGATCATCTCTCTCTCTCTCTCTCTCTCTCTCTCTTTCTCTCTCTCGTTATGTACTTCGATCCCAGCCACGTTTTACATAACACGAAAAAAAAATAATAATAATAAATACCACATACTCTGTCAGTAATTTTTGTACCATCCCTTAGATACTCAGAGTCATAGAAAATAAGTTGTAATTAGCTTTTTAAAATGTTGCTAAGTTTTTCTGTGTATAAAGAAATGTTCCCTTTACATAAATCAATACTCGGAAATTTATCAGGATGTACAGAACCCAACTAAAGGCTGCAAAAGATAATCATACTTCTACTACAAAACTACTACTGCTACTACTACTACTACTGCTACTACTAGTACTACTACTACTACTACTACTACTAATAATAATAATAATAACATAACCTTCCCAGTGTGATATAAACTGTGTAGCTTCTTTTTTTTTTTAAGGAAGAAGGAACCAAATGCCAGAAGCCCACATGACTCTTCCCTCCAAGAAGAAACAAAAACAAAATGTACATAAATAATAACATTAATCTCTCATAATTTACCCATAAGGATATCAGTAACTGCAGCTCCGTATGATTGAGAACTGGACTCATATTGATGTAACTTTTTTTCTTTTTTTACTCGAAATAAAATCTAGAATCACCTCCTCAAGTTTGTGCGTAAATTCTCGGGCTTCCCCTTCTGTGTGTGTGTGTGTGTGTGTGTGTGTGTGTGTGTGTGTGTGTGTGTGTGTGTGTGTGTGTGTGTGTGTGTGTGTGTGTGTGTGTGTTATCAATGTCTGTATCTATCTATCTATCTATCTATCTACCAACACTAGAAAAGGTCTCCCTCAAACTAAACAAATGCACTTCTAGGTAACACAATTACAAGGCAAAGGATGTTATTTAAATGAAAGAATTAAGTGAACCTCAATTAAGTAATCAATAATGTAAAGCACTAAAATTAAGGGGCTGGAAGTGGTAAAGGATTTGACGTTGTAAAACACAGCTGACGAAAGTGGCAGGAAATACGAGGTTGTAAATTAAAGAGCAAATTCGTGAGACGCAAGATGCCAGGTTGTAAACGGAAGTAGAGGCAAGCGGCGGAAGATACGATGTTGTAAAAAAGGCTATGTAGACCTATGTGGCACAAAAATACGCGGTTGTAAATGAGGTAGACGCAAGTGGCAGAAAATACGAGGTTGTAAATCAGACATATCAAGAGTGGAACATGAACATCGCCGGAGAGCAAGATCATCAGGGAACAAATTACGTTACTCGAGAATTTGAGAACCTGGTTACTTGTTCTTCAGTATCTCTCAGACGTAACCTGATATAACCTGAGATGGTTTGGCCAAGTGGAGAGACTGGGGAAAGAGAGACTGACTTGGAGTGTGAGTGAGACGGAGGGGGAGAGATCCAAGGGGAGGGACGGGGTGAAGAGGTGTGAGTCAGGGTGGTGTGAGTTGGGGAAAGGGTAGCTTCATGGCAAGGGACAGGGTGACATGGAGGAGATTTGTTTGTGGTCACCCTCTCCTACCTAAGAAATAAATATAGATAGGTAGACAGATAAAACAGACAAACAGACAAGCAGACAGACCATGAATGTGTGTACAATATTTGCGTGGAGGTTGCAAGATGCACACAAACACACAGTAAGAACATATAAATGAATGTATATATGTACGTTTGACTGGAAGGCGTAAGGATAAAACAGCGCATATATCACCGCTCTGAAGGTGCCGGAACTGGAAAGGAGAGCTTTAGTGATGAATGGATGGAGGTGGTGTAAGCGTGGATCAATGGAAAGGTGGAAGGGGACAGGTGATTGGAGTGAGAGAGGGGGGGATCATAGCCTGTGTGAGAATATTATGGCTGTGTCGTGGGTGGGATGACTGAGGAAGAAAAGAAGAAAAGGAGAAAGACTAGAAGAAACAGATGTAACAGAGGAGGAGGAGGAGGAGAAGGGGGAAGAAGAGGAAGAGGAGGAGGAAGAAGAAGAGGAGGAGGAGGAGGATTACCAACTGAGGATGGGAAGAAACTACCAATAAATAAATATAAAAGTCAATTACATCAGGTGATAAGATACGGTGATAAGGTGTAAAATATCAAAGTAATTAAATATAAAAGGGATTATTGCGACAATAATTAAATAAGAGAGGAGATAAATAGGTAAGAGGCTAAATACATGAATTTATATGGCTGGGAACTGACATGGTTGGGAATTTATACGACTGGTAATTTATATGGCTGGGAATTTATGACTGAGAATTTATATGGCTGGGAATTTAAATGGCTGGGAATTTATATGGCTGGGAATTTATGACTGAGAATTTATATGGCCGGGAATTTATATGGTTGGGAATTGATACGACTGGGAATTTATATGACTGGTAATTTATGACAGAATTTATATGGCTGGGAATTTATATGATTAAGAATTTATATGATTGGGAATTTATGAGAGAATTTATATGGCTGGGAATTTATACGACTGGGAATTTATGATTGGGAATTTATATGGCTGGGAATTTGTAAGACTGGGAATTTATATGGCTGGGAATTTATATGGCTGGGAATTTATACGATTGGGAATTTATGTAACTGCGAATGTATATGGCTGGGAATTTGACTGAGAATTTATATGGCTGGGAATATATATGGCTGGGAATTTATGACTGGGAATTTATAAGGCTGGGAATTTATGACTGAGAATTTATATGGCTGGGAATTTATATGGCTGGTAATATATGACTGAGAATTTATATGGGTGGGAATTTACATGGCTGGGAATATATGACTGAGAATTTATATGGCTGGGAATTTATGACTGAGAATTTATATGGCTGGGAATATATGACTGGGAATTTATATGGCTGGGAATTTATGACTGGGAATTTATATGGGTGGGAATTGATACTACTGGGAATTTATATAACTGGGAATTTACATGGCTGGGAATTTATGTGGCTGGGAATTTACATGGCTGGAAATTTACATGGCTGGGAATTTATATGGCTGGGAATTTATATGGCTGGGAATTTATATGGTTGGGAATTTATATGGTAGGAATTTATATGGTTGAAAATAAATGATATATTAGATTGGGAAAGACAGAGGAAGGTGGAGATGGTAAAGGGGAAAAAGACGCTGAACGAGGGAGAAGTTTGGGAAAAAACAGAAGACGAAGCCTGGGGGGAAAAGACAGAAGATGGAGAAGGTGGAGGGAAGGGAAAGGAAGGACAGGGAGATTTGTGAAGGTCGAGGGAAAAGATGGAAGTTGGGGAAAAAGAAGGAAGATAGAGAAGGTGGAGAAATAGACGATGGAATCCGCAAAGGTAAGGAAGAAAAACAGACGTAAGAGAAAGTTTGATAGAAAAGATGGTGAAGAAATTTGAGGAAAAAGATATAAGGTGAAGAAAGTGGAGGTGAGAGAAGCGGGAAAGCGAAAAGGGTGGAGGAAAAGACAGGATGGAAAAGGTGGGGGGGGGGGGAAATACAAGGGGAAGAAGGCTGGTGAAAAAGAGAGGAGAATTTGTGAAGGTAGGGAAAAAGACAGGAGAAAAATGGGGAAAAAGCTGGATGAGGGTGAAGAAGGTTAGGCAGAAAAAGTATGAACATAGAAAAGACTGAGAAAAAAAGGTGAAGATTGGGGAAAAGATAGGAGTTGGGGAAGAGTAGGGAAAAAAAGACAGGAGAAGATGGAGAAGCTTGGAAAAAAAAAAAAAAAAAAAAAACAAGAAAAGGATGAGAAAAAAAAGACAAAAAAAGGTGTAGAGGAGGTTGGTGAAAAAGACAAGCGGAAAAGGAAATTAAGATTCTATAATATTACCGTTTTTCTCATTTTGTTGTATGTTATTATTGGCGCTTGACTCACAACACTGATGAGTGAGACACTATAAGAGTAACTTCAATAACTAAAATTAACATGCAGTGGAAGAACGTAAAATCTATTAAAGAACTGAAATAACAACGGCCAAATGAGAAAATGTGAAATAACAGACTTTGTGTTTCTTCTGAATATAACCACTTGAATTCACCAGCCTCTTAAGTTTTCATGCATATATTTCTCTTTCCCTCCACAGCTTGCCTCTCTCTCTCTCTCTCTCTCTCTCTCTCTCTCTCTTTCTCATATACTTCGCACACGCACTTTAACCTTAAGAACTTTCGACGAAGTTTACTGAGGAAGGATGAAAACGTACTGAAACAATGGAGAGAGAGAGAGAGAGAGAGAGAGAGAGATGCAAATACTGTGATTGACCTTTCTTCATTGTCTTTATTTTTTCCTCTCTCATCCTTAATTGGCAAAACTTTATATTTTTTTTCCCCTTTAAATACGCTTATCCTTTTTTTGTCCATGTGCGTCACTGTTCTCAGATTTCGACTCAAAATTTTTCTCTCTCTACAGTTTTTCGACTCAGCCTCTTCATTCCGGTGACATATTGTATTGACGTTTTTTTTTATAACATCCGGACAATTTTATTCAGAGATGGGAAGGTTCTCGTACTGAAGGGGTTAATGAGGGAGAGATCTAACTCCTCCTGTTTTAAAAGTCCCTCCAAAGCTAATTAAGTCGACTGTAGATGGCATTCTCTCTATCTCCCTCTCAGAAACTTTTAACCCCACGAAAGGGTTAGTAGGCTGGATTACCGGCAATAATATATATATATATATATATATATATATATATATATATATATATATATATATATATATATATATATATTTGAAGGTCATATCAGAAGTAAGAAAAATCAGTAATGAAAATGGATAGTAGGGGGCTGATGAGGGTTGTATAAGAAGGTTGGATATGAGTAATGATGTGTCCAGAATTATGTGGAGTAAGGTATGTTTGGAATATTTTAGACAGATAAATAAATAGGTAGACGGACAGACAGACACAGACAGGTAGGTAGACAGACAGATAGACAGATAGATAGATGGATAGATAAACAGATAGAATGATATATATACAGTAGAGGCAAAAAGATACCCGTACAAGATTGATAATTATAAATGAAAACAGAAGCGATTTTCTTGCCTATGTTATGTGTATTTACTGTACTATATGTATGGATGTATGTATGTATGGATTTAAACTCAAGTGAATATCCATAAATGAGAGAGAGAGAGAGAGAGAGAGAGAGAGAGAGATGGGAGGGGAGGGTTATTATGACATAGAGAGAGGTAAGTCGATAGGGGGTGATATAGATTAGTCACGCAGGTGGTGTTTGAGAGAGAGAGAGAGAGAGAGAGAGAGAGAGAGAGATCCATACCTTCCTATAGTTAAATCACCCTAACTTGGCAGAGAGTTTTGTCATTTCCATAGCACTTCTTCGTGACTATCGCCAAATTTTAGCGTCAACCTACTGCAATAACTCACACTTCAAGGTGACGAGAGGACAAGTTTGGGCCAAGTGGAAGTGGAGAGCGTATAGGGAGAGCGGGTACCATGGAAAGCGTAGCCAATGAAGCTTAGTATGTTGGAAGCTCTTTTCACTGAGATGCAACAAATGAGCTGCGAAAATAACTTCCTTTCTCTCTCTCTCTCTCTCTCTCTCTCTCTCTCTCCTAATTTTGTCCCTTTCCTTCGCTTCTCTCTGTGTTTTTCTTTCTTTCCTCTTCTTTTCCCTCTTTCTCTCTCCCTTTCCATCTCTCATTCTCTTCTTCCCCTTCTCCTTTTTCCTTCCCTTTCCCTCTTCTCTTTTACTCCTTATCTCTTTTTCCTTCTCCATCTCTTTCTCTTCCATTTTCCTACATTTATCCTTCTCACCCCCTCCCCATTTCTTTCCTCCTGTACTTCTCTTCTCTCCTCCCCTCTCTTCTGCTCCTCTTCCTTCGTTTCCTCTCCTCCTCTTCCTCCTCATTTATCTCTCTCCTCACTTCCCTTCTCCTTGTCCTTTTCATCTCTTGCCCCCCCCCCACCTCTCTACTTCTCTTTATCGTAAATCCATCTCATTTCTTCCTCGTTGAGAGAGAGAGAGAGAGAGAGAGAGAGAGAGAGAGAGAGAGAGAGATTATATTCACCTCGTCTGACCCAAGATTTCGAAAAAAGAATTTATTTGTCCTTTCAGCACTCAGGTTAATGAGGTATGCGGCCCAGGTAGGCTGAAAAAACGGGGTGGCCCATATATTACTCATCCCGGGCCTCGTGTGGTGCAGGGACGGCTATTGCAAAAGATACCAATGTCTTCTCTGCATCAATTCTACTTCCCGTAATCCTCTTCATCTTTTCTGGTGTCTATATTAACGTCTGTTGATTGCATGACTGACTACTATACGCTTCTCACTTCAACATGGTCTAAAATTTCTCTCCCTCTATCTTGAATGCTTCTTTGTAACGATAGATAAGGATCAGAATATGATGCTAGTCACGAAGAAGTCCAGTGGAAGAGATGCAATGCCTTGGTAACTTTCATTTTGACAATGACCTACGTGAAATATGTTGCAAAATGACGACACTCTTGGCCAGGTTGAGATGAAGGACCTATATATAATTTCAGGAAGCAGCCAAAATGATGGAGATTGAGAGACTGACGAGGAGAGTGTTTGTGAGTGAGGTGGAGGGCGGGAGAGGGAGGGGGAGGCCAAGGATAAGATGGAGGGATGGAGTGGAGAGGTATATGAGAGAGGGGGGGGGGTGAGCTGGGAGCAAGGCAGTGGAATAGCGGGGGACAGGGCGACATGGAGGCGATTTGTTTGTGGTCACCCCTTACGGGAATAAGGCGTCTGGCAATAGACAGATAGATAGATAGAACCAAAATGTCTTCGTTCCTTATACCAACAGACTCAGCCGCCAGCGGAACACACGACAGAAGGGCGCAATGTACGGACCACCCTGGACATGTGTGTTGATGATTAAGTCTATGAGGTGATATGAGGATTCCGGGGGCTTGAATGATGTGTGAGTGAATGCCTGGCCCATTTCACTGGACATTATACTGATATAGTTGTTCCGCGTCCGTGATCTCTCTTTCCTTGTTTTCTGATTGCTACGTAACTCCATCCTCAAGAGGGTAAAAAGGTCAGAATGGTGATAGTGATGATGATGATGATGATGATAGTAATGAAAAAGAAAATGATTTAGAGAGTTCAAAATCCGAGTCTTACAATAAGTCTAAGGCTGAAATGTTGCTCGTGCCTTGAGACTTTCACCTCAGGACGATTATTCTCAGACTCGAAATGCTTCATCCTTGCCTGACCCTCAGCCTTTCCACCAGGTTTGGGTCCGATTGAATCAGAAATTTTTAGGTTGATTTTGACCTGCGTCCTTTAAATTTGATCTACTGTTCTCAAAATAGAATCATTTCATTAGTGGCTGACCTTTAACCTTTCCATCAAGATTGGATCAGACAGAATCATAACCATTTACGGAAAAGGGTCGAACATATGACCATGCCCATTGACCTTTATCTCTGACCGATGGTTCTCGAGGCTGAGCAACTTTATCCCTTTGTGACCCTCAGCCCTTCCGTCACGTTTGGTCGGGAAAAAAAAAAAAAAAAAAACTTTTGAGATGGCTTTGCCCTTAAACAAACACCAATGAAAATTTTCGGCCAAAATTAAATGACTTCTTCCTTCCATGGTCCACAGTCCTTACCACTTCATTTAATTTCCACATCACTTGACTCACCCTTACTTCACTTTCCTCAAAATGTTCTTAAATCTCTCCATTGGCTTCTCAACCGTTTATATTCTAGATCATTTTTTTTTTTTAACTTGTTCGCATTGTTTTCATGGTCTGCTTCATCCTATTTCCATCACAGTGTCCTCTCTCTCTCTCTCTCTCTCTCTCTCTCTCTCTCTCTCTCTCTCTCTCTCTCTCTCTCTCTCGTCTCAGTTTTTATCACAGTCCCACTATTGTTTGTTTGTTTGTTTTTTTTCTCTGCATTGCTTCTTGTCTTTATTAATTTTTTCTTAATTTGTCTGCAGTTTATCACCATCTTATCACACTATATACATCACCCTGTCTCCATTTCTTGCAATTTCCTTATCTCATATTTATCTGTCTCCATCTTTATCATCATTTCATTTTTCTCCTTTATTTCGCAATATTGCCCTTCTCAAGATGTCAAATGAGGTCATGCTGCTGCTGCTGCTGTGCTGCTGCTGATGATGATGATTGATGATGATGATTCCTTAATTTCTCGATTTTTTCCACATCTTATCTTCATCTTTCCTACAGTATCCTCATGTCTCCCTTTTCTTCTTCATAGCCACATCCAATATCCATTTTCCTCCTCATCATCTTTCCATCTTCTCTCTATATTTTCCGCCATCTTATCCCCGTCTTTATCAAATTCTCCTTTTCTTCTTCACCTCACCGTCCTTATCTCCATTTTCTTCGCTATCTCTCCATCTTCATCATCATCACTTCTCCTGTCAAATTTAATATACATCACAGAATTACTTCCATCCCCAGATTCTGTCCTCACCTCCCCACCTCCGTTTCTTCTTCGTTTCTCCACCTCTCCATCATCTCTCCATCTCTCCACCTTTTACAACTCTCCACATTCTCCACTATCTCTCCTCTTCCTCCATTTTTATCACTTACCTTCCCCTCCTCTACCATGATTTTCTTTTTATATTTCCTCTTAATTATTCCACCTTTATTTCCTAACTTTAATTTTCTTTCCTTTATTGCATGTTTCATCTTTGTTTCTCTACTCGTATATATAATTTTCTGTCATTATTAAGGAGCTTCTCTCTCTCTCTCTCTCTCTCTCTCTCTCTCTCTCTCTCTCTCTCTCTCTCTCTCTCTCTCTCTCTCTCTCTCTCTCTCTCTCTCTCTCCTTGAACGATATTCTTTTTCCATGTTACCATGTTTAATAATATTCACTTTCTTAGACGTCACTTATTTTTTTTCTTTTAAAGATAAAGGAGCATCGCTATGAACGGCCATGTCCGTCTGTCTCGCACTAACGATATTCGGGTTCCATAATGCTTGAATTGGAGACTTTTGCATAACCACACTTCGCCACACTCTCACACCACACCACACCACACACAATTACTCCCACACCACACCACACCACACAAATTCACACCCAAACATCACCACACCAAATCACCCCCACACATCACCATTTCCATTTACTTACATTCTTGTCTTTCATTTTCTGCACTTTCTCCGATGTTATTCTTTAGTGACAGAGGTCGAGATGTACCGAACAGAAATTAAAAACACCATAGACGACCACACATGTTTAAGATCTGCAGTGGGGAGGCGGGTTCGAGCGCCACGCACATGAGGGTGCTTCACGGTACAATGCCATTAATATATATACTGTATGCAAATTCTCTTTAAAATAATATCTTTAATTTCTCTCATTCCTCAGATAATTCACCTTTTTAAATATTCTGTATTAACTCTCTCTTTCCTTCGATATTCCTCCTCATTTAAAGAAGCTCCCAAGCACCTTATCCTTAGCGATTTATTTTTGTGTGTGCCCGGTTAATATCCTTTTGTATATATTTTTATGGGGAGTATGGCGATATTACATGGATTTATGCAACACAGAGGAGGACAGTATGGTGTAATAAGCAAAATAAATCACTTAAGAAGAGGCGTTAGGGGGCCTTCTTACGCAACAGGATGATGGGTCTAGGTCGTATTCGCGTAAGTTAAAGAAGCTCCCGTGCACCTTTTCCTTACCGATTTATTTTTATGTGGCGAATAATTTTTTTGTGACAGTGATGGAATATGAAAGTAAATGTATAGGCAACACAGAAGAGAAAACTAAGTTGTAACAGAAAATAAATCGCTAAGGAGAAGGTGTTAAAAAGAAAAATCTAATATGGGCCGCATTTTCGATGATGGTAATTTACGTCATTTTTCTGATTATTTTTCTTAACTTTAAGGAGAAATAAGACATTGCTATGGCTCTGCTTTCTTCCCACAGCACTTCTTTGTGACTAGCGCTATGTTTTGGTGTTAATTTCTTGCTACAGACCAGTTCTTCTAAATGGAGAGATGGCGATTGTGGGCCAAGTTACAGTGTGAGGAGTACATGAAGCTAATCTGCTGTGTTTACTTGAGTCACACCGGCGTTCTCGTTCCCAGTTTCTTTGGCTCTCCATTTTCTTGCTATGTAATTCTTCCAGTGTGTGTGTGTGTGTGTGTGTGTGTGTGTGTGTGTGTGTGTGTGTGTGTGTGTGTGTGTGTGTGTGTGTGTGTGTGTGTGTGTGTGTGTGTGTCGTCTCGTCAGAATTTTAATCTAATGTCTTTAACTATGTGTCTTAATTTCCTACCTAATTTGAACTCTCTCTCTCTCTCTCTCTCTCTCTCTCTCTCTCTCTCTCTCTCTCTCATTGATATTCTCTTAGCCTCTATATTTTTCCCTTTGTCCTTCCCCTCTAACTCAGCTTTAATTCCCCCTCGACTCCCCATTGAGAGAGAGAGAGAGAGAGAGAGAGAGAAGCTAAGACAGGCAGACAGACAAACAGACATACAGACAGACAGACAGAAAAACAAACGGACAAGCGAACTGACGAGGAGAAAGAGAGAGAGAGAGAGAGAGAGAGAGAGAGAGAGAGAGAGAGAGCAATGGTGAAATGACATCCTCTACTCTCTCTCTAACACTAATCCTGAATCACTTAAGCATCAACGCACTAATCACTCTTATACATATTTCAAGACCATTACAAATTTCCTTTAAAGAATTCAACGCTTTTCATCCACACCATGAATTTGTAAAGGAAACCATTATAATCCTTCCCTATTCACTTTACCATTTTTATTTATTCATTTTATTGTAGTTCATAATTGCCATTAACCCATTTGTGCCTATGGGTCATTAATTAAGGACGGAATAAGGAATTTATCAACGTTTATGAAGGGTGGAACATCGGGGTACGGGACTATGAACTTTGCGACTGTGGGGCAATAGGCGAAGGAAGGTACGCTAAATACTCAGATAATATCCCACACACCCTCTTCCAGCTACCGTAAATCCCCCCACACTCTTACAACAAAAACTCCCCCACAAGAAACCTGGGTCCTAATGGATTAATAATGTAATCCTTCTTATATATGTTTTTTCTCTTTCCGTCCTATCGTATCCCCTATCAGCCTTAAATCTACGTTGCTTGTTACTCTCCAGGCACGATCGTAAATTCCTTTTGCATAATTATTCCTTCATATATCCTCCTAATACATTAAGAGAGCCTATACCACGATGATCTTTCACTCATTTTGATCACATTTACGCTGAACAAAAGCACACTCAAAGCTTTCTTCCATGCTGTTCATAAAATTCCACACATCCAAGCAGTTATTGGCATTTTTCCAGCAAACATTTCATTCCACTCTCTCCACTGCTTTATGACAAACACACACACACACACACACACACACACACACACACACACACACACACACACACACACTTCTTTTCTCGTGACGACTGTTCATATAATACCTTTCTAGTTCTTCGTTTCCTCTGAGACAAAGCTGAACTATTAGATGCAAAGGCTTATCTCTTACCTCTTCTTGGGGCGATGGTGAAGTTCGTGTATACAAAAAAATTCTTAGTGACCTGATGTTGGTATGTATGTAGATGAATGTATATAATGTAACTGTGGATGGCGTGCATAAGATGAATGTGAATGTGTGTTTATAAAATGAATGTGGATGGTTGTGCCAATTGTTGTGGGTGAAGACGGGTTATGGATGTTGTGAATGTGGAATTATGTATATGTTATGAATGAGGGTGGATGTGTATATCAATGTGATCCCATGTACATACTTTGGGGGTATTCCAGATAGTGATCGATACGCGTACTCTTACCACCGACAAAAATTAAGAACGGCTTTAAATACAGATTTTCGAAAGATCACCTTTACTGGAAGATTAAGTTGAATTTTATACCTTATTCAGGTACCATAAGCGGTGTGAATATTTAAGTGAAATGACGAAACAGGCTCTGAATGAGATAGCAAATTACAGTATAAATGAAATCGGTTTTGTGCTTCCTTACGGTGTCCAGACAGGTAACGTGCAACTCATTACCTGAAATAGGGGAAACCATATTATACGACAGTGCATTATTAAGATACAACATAAATTACATTGACACTGTATTAAATGAATAGGCTAAAACAGAAATTAACCTACATTTTCTAATTATCTATAGTTTCCACACGTCCTAACGCTTGTCGGTCATGTCCAAACTTATAGCTGCCAAAAAAATAAATAACTAAATAAACGGCCATCAATAAATAACGCAATAACTCAGGTGGTACGTATGAACTGCTGAGCAAGGCATAGGATATCAGTCATCGGGTAGAATCACCGATATGACTTGGTCCCCACACTGGCACTCTCAAGGTCATGGCGTAAACTCACACTCATTAATAGACAACTTATGCGTATGGAATGATGGCAGTACCAGAAATTTAGCAATGTATAAAGTGTAAAAGGTACTATAAATAATAAATGGTCGTGGTGATGTGTGCACAAAAGTGACATCTATTCTGTGGTCGTGGTGAGATGTGGGCCAAGGGTACACGTGATGGCATTGTGCATCCTTGGTGAGGCAGCTGCAGAGGCTACCCAGGTGCCACGCCTCCTCATATTTCCTTGCACCTCTCCGTGGGAAGGACCTTGATCCGACCCTGGTGAGGCGCTGTCTACCACAAGGGGGCTCCGGTTCCCTACATGGCGTACATACTTCACTGTACTGTACATGTAGGACGGCTCCACAGATACACTTGCTTACTAGCGATCCACAAGTCTGCACAGGTAAGCAACAACCTCACATATCTTTATTTTCCTTTTCTTCATACCGATCTCTACATTTCTTTACTTCCGTTCATATTATTCCCATTACGTCACCATATTTCATCACACAGTACTTTACAGTCCCTTAATTTACACTGTTTTGTTTTACTTGGTTACTTCCCTTAGCCTTGTTTGTTATACCTTGTACAACTTCGCTTTTACCTTCCCTTACTTTGGTTTACTAGACAATCCTTACCTATCTCTCCTTTACCCTGCTATTATATATGATTTACTTCTTGTTCACTCTGCTTAATTTCTTTTGTTTACTTCGCAGACACTAACTTATACTTCTTCCTATCATTTACAAATTCATTGAGATTTATTATTTTTTCCGCACTACACACACACACACACACACACACACACACACACACACACACACACACACACCTCCACCAGCCCCCTTTGCCCCAGATACAGTGGAGAAGTATCAAGTTACCAGACACCTAAAATCCATAAAAAGCAACCGTTCCACCGCACCCACTGGCCTTCCACTCAAGCAATACAAGGAATCATCGCCTGAACTAGCCACATCCTTCGCATTCACACTTACCTCCTCACTCTGTCTATCCAAATATCCCGGACCATGAAAGACAGCGAATGTTAATCAAGGACCAAAATAATCAAGACCATGAACTGTATCCTGTCACCATAACATCCATATCCTGACTGATTTGTGAGGGATTCGTGTTTATCTAAGTATAAACTGACACTGCTGACTCAGTACATTGTCAGCAGCTGGGAAATATGAAGTTTTCCTCCTTGCTGACTTCCTGAACTTCATTTGCCTCTGTCTGGAATTACGGACAATTGCAGCAGTACTAATATTTGCTGACTTCACTAAAACACCCAGCCTGATGAACCAAAACGTAATCATAAAGAAGGCGATTGACTTGGGCTGCGAGGAAGCCTGGTTACGTGATCGTCGGCAGGCAAGCTTGGATATCAGGTTGCCAGCACTATTCCCCTCCCCCTCTGAATGTGTACAGTATATACACATCTTACCAAGGCCAACTTACGCATGTCAGCCAGGTCATCACTCCATACAGCTAGGTAGATGGAGGTATCAGGAAAAAGTGCGGAAAAGGGAGTGCAGATTTTTCCTTGGACACACCTACACACTACACAAAGATGCCTTGCTTCACACTCCACTTTCTCATCCTGAAGGCCCTGCAAAACAACAAACAAACCGCCAACTCCCCCCTCCACTCACTCTCCCTTGTTTTGGTTCTCTGCTCCCCACTGGCCCACCCACACCACACACTACGTCATAGCACCCCACAACCCGGACACCCACACTGCCTACTAAGACATCGGACATGATACAATGAACTAGATAACAAACACTTTCATATTATTATGTATAATATTATTGTATTACAGGACTGTTATAGCATTACTGTGGTAGACTTATATATCACTGTAATAACAACGTATTACAGCCTTATGCATGAATATAATATAAAGCAATGTATAATAGGAAAACATATATATATATATATATATATATATATATATATATATATATATATATATATATATATATATATATATATATATATATATATATATATATATAATATACATATACATTATAGTATATATAACATACATCATCCACATATATATATATATATATATATATATATATATATATATATATATATATATATATATAAAGTATCTGAGAGAGAGAGGGAGAGGGAGAGAGGGAGAGAGAGAGAATGTCTATAGCATAGCACTGTGAGTCAGTCCCACCGCACATCATAAATTTCATTGATGTCATTTACCTCAGTAGTCATTATATAACATAATACTAAGTTCTGACATTTCAAGACATTCTGCATCCTATATACTGTCAACCAAACGGCTTCCAGTAACCCAATAAATCGTTTGTTGTTATTACTATTTAATATTACACACACACACACACACACACACACACACACACACACACACACACACATTCCACTGCTGACAAAATGTTCAAATATACTCTCCTTATGCATCAACTCCTCGGAGACAACCAAAATATTAAATGGAAAAACTCGTCTTTTGTGGAGGGAAAGAGGAGTTTGTGAAGTGAAAGTTGCTCTGTTATCTGAATGTTGGTGTGAATGTGGATGAATGTGTATTTTGTGACTGTGAATGGATGTAAATGTTGTGAATGTGGACGAATGTGGAAATTGTGAATGTGTGTTAAAGTGCAAATTGTGAATGTGGATGAATGTTTAATATTTGGATGTGGATGAATGTTTATATTATGAATGTGGATGGATGTGGTAACTAGTGAAAGAAAAATGGTTATGGATGTTGTGAATCTGCATGAGAGACTAAGACGACAGTGGATGCAGAGTTTGCAGGAATTTAAGTGAAAAGTGGAGGGAACGTAAGAAAATGTTCTGCAAGGAGGTTAAGAGAGTAAGACAGGGTGGTAAAGAAGGCAGTGTGGGAGTGGAAGATAAGAATGACTGATTGCTGGTGGAGAAGGGAGAAAAAGTGAGTAGATGGAGAGAACACTTTAAAGAATTGTTAAACGAAGAGAATGAAAGTAACGCTAGTATAAGTGGAAGGGGAATGGCTAAGAGATGGAGAGAGATCAGAAGGGAGAAAAAGATCATCAGGATGGAGGTCGTGGAAACAATGCAGAATGTCAAAATGGGGAAAGCCTCAGGAACTGACGGTGTGTGCGGTAAAATGCTGTAGCACGAGGGAGAAATAGTAGTAGAATGAATATGGAAGATGTGCAAATTGGCCTGGGAGGAAGGTAGAGTCCCGGAGGATTGAAAGTCGGGTATAATTATTCCCCTGCACAAAAAATAAATAAATAAATAAGAGGAAATGACGAGTGTGGTAATCATAGTGGCATCTGTTTTCTTAGTGTAATTGGAAAAGTATATGGTAGGATACTTACTAACAGTTAGACAAATAACACAGGAACTTGTTGGAGAAGAACAGCGAGGTTTCGGGAAGGGAAGAGGCTGTGCAGGTCAAATATTCATCCCGAGGTGTTTAGCGGAAAGGTTTCTGGAGAGGGGAAAGAAGTTGTATGCTGCCTTCATGGAGTTGGGGAAAACATATGACAGTGTTAATAGATAAGAAATTTAGAAAATATTGAAAATATTATGAAGCCAATGGGAAGCTATTAAATGCTGTGTAAAGTATGTATGAGGGCGCTAGGGCTGAAGTGTGTTTGGATGGTGAACTGAGTGAATATGTCAATCTGAATGTTGGACTGAAACAGGGATCTGTCATGTCTCCGTGGTTGTTCAATTTGTATTTGGACGGAGTTATAAGTGAGATACAAAAGTAGGCCAGTGGATGTTGAAGCGGCCCTAATTTGAGAGGGCAGCGTTTGGAAACTTGCTGTTCTGTTGTTTGCAGATGACAGTGTATTGTTAAGTGAAGACGAAGAAGGAACTGCATAGCTTGGTGAATGAGTCTTGGAGAGTACGTATCAAACAGAATCTAAAGGTGAATGTAGGGAAAAGTAAAGTTGTGGTCTTCAAGAGAAATGAAGCCACTGAATGCAAAGTGAAATTGGATAGTGAGGCAATGAAAAATGTGAGTACAATTAAGCAGTGTGATGAGTAAGGCTGGTAGTCTGGAGGATGAAGTGCTTGAAAGGGTACAACAAGGACGAAAGGTTGCTGGTTCACTGTAAGCAGTTGTAACAAATAGGGAAGTGGGCATGAGAGTAAAAAAGTCGCTGCATGACAGTACTGAGATCCCCATTATAACCTATGGAAGAGAAACTTGGACATTGTTGAAGGAACACAAATCAAGAATAACAGCAGTGGAAATGAGTTATCTGAGAGAAGCATGTAGTATTACGTGGAGAGCTGGACTGACAAATGAGAAAGTGAAGGAGCATTGGGGTGTGGATGTGGATGTGATGGAACGCGTTAGAAATACATTGAGATAGTTTGCCCATGCAGGGTGGATGGACAGTGAGAGACTAACATGGAGAGTATGTGTGAGTGAGGTGGAGGGGGGAAGGGGGAGACCGTGGATGAGATGGAGGGATGAAGAGGCATATGAGTGAGGGGAGTGTAGGTTGGGGAGATGACAGTGAATTGGCAGGAGACAGGGCGACATGGAGGCGATTTGTATATGGACACCCATTACGGGATTTAGGCGTTTGGCTATATAAAGTTAGACAGATAAACTCTGAATGAATGTGAATGTGAATGGACGTGTTTGACTATGTGGATCTCAGTATATTGTATGTTGCGTAGAAAATCCCTGCAAGTGTGAGAAGTGAAGTCCCAGATATGCTGAACATGCGTAATTTTACCACAGATAAGAACCAGAGAGGCACTCAATGGAGCGCATCTCTCCAATAAAGTCAACGATCCGGATCGGTCGCAAAAACCTGGGACATGGGCTATCTACTCACCAAATTTGGTGCAAATCTCTCTCTTAGTTTTTGAGTAATCCTCGTAACAAACTTACAAACAAACAGGGGTGAAAACATACTCCCCTTGTAGGAGATAAGTAGGAATAACTGTAATACAGGAAGGACCACATTTATGGAGAAATGACGCTACATTTTACAGAGCAATTAAAACAAAATTCGAATGATAAGGGATATGAAGTAATGAGTGAAATGAGCAATGCCATCCAGTCTTCAATTGTGAAGAAGTGAGGTTTAATTTTATACATAACAGAAAATGCAAGTTATACAAGGGATATGATGTAGGCTAATTAGTAAAATGAACACTGAGCATCCAGCCTTTGAGGGAGGGAAATTGTAGACTGGATATAACTGGTCCTTACATATGAACAGTGGACCAGGTACTGCTCACGTAATTACCTGAAACAATTGAAAACATATTACACTAGACTGGAATATTAGATTTCACGTTAATCATATGACACTTCAGTAAACCAGTAAATCATAAACAATTAGCTTATGTATACCTTGTTTTCATATATCTTAATACTCCTTCATATGTTCTACGAATTACCGGATAAAATAAAGACAGCAACTAGAGGGGTACTCAGTGGAGCGCATCTCTCCGACAAGGGCAACGTAATTTCCAAACCACTCTTCATTATGGGTCAGGGTTTCTCATCATTGATTAGGGTTTCGCAAAAAGTGTTTTCCTGATCCAGAATCTGTAATACGATCATGATCTGTCCCCAAAGTCAATCGATTGTTCCCTGGGACATGGGCCATCTACCCACCAAATTTGGTCCAGACCTCTCCTTTGGTTTTTGAGTAATCCTGGTAACAGACAAACAAACTGACAAACAGGGGTGAAAACATACTCTCCTTGTCGGGGAAAATAGCTAAAGTGGTACTTATGAACTATGGTGGAGAGTGGAGACGAGCCTATCGGTCATCATGGGCAATTTCACACTGACACTATCCCAAGTCCATGCCGCAATCACACACACATTATTCCACACAGTGAGTGAAATAATGGCATACTGAGTTTAACAATGTATAAATGGTATTTTCGTCACTGTAAACACTGTAAATGACGAGCAAGAGGGGTGAGCACACACTGGTTAGCTGGCAACCGCTGTGTGGCCCAACTGATCACTCCAGTGTGGGGCAATATCGAATTTTGGAACGAGGTGTTTCATATATTTTACACTCGGGAATTTAATGATTTACAGTCGCCATTATTAACTTCTGCTGCAAACAGTCAGCCTATTATCTGTTTACTGGCAACATGCATATGAAAATGTTATGAAGCACAGTTAATTTGAAAACTTTGTTGGTAAAAGAATATGTAGACTAATTCGATATAGATTACCATACACAATATATAAATTTAAAAAAATTATATATATATATATATATATATATATATATATATATATATATACATATACTGTATAATATTCATGCATTGTGAGTGCGTGCATGATGCGTATGTGCGAGTGTGTGTGTGCGTGTGTGTGTGTTTGTTTTTTCCTGTCCACCCCATTTACAAAAACATGAATAGGGGGATGATGATGGAAGCGATGTTGGAGTGTAGACAAATAACACAGAGTGTGAATGCACAGTAATTACAAAAATCTTTTGCAGTTTATGGGAGCAATCAACAAGTATGTCAAAGGAAAAAAGGCCAAGCAATTTCACTGCACGAGAGAGAGAGTAAAGACGAAAATAGTGTAGGCGTTTAATATGAGTGACTCCCACACAGGCTATATATGAACATTGTGTGTGTGTGTGTGTGTGTGTGTGTGTGTGTGTGTGTGTGTGTGTGTGTGTGTGTGTGTGTGTGTGTGTGTGTGTGTGTAAAAGAATGTAATTTAGAAAGTTTGAGAAGGAGGTATGCTAAACGGGGGAAGGAGGGGAGGTACGACAGACAGACGGACAGACAGACAGATAAAAACAGAGGAACAGGGTAAAAAAAAGACGAGAGAGAGAGAGAGAGAGAGAGAGAGAGACAGACAGACAGACAGACAGAGACAGAGAGACAGAATATCCTTGACCTCTAGAGTGTTTAGCCTATATTAGCCTTCTGTCTCTCATTTTAATTTCATTGTATATAACGAGTATTGCTTTAGTCCTACTTTACGTCCCCTTTATTACTTTATTTTTGGCCTATGCTTTACCTGACTTTATTTTCCTTAACTACATTTTTCTCATACTCTAACTTATATTACCTTTCTTTACTCATATTTTTTATTTTAATTTCCTCCTATGCCTTACTTTAATTCACTTTTCGGTATATTATTCTTCCTTGTCTTAGGTGACTTTATTGACCATTTACTACACTTTATTTGACTTTACTGTGGCCTGTATTAGTTCCTTACATTCCCTTCCTTTACTTAGCTTCATATTGCATTACATAGGTTAAATCTCCACATTACTTTAACACTAACTCCTTTACTTTCCTTTATTTTATGCTTTACTGCTCTTTTCTTCCGCCTTTATGATGCTTTATCCCATACTTTTTAACCTTTCCCCTTACTTGGCGGTCCTTTATTAAATTTCAGCCTATAATGCCTTTCCTTGTCTTACTTTACTTTCTTATATCTCAGCCTATAACACTTTACCTTTTCCTTTAATTTTCCTCAACCTTTTTTACCCAGCGATTTATTTTGCTTTACTTCATGGGCACCACATTTGAGCTTCTTCCCTTTATTTACAAGTT